>NC_013487.2:2883762-2904588 GCF_000004555.2 Caenorhabditis briggsae | reverse complement strand
TTTCTTAATTTGACATAGGCTTTGATAACGGGCGGGTAGCAAGCGGGCGGGTAGCTGGCGGGTAGCAGCTACCCGTTCGCTACCCGCCCGTCATCCAAAGCCTATGTCAAATTAAGAAAATGTTCTCGAATTCCAATTTGATTCTTCCAGAATTATCAAGACTTCAAACATAAATTATGTGTGTCATAAAATGTACCACAAAACCAAATCAGAACTTTTTGCCCGTTTTCAGAAATTTCACGAAATTGTTCGATCTTGCCTAATCCCTGCCCTGCTTTTGTCATCAGTGACATTTAACACAAATAGAAATGTACCGGAGGATTAGAATTTCTGATTTTTTGGTCGAGTTCACTCATGCGAATTACTTTTTTGGGAAAAGAAGAAATTCATCAATCACATTCTTAGAAATGTCATCATCAGAGTATCAATAAAGGAAGCAACATAGTGACTAAAAACAATGTAATTAGGGAAAATATTTTGAGTATGCAGTTTTTTGTAAAGGTGTACCGTGACCGGTGTTTACACTTGTTTGTAGATACCGTACCCCAACCGATCAGCCCGCGGCCACGACCTAAAGAATTCCCATTGTTTCCAAAATTTTCTCATTTCTTTAAAAAACTTTGGGAAATATGTAGTAAATTGTGTACAAATACATTTTTTTAGTGGCTCCATCTGGGGGAAAAACAGAACAAAAACTGAAAGCAGCATTTGCAGGTTAACTATTTTCGAATTTTGAAAATTTTCAATGCTTCATCATTGACTTTTCTTGGATTATTATCTTGAAAATTAGTAAATCTATTTGGTGAACCATTCTTTTGTGCTTTTCGAATTTTTGCTCTGATTTCGAGAGTTCGAAATTTTAATATTCCAAAAACTTGCTAATTTGAGAATTGCTTTTACAAAACTGATCAAAAAATGTTCTGTTTCATCTCCAAGACAATATTTAGGGTTATTTTTCTTGAATGGTTATTTCAAAAGTTCCATGAGAAGTGTATTTTGTCTTTCATTTCTCTAAAAGAGTTTATCATCGAAAATTCTGCAAAATCAGTATTTTTCTGTGCTCACTAGATACAATGTTGTGGATATAAGGTTTTTATTTTTCGTTTTCAGAAACTTCCACTCCACTTATTATCATCATTATCATGATAGGTGTATGAAGAAACATCGTGATTATTTCAGAAATCCCTTCAAGCGAGAGTTTCGAAAGTTTATAAAAAAGAAAAGCTACCAATCGTGGAGCGGATGTTAAAATTTTATTAAGAAGGTGACACAGAGAATTTTAAAAAAGTTTTCTTGAAAAGTTACAGATACCCAGAACGTTATCTATCTACCGGAACTTTAATAATCACATGAGTGATTCGTGACTAGGGTTCCCATTCAGATCGACAGGCGCAAAAATAGAGACCATAACTCGGTTCAAAATAGGAGTTCCGATTTGAGTTATTGAGTAAAATGTAGAGCTCGACAAGATCTACACAATGATATTCAATTCGGCTATATTTGAAAATTGATTCTCAAACTATAATGTCCTGAAACAGCCAGATCCTGGTCCACTGTTGTCGAAAACAAGGAAGCTGCTTTTCGGCTAGAGTACTTTTAGGATAGATCGGAGGGCTAGCGACTATCAACGTTTTTGACGGTTTGATTCCCACCAATTCCCTTATGGTTCTGGACGCGGCTGACCGCAGCCCTGTTCTCGATAGTCTCGCCCTGGTCGTCTTCATTTTCCTCTTGTTCAAACAGAAACCCTCTTTTCATTCTCTAATCTCCAAATTTGTCACAGCAAGGGCGGAGTTTAAGAAGTGGGCGGAGCATTAAAGGCGCACACTACTCTGAAATATGGGCGGGATCTCGCAGCCTCTTTAAAAGGGTCGTTTTCAGCAGTGCTTATCATTACCTCCCATTCTCATCACACCTCTACCTCTCGGGAAAATGAACCGCCTCATTTTCCTTCTCGTCGTCTCCACTGCTCCCTCCGTCGGAATCTCCTGCTACGGTTATAACGACTACCAGGAGGTCGTCGAGACCCTCCACCACCGCAAATTCTGTACCGCGGTGTACGAGGTCTCCGATGGCACCGGAGCCTTCGGAGGTGGTGAGAGACATCCGTCTCGCATCCCGAACATCGTAAACATGACCAAGGGAAACGATTGTGTCATGCAGGTTGGTTACTGTATGCGCCTTTAAATCTAATCGTTCTTTTTCCAGCACGTCCAATCCAATCTCGGCATTCCATCGTCCGACATGTGGCTGTGTTATTGTTTCACAGAAATGTGCAACTATCCGTTCACCTGGAAGGAGTTCGTCAGCCGAGGACACACCCTCAAACCGACCTATGCCGCTGGACTCTAATTTCCGGATGTTTTGATCTCTCTCATTGATTTGTGTTAATTTTTTCTGTGTCTTCTTTTTTGTCCATTTGGAGAGATTTCAATAAATTTTGTTGCAAGGCTCTTGTATTGGGATTTTGAAGGTTTCAGAGTGGTTCTTCTTGAGTGGTCGTCTTCGTTTTCATCATGGGCGTTCTGAATTTCTTCTTGGGTGGTCTTCTGGCCTTCATCGGTGGAAAGGCTTATCATAAAGTTCCCTGGGGTTGTCAGAGTAGCTGAACTGATACGCTCAGTTTGGTTCGGTTTACCCACGGCCGACCGTCTCCAACAGAGAGCACATCTTGGAACAGCCTTGATGTGGGATCTTTCGAGATTTTCAACATGAAAGTTTCTTCCGGGTGGTCATGCTTGTTTTTTGAAATTTTCCAACAACCTTGGCACATTTTTTCAGGTTTCTGGGTTTTCAGAGTCCTCTCTCATTCAGTTTAGACTCTATGGTTGCTCGGATTTGAAGTTTTCTGAAGCAAGTTTTCAACAAATTTTTTAAAAATAATTTAGCGATCATAACCTCAGTTGTTCTGATACAATTAAATTATTCAAATCAGTGACCGAATTCACTGGAATTCTGAAACGGAAAATTCAACAAATCTGAAACATCTCATTTTCTCACAGAAACATAATCTCATAAATAAGGAAACAAGCTGACAGTTGATAAAATCAAGGTTACAAAAGCTTGTCCTCCTCCGAATACCAAAAAAATCGATGTTTCAAAATCTCGACTTCAACATTTCTCAGCGTTTTTTGTTCTGATTCAAAAAAATATTTCACATCCTGATTCCGAATTTCTGAAATTTCATAATCTTATTCAAAGATCATGCTGCCAAAAACGACCAGAAAAACAAATCAAATCCAACAATTTTGTAACATTTCCAAAATTATAGGTTGAAGAACTGAAAAAAAGTTTTGAAAATGTAGTTGTAGTGAAAAACATTTTCAAACAACATTTAGAAAAAAAATAACTCGAATTTGATATTTCGAAGTGAATCGGAAAAAATTTTTTTTTTGAAAATGACTATCAGAAGAATCCAGGAATGGCATAAGATAGTGATTTGTAACAGGTATAAAAAATTCTGGAAGTTTTTTTTTTAATTTTTTGATTTTGAACGTTTTTCCAATCATTAATAGCAGAGGATATAATCGAATACTTTATCATTTACAATTCTCTGGAAATAAGAACTTTGGAACAGTGAAATTTTTTCAATCTCTGAAAATGATAATCTGAGCAGAACTCCCTTGATTTCAGGCTACAGTAATTCTCCAACTGTAAAATTAAAGGCCACTGTTTTCTTATTACGGTACTTTTGGGATACGTAGAGGCCTAGAGACTCTGAGCCTAGGCCGATGACTACATTTCGACAGCTTCGCTCCTAACTAAATTTTAGTTCTTTATATTTTCCGTGACGATATCTAGAAAGATCCTTCTTGTCGAAACTTTGTAGTTCTTCCAGGTCACTGATTTTTTTTTGCTTCTGATTCGTCTTTGAAATTTTTAGTAATACTTGAGAATTTTGATAAATTCGTTCATGCATATCCAGATTTGAGTACGTTTCTGATTTTGACTGACGTAGCTTGTGTTGCGGAATCGTTTTTGAGATAACACATTGAATATTAGAAAATACGGGACCTTGTGAAGCTGATTTCAAGACAAAAACTTGTGGAATTCTAAAATCTTAAGATTTGTCAAATACAAAAAAAAAATTAAAAATAGAGATTAAATTGGGAAAAGGGACTTCCTATAAGTTGATACCTGAACTATGAAACAATACATTTTAGATTAGAATCTCTACATTTTTCCAGAGCATTTCGTTTTTCAATCAAAATTATAGGATCTGACTGAAACGCGTATACTTCGACTTTCGAAACATGTTTCTTCCCTAGACTTCGGCTTTCGAAAAATAGTTTCAATTTCAAGCCCAGGATCGATCTTGAATGCTGAAACTACTTAATAACGAAAAACAGCTAGAAGCTGGAAAATATATATATATATGGATACAAACAAAATATCTACATTTTGGGTACTCGAATTATTATAGATGAGATTTCACTATTCCGCAAAATGCAGTTTCCAGGAAATGTCTATTCAGAAACTGTGAAATTTTGAAGTGAATGTTGATGGAGCCATTCCACTGTTTTCGAGGTGACCAGACTTGCACGGCAAAATTTCATATTCTTAAAACGAAAGAATTGTAAGTAATTGCTACCTTCTGACCGGGAAATGTGAAAAAAAACGTTTCACGAAACTCAAAAAAAGACTTTGAAGCCTTATTGAGTAACCTATTTTCAGAGATGCAAAAAATGGTTTTTTCCGCAACTGAAAACATTCTTATCAAATTTTATAGCAGTTCTTCAAGGCCTCTGCCTATTTTTTGGGTTATTATTTTCCAGCGGTTCTACAGAACTTCGAAGATTATCTAATTCTTCCATTTCCTGTTTGAAACAAGTGAACATGAAAGGAAAACAGACACATTTGATTTTTCACAGTCCCATCGGACACTTTAAAATCGAACATTCCGGGACAAACAATAATCAGAATTTATATCTAATTTCTATTAAATTTCGTAATCTTCTTCAAAGATCGTGCTGACAAAAAATACCAAAAACAAATCAAATCCAACAATTTTGTAACATTTCCAAAATTATAGGTTAAAGGATCGAAGAAGGTTTTGAAAATTTAGTTGAAATGTAGTGAAAAACATCTGAAAACAACTTTTAGAAAATAAATAATTCGAATTTGGAATTTCAATGTGTGCCAGAAAACTTCTATAGGAAAGACTATTAGAAGAAATCAGGAATAGAATATGATAACTATTTGAAACAAGAACAAAAAGTTCTGTAAGTATTTTTTAAATAGGGATACTCCGAAAGATTTTCAAATTCATATTGAAATTAATCTGGTTTGATATTGAGAATAGGATTAATCGAGTGTTCTATTATTTTCAATTTTTTAAAGATAAGGATTTTGAGACAGTGAACATTTTTTTCAATCTCTGAAAATGGTAATCTGAAAGCCCCTAGAATTTCATCAGTACACCCCTTCGTTTCAGACTACAGTAATCCGTAGACTGCCAAATTGAAGACCACTGCTGACTTATTACGTTACTATGGTGGTGGCCTAGGGACCCTGAGCCTACGCCGCTGCTAGATTTCGACAGCTTTACTTCTAACTAAATTCTAGTGCTACATATTCCCCATGACGATATCTAGAAAGATCTCCTCGTCAAAATTTTGTAGTTCTTCCAGGCCACTGATTTTTTTTGCTTCTGATTCGCCGTTGACATTTTTGATACCTGAGAATTTCGATAAATGTATTCATGCGAAAAAGAGTTTAGTAGATTTCTGATTCTGATTGACGTAGGTTGTGTTGCAGAATTGTTTCCATATACCAGTTGGATATTATCAAAATACGGGAGATTTTATGAGGAAAATAAACTGATTTTAAGACAAAACGTTTTAGATTTCGGTAAAAGTCCAATTTCTGGATTTTCACATTCTTCAAAAGCGGAAAAATGCCTGGAAGAAAAATAGGAATCGTATTGGAAAGTGGAAATCATCATAATTTGATATGCTGAATATGAAACCGCGATAGTTTATAAAACTCTTCAAAAAATCTCCATAAAGTTTTGTTTTGTTCAAAGTTATGAAAAAGTCTAAAAAATTCTGGATACAAAAAATGATTTCTAAATTTTCATACAGGAAAAATAAGGATGGTTTTTAATTCTGAAAAATAAAGTCTCCTGAAAATTCTTATTCAGAAACCGTGAAAGTTTGAAGACAATTTTGATCGAGTGACTATTTTTCTCTTTTTCTGAGGTGAGCGGATCGGAAATTTTTGGCGAATATTTTTTAACCAACTAAATCAGATATTAGGTTGGCGGGAAAGTCTTTGTCACTTTTTCAATAGTTTATTTCTCAAAGAAAAAATAACCGAATAATTAATTATATTGTCCATCATTATCAACAACATGTCTCCAACGTTCCCTCAATTTATGGATTCCATTGCGGTAGAATCCAGCCGGGCGTGAGGCAAAGTATTGTTTGAGTGCCGCTTCGACCGCTCCACGGGAATTGAAGCTTCTTCCTTCGAAGGCACGTGTCATATCGCCAAATAACCAATAGTCGGAAGGAGCAAGATCAGGAGAATACGGGGGGTGAGGGAGAACATTCCATCCATATCCCATCAGCTCCTGCTTCACTTGTTTCGAAACATGTGGGCGAGCGTTATCATGTTGATAGTACACTTTCTTGTCTTTCAGGGCCGAACGGTCGACTGCTTTCTTGAGGTTTCGTAGTTGAGTAGTGTAGAGGTCTCCAGTTATTGTTTTGCCCTCGGGCAGAAGTTCCCAGTAGATGGGGCCGTCCACTCCCCACCACACAGAGAGCATAACTTTTTTCGGATGAAGGTCGGGTTTGGGGACATCCTGTGGGCTCTCTCCTTCTCCAACCCACTGGGATTTCCTGTGTGATTATCGTAGAAGACCCACTTCTCATCTCCGGTTATTAGCCGGTTTAGCCATCGATCGCCCGCGTGGAGAGTGAGAAGAGTAATCGAATCGTCGACTCGGCGGTCAAGGTTGGCTATTGCAATGCGTGCTTCAGCTTGTCCAAATCCAACTCACGGGGTCTCCCAGAGCGATCCTTTTCATCGAGCGAGAAGTCATCTTTTTCGAAACGATGGAACCAATTGCGAATAGTATTGTAGTGAGGGGCATGTGTGTTGTACACATTCTTCAAGAAAGTTTCCGAATCCTTCATCGTGGTGTGAGATAGGAAGAGGTAAATCAAAACATGTCTGATGTGAATAGCAGTGGGAACAAACATATCGTTTCAATTACAGATGAGGAGCAGGGAAGGAGATGGGGACTTGTTTATATGGAAGGTTCTTATCACCTTGTTATTCACTAGAGTCGATATCATACACAGCCTCCATATACGAGAACAGTGATTAAACAAACAGAGTGACAAAGACTTTCCCGCCAACCTAATATGATAGAACTCGACGAGTACTGCAAAATGATATTATTTGGAAACCTAACCTGTATCTCCTATTTGAACAAAGTTACAGACGAAAAGGAACAAAAAATAGCAGGCCCGGCCCGGCCCGGAAAAGCCACTTTATGATCTGTAACTTTGTTCAAAGACAAAAGCCCGGATTACAAGTATGCGTACCACCGAAAATTACCCACATGTTTTATTCAAATTTAGAAAAAAGTTATTATTATATTTGATTTCAAAACGTAAAGTTTGATTACAATACATGTGAATTCGTCTTTATTAATTGCGCAACATCGTCTTTATTAATTGACTCAATTGATATGAAATTTATGACACTGAAAACATATCGCTTTGTAACAATGAACAAAAATTAAATCTAGGTGGAGCGCATTTCCATCACTCTCCTCGTCTCACTTACTAGCGGGAAATACACAAACTTGCGTGGTGGTGTTGGTTTGTCTACCGTAATCTTTGAGTACACGATGTGTAGCGAAGGTCTGTAGTTCAGGAAGATGTGTAGTGCGCTCCACTGCACAACAACTAAATTTATTGAAGATTAGCAAGAAAGTCTTATAATAACATGAAAATAAAACTCCATATTCGACCTGGAAATGTAAAATTTGCTAATGTGCGGTGGAGCGCATTATCATTCTACATTTCTGATATCTAAGATCCAGTAGTAAAATCAATCAATTCGATCTAAAATTTGAATAATTGACACAATATATATTGGAATTAATTGTGTCCTGTTTTTAAAAGAAAGGCACGTGAAACTGTGAAAAAAAGACGCTTCATGAATTCTCAAAACTCAAAGAATGACTTTCAGGACATATTGAATAAAATAATTTCAGAGATACAAAAAACCCTATGTATTGTATTTTTTAGCAACATCTGACAAAATTCTTAGCGAGTTTTTATCAAAATTCGATGTTCTTCAAGACCTCTGTTTTTTTCCGAATCATCATTTCCCAGATATTGTAAAATTGTCATTATTGTCTTTTTTTTTTAATTTTCGTATTCGAAAAAACTGAACAAGCAACAGATAAAATTGGGTTTTCACAGTTTTATCTGACACCACAAAAACATGAAGTTCTGGGACGCACAGTAATCGGAATTTATGCTCGTAAATCATTTACTCTCCAGCCAAACCAACTAAACACCGTTTTTACTTTCGACAACTATTCTAAAAATGAAGTTTCCATTAAAATACATTCCTAAAACTGTAACATTTAGAAGTTAAATTTGATCGCCTGCTAATAAGATTTTCGATTGTGAACCTGTCAAATCGGAATAAATTGATATCGCGTCCACTAATATGAAATTCATGAAACAGTAAAACTGGTAAAACAACATCACTTTTCTCGTTTCACGCACTAACTGGAAAAATTTGCGTGGTGGTGTTTGCAGATTGCCTACGGTACTCTTCGGATTCATTTGAGCAAACTGTGTAGCGATCCAAAGAGGTGTATACACTACACATCAGCTATATTTATTGAAATTTAGCAAGAAAGTCTCATGATAACATAAAACAAATTTCACCATTTACCTGGAAATGTGAAACTTGCTTACTGTGCGGTGGAGCGCACTAGGCGTCATTCAGAAGACAGTAAAACGCCATAAGCTTGAGAATCTGAAAAAAAACCACAAAAAATCGCGTCGGGTAAAATATAGGAAAGATATAGCGGGAAAACCAAGAAGTCTATAGAATAGAAGGCTTCGGAAACAGTAGATTTATGTTCAGACATGATACTGCTTCTGAAAACATTAGAACTCAATTTTTAAAATCGTCCCTTTTAACAGAAAAAAAAATGCAGAAACATTGTTTCGAGCTATACAGTCAAGGATGTCTTAAATTTGCGGATTTCTCACTGATTGCAATATAAGATTTTCTGATTCAGTTTGAATATTAATTTTGAATCATTTTTTAAAAATGATTCCGAACATTGACGCCGAGCTAAGACAGAAGGACCAGCGATCACAGGATATCGAATAGCTAGAATTAAAACTGAAATCTGTACATATTTTTCCAGTATAATCGGAGACTATAATTTTCAACTGCATAAAAAAAGATTCTGAAACAGTCTACATGATAATGGGTGATACCATTGTCTCGAAATTTTGTCTTATCAACAATAGAGGAGTTTGACTTGTTTGCCAAACGGTTCAAGCTGAGCTACGCGGGCGCAATCGGCTCCGATAAGATACATTAAAGGGATAGCCACACGAAACGTATATTGGACTGAAAAATTGCTTCAAACAACAAACTGAGATGAACACACTAAAAAGGAGACTGTATTCAATCAGAAAAATGGAATCTGAACCAGTAATAAATTGAATACGGTACTCATAAAACTGTTTTAAAATCTGTAAGTTACGCAGTTTAAAAAAAATAAGTTCCACACTTATATATTTTTTCTAGGCACTGTTTCATACTAACTTTATGAGTTTTAACCTCATTGTTACATTCTTTCTCTTGGAGATCATAGATTCTAATGTTAAAAACATGCACTGTCTTCTCAAGAAACTCCGATTTTTTTCCTTCGCTCCCGACTACAGTCTAACTTTATGTGTCAGAATGTATTGAGTTATGCTCTCGGATAGAAAAGTGGTACAATTAAATTTTGTGTTTCAGGCTATTTTTTCAAACATGAAATTAAAGGAACAGATGACTCTGGAAACAAGCCAGGAAATGTCACAACAGTTATGTCATTATTCCGAGAAGAAGCTCAGCGAACCAAAAAAGCTCTTTATGGGAAGATGGGGTCCTTGAGAAAGAAAGATAGGTCCATGGAGAAATATTAGGACTAAAAAGACTTATTGACTTCTTTCAGTTTTATCGATGTTTCAGTTTTATCAAACTTCGTTGTTTAAACATCACTGTTTTTAATAGTACATATCAGTTTACATAAATTTTCGCATGTTTGTCTTGGACCCTTTCCATAGGCTCCTTATCACAAAGATCCAAAAATTCCAAAACTTTCCAACTTCAGTAACCTTAGCTCATAACTACCGTAATCAGAAAGTCACAACTTCTTATTCAACAGCCTCATTGTTTCTACTTAAGATTAAGCATACATCTGATGTTAGCGTCTTTTCCCCAAAGTCTTGCACACTCCTTCACCCCATTTGCTGTACTGAGTTGATGGCCTATGTGTATTGCCCTAATTATTGTAAACGTCCGTCTTCAGATCATAAAACTCTCAAAGAAATTACTCCTCTTCTCTCGTTACACCTATTGTTTTTTTTTTGCGTCAATATAGTTGGAGATTGTCAATGAACCTATTACACATCATCACACTTTTTGGTGGCCTGTATCTTGAGAACCCAGATGGGATGATGATCCCACCTGGGTTCCCCTCGGCCTGCGACTATATAAGCGGAGGTTGAGATTCCTTTAGCCATCATTTCGGTCTTGTTCTTCCTTCCTTTTTATTCATTGCTCACTTATTTGAGTGGTGCACTATTATTCCTAATCTCTATTTCTAATACTGTTCCCTATATCGTTCCCTAACCCTACTTACCCAGTATGAACCCTATTTGTAGATTCTCTTCCTTATATTCTCCCATCCATTTTTCTAGCTCACCCTCTCATCCCGCTTTTTTATGCTATTAATTTTTGAATCCAACAACTTGACTTCTGAATTTCTAGTTTGCCATCCTAGTGTACAAAAATCATAGCCTTTTCCAACAGGCGGATGTAATCTTAACTCAAATCTAATGTTTTCCCTAGCTTCCTCTCTGAGCTTATTACTTTTTGAATCCAAAAAGTTGGTTTCAAAATTTCCACTACCCCCTTTAATGCACATTGCACGCTCTCCCCAGTGAAAAATATGAACTGCAAACCTTTTTCTCAGCGGAGTGCGGTGAAAATTTTTATTTTTCAAATTTTGTACTGAAAAACCGGTTTATAGCAAAATTTCCTCATTTTTCGCCAATTTTTTAAATTTTTCGTCCATAGGAATTGTTAAACCGGCTAAAACACACATTTTAAGTACAAAAGCAGCGAGTTCCGACAAAAAATGAAAGAGGAGATAGATTATTAAGCAATTTTCTAAAAATCGCAATATCTTTTTTGACCGGTAGAGCATTTTGGCGGATAATAGTTCGAAACACTCAAAAATGAATTCTTTACAATAGTTTAACAAAAGAAATTCTTAAAACACCAAAAAATTTGAGAAATTTCCGTTTTTAGAAAATTTCTTAAAAATCTCCTCTTTCATTTTTAGTCAGAACTTGCTGCTTTTATACTTAAAATGTGTGTTTTAGCCGGTTTAACAATTCCTATGGACGAAAAATTGAAAAAAATGGCGAAAAATAAGAAAGGAAATTTTGCTAAAAACCGACTTTTCAGTACAAAATTTAAAAAATAAGAATTTTTCGCCGCGCGCAACCGCGCTCCGCTGAGAAAAAAGCTTGCAGTTCATATTGGGAGCTGGGGAGAGCGTGCATTGTACTACTTCGTGAAAATCTCCGATTTTTTTTAATAGAGAAAAGAAGCATTTAGAAAAGTAAGTTTAGTTTTATAAGTGGTTGACTAGAAAGCATACATGTCGCGGGCCGGCCGGACCGGTGGAGGAATTTTCACTGGCCCGGGTTCTTGAGACAAAAATTTTTAAGAGTCATTTTTTGAGAGGAAACTGGATTTTTGGAAACATTTTAACAAACTTTTTTTTGTTTCCATATTTTTAGCAGGTCTTGGGATAAATTTCGTGATTTGCAATGAATATTTTGAAAAAATGTATCAAAAGTCAACAGAAAAATTTTGAAATAGTCGATACCCGGGCCGGAGGGCCGGAAAAATTTTTCTCCAGCCCGGGCCGGGCCGGGATTTAGCAAGTACGCTAGAAAGTACTAGAACTCAATTTCCAAGTATCCCCTTCTTATTTATTTTCTACATTTTCGGGCTACACGGTACAAAATAAATTGATGACGAGATTTCTGAGTGTGAGAAGAATCACAATTTTAATATTAAGATGTTCCTGAAACATTGACTTTGAGCCATTTTCTAACTCATCTTACTGTAGAACTTCCCATCCATTCTACTGTAGAAAACCCCATACATCTTGCTCTAGAAATTCCCTGCTATCCTACTGTAGTAACTCCCAGCCATCCTAATGTAGGAGGCCTTCTTCACATCCATAGTCATAAAATCTCGATGTACATTACCAAGGGTGTCTTTACCTCGTCAATGCCTCAGTACCTTGAGACTGTCCCACCTGGGACCACCTGAGCCCCGCCCCTTTTGGTTATAGTCAAGATGAGATTCATTTAGTCGTCAGTCATTCATTCCACCTTCTTCCTACTCTCTCGTCTTGGTTGTTCTTATATAGTCTTTCCTTCCAAAAATCGTCTTGCATTTCTAACTCTACCTGAATCTACTATAGCTCCACAGATTCTACTATATCTCAACCCGCTCTATTTTAGAATCTTCGAATCTTTGTTAACACTAAGAATTATATCATTGAGAAACAGTAATTGAAGTTTGAAAAATTTTAGTTTTTAAAACTTGTCTGAACAGTTTATACCCCAATCTCCGAAATCTGGTAGCTCATATTTTAACTACATTTCAATAACTCCAGAAACATTTTTTCGAGCTATACAGTTCAATAATCCGTTGACCATAAGATCTCAATTTCGGATAGTAAAATTTTCCGTTTCACCTTGAGCATAATTTTGAAAAATTTTTAGAAATCGCATTCAAGTACTACATCCAGTCTCTCATCTTTTCCCATAAGGAATGTTACTAAAGGGTGTCTTCACCTTGCCCATTTCTCGGGACCTGAGAAACCAGGTGGGCCCACCTGGACATTAGCCCCGCCCCCTTTTTGGTTATACCCAAGATGAGACACATTTACTAGTCATTCACTCGTCTTGGGTGGTCCTGAGCTACTCCCTCTTTCCAAAGCTTTCTTAATTTCCTCTATCGATTTTCCAGTCTAATATTTTCTGTTTCTTCATCTTTTCATTTCTTAAAAAATTTGTTGTCAAATGATTCTTCCCCATCTAATGATTCATTTTTCCAGATGATGCGCACTTCAAGAACTCCTTCCCAATCATCTGGTACTTCTCAACCGTCGTCTGGTCGCGACTCGACTCTGTCTCCAACCTCAAGCCAAGGGGATCTCATCCCATCGTTGATGTCTTTGACCATCCATCCACCACACAGCGTCAAGCCAAATTACAAAATGATCATCGGAACATCCGACCGCCAAATCTGCCCTCTCAATGGAATGCCGTTGGTCACAATCAGATACAACACTGAGGAGCTTCTCTTCGGATACAACAAAAATAAGGGAAAGCTCAGTTCCCACACTTGTGATGTCTGCGGACCATTGAGCAAAGAATCCAATCTCCAACCAGTCTACTCTGTGTTCCACGATCAGCGTTACGTAATCTTCGCCAGAAACCAAAAAGCTGGTACTGTGGACCAATATGTGTTCAATTCGGAGACTAGAGGATTGGAGCAAGTCAAAATCGATGAGCTCGTTTACCAAGAGGGCATCTGCTATCCATTCATGGCAATTGGATCCGAGAAAGAGTCCATTCAATGGGAAGGAAAACAGTGGAAGAAGCAGCAGTTGACTGCCAACGGATGGGTCAAAATCGAGCCAAAGCCAGTGATCACTTTGAAGACTTTGGAAACCGCTGACCACTCTTCGGATATGCTCGCTGAGCCAATGCGCACAATCTTCTGCCAACATTTCCAGAGAAACATTCTCATCGTCGGATCTCGCGTCTTCAGATTCAATGAGAACGAGCAAAGATTCGATAAGGTCCACCATTCGGCATGCAGGAACAAGTTTTAATCAGCTACATGGTCATAGTCCAGCTCTCAGATTTCATCAGATTATTCAATCGAAGCCATTCCTGGTAAGTTTCTTTTCCTATAGCTAGCAATTAGGGGCGGAGCCTATTTTTTGAGTTATAGAATTTTTTAGTTCAAATTTCAAAATTTCCGTTTTCCAGGTCCTCTACTCTCTTCTCTCAATCAACATCATCAATTAATCATCGCCGAAGTTGCCTCGTCATCCGGAATCTCATAACGAGTTCAATCTTTTATTCTACTCCATATTTAATCTTTTTTTTCAAATTAATTCGTTCAATCAAATCGTTCTATCAATACAGTCATTTCATATTGAAAGTTTTGTTTTTTTTAAATTTTGAAGCACAACAGTTCAGCACAGCCTCAAAACCTCAGTCTGAAGACAGCAAGTAGTCAGAACTTTCAATAGTGCTACCTCGATAAATTTTTCTAAACGAAAAAAAAACCGTTTCAGCTAGTCGTTATCAGTTTTTGGATTTCCAGAGTTGTTTGCTTGTTCATCGTTTGCAATCGATCAAAATTTTTCCTTTTCTTTAGGAAGGATTCCACCAGTTTCACTACTAGATTACAGTATCCTCATAGATCAACTAAAATTTCATATCGAATTTCGTAACAAGGTTCACATGAAATCCATAAATCTTCCATGTTGGGCTTATCACAAACTGAACTTTAGAAAAAAAAAAATTACTGTAACATTTAGCACATTAGTGATCAAGAAAGCGATTCATGTTGCTTGTCAGTATGCATTTCTTTAAATCTGGGTCCTATGAAAGTCTGTGAGCCGCCAGTTGTGTTGATTTCCGAGGCAAAGCGGTAAAAAATATTTCAGACTTTCGCGTCTTTTTCGAAAGTTTAGTTTGGTTTTTGGTAGGAAAACAGACTCTAGAGATGCTAGAAAGCATGTTTTCCAAGAGAAACACGAAATTCGGTTCGAAAAATAAAAAGCTTTTTTTCAACTATTGAATTTGAACATAGCGGAAAAAATCCGATCAATGATAAAATTAACTTGGAACGGAACATTTTAGAAAAGTTGACGCTGATCTACACAGCTCGTAATCACATTTTCATTACCATCGAAAGTTAAGAAAGCCGAGAAACGGACATCCAAGGCTTAAATAAAACTTGGCTTTCGAAAATTGTTTTGAAAATTGTAGGCAATATATCATTTGAATCTTCTGAAAATAGTCATTCTGAAACTGTGATATTTTAATATTTCTTTGCTATTAATTTTAAGACGAAATCAAATATTTCTGTTTTCTATCTATTAGAATAGATGTTCACTAATCCGAAAATGAGCAATTTTTGGTCTACACATTAAGATTATAATCACGGTTAAAAAAATTTCTGCGAAGTGGATTATAGTAATCTGAAATTTTACAAAAAAAAAAGATCAAATCATCTTCCCAAAATGATGTTTTTCAAAATATATCTATCACGAAACATAACTTTTTGCGGTTCATAGAAAGTTCACATAAAAAACGTTAAACTGAAAATTGTAAAAGAAAGGATAAGTCTAGTTTCATGATATGCTGAAAATATAAAACCACCTACCTGAAATTTCTTTGATTTCTGTTTTTCAAGCTGTCATTCTAGGAAACTAAAATAATAATAATAAGTTTACTGTTTCATGTGGTGCTGAAAGTTTTAAAATATAAGTCAATTTCAGTTCAACATCGTATTCCAGTGAATCAATTGACTGTATCCAGTCAAAAATTCACGGCAAATACTCATTAGGTTGATGATCTCTTGCTAAATGCTCACTTGCTAAATATGCTCATCTGCTAAACTCGCTCATTTGCTAAAATAGTCACACTTGCTAAATTTCATTTGCTAAATTTTGATCATTCGCTAAAAATGAAAAAGTGGAAATTTTGCTGTTATTTGCTAATTTCAGTACTTTTTGACTGAATTTTTTACAGAATATTCCGGTTTTTGCTTTAAATTTCAGGCTTAGGCTTTAACACCTGTTTTCCTGTAAAAAGTTTCAGCCTAAGCCTTCAATTTGAACAAGTCCCCTATTTAGCAAATGATCAAAATTTAGCAAATGAAATTTAGCAAGTGTGACTATTTTAGCAAATGTGAGCGAGTTTAGCTCATGAGCATATTTAGCAAGTGAGCATTTAGCAAAAGATCATCAAGCTAATGAGTATTTTCCAAAATTCACATCCCAAAATATAAATAATACGATACAGTAATTTTCAATTTTACAAAGCTCGAATTTCAATAAATGAGAATATTTAATTTTTCCTGTTTTGTAATAATTTGAAAATACAGTTAAAAATTATTCTCGTTTATGTTCTTTCAGATTTATGTCCGACCAAACAATTCATAACTCAAAAACTTAATTTTTTGAATTTTTTAGCAGTGATATTCAAAAATTTTGTTAGATTTTTTCCAGTTTCACATTATGCTGAAAATGTAAACCTATGACTTGTTTTTTGACCCAGTTTAACCATATACTTGTGTTCCAAATTTTCGAAATTTCGAAACAGAAAACATTCATTTGATTCCTCCCAGGAATAAAAAAAAAGTTCCTTTATGAACAAATCACGTTTTTCAGATTTTCTTATCACTAACCAAACTGTTTTACAAACCTAATAAAAATTCCTCATAATAATGTACTTTTGTGGTTTAACTTATGACGATAATTGAACAAATAAATGTTGTAGTTTCTGAAACTTGAGAAGTTTGGCATTTAATAGAACATAATAATACGTAGGTGAATTCTTACCATACAAATATCACAGTTAGCGTTCGAAATCGGGACGCCCGCTTTCGCTGGGCGACCCATTTTAGGGGACGGGGGACGGTCGTCCTCAGCCCTTTTTTCGGGGACAGTACCAAATCACTAACATAGAGTCATAAATGAAATAATTCTTACATTTTTTTGGAAATCATTGTAAAACTAATTTTTTTTTGAAATTCGCATCTTTTGTAGAAATTTGGAAAATCAAAATATCTGTTTCATATTCGTTTTATTTTTGAAAACAACTTTTGAAAAAGATTAACTGTTACGTTTTTTCCAAAATTGCAAGCCAAAAGAAGAGTTTCAGCAAAAAATAATTCTCGGAAAATCCAAAAAAAAAAACATACAATTGTCACAAAAGGGACACAAATGTTTCCAATGGCAGCAAAAAGGTTGAAATTCGAAAAAGGTGTAACTTCATTGTAATCATTTTTTGAAAATTGCCATACATATGAAGCGACGAATCAAAATCAGAATTCACAGAAAATTAAAGTCAACATCTTGAAACAGGTATTTTTGGTAATTGAGAAAAAAAAAGGAATTTCAAATGTTCAGTAAACTCTGGATTAGTACTGGATCAGTGCGATCCAAGAGTGAAACAGAAAAAAAAACGTCTGACAAGCAAAACAAAACTAACTTCCAAAAACGGAATCCCATTTCCCATC
The DNA here is from genome assembly GCF_000004555.2 of Caenorhabditis briggsae. Lineage (NCBI taxonomy): Eukaryota > Metazoa > Nematoda > Chromadorea > Rhabditida > Rhabditidae > Caenorhabditis > Caenorhabditis briggsae. The sequence continues at coordinate 2,886,972 of NC_013487.2, read as the reverse complement.
CTTTGTCGTCGTCTCAAACAGCTTACATTGAGCTTACAGTTTTTTTCAGAAATTCATTTAAATTTGAAACAACATAGTCATGGTCATATTCATTTTAAGCTCTATGTGCGTTCAGCTGAAAACAACGGTTTTCTTTGTTTTGACAAAAATTGATCAAGTTATGGGCAGTTTTCTCGAGTATAACGCGTTACGGACCCACAATACACATTTTCAAACTTATTATTTTTGTGTTTAATGTGGTTGAAAAACTCTTCAAATTGTTTTTTTCTTGTTCGCGACCTAATTATTTTACTAGACCACGACCAAGTTTTTTCTAGGACATGACCTAATTTTTTAAGGCAGTGACCTAATTTTTTCTAGGTCATGACCATGGCCTAATTAGATCCAGCTCATGACCTAATTTTTTTTTATGTCATGACCTAAATTTTTCCAGGTCATACCTTATTTTTTTTAGTTTATGACCTAATTTTTTTCCAGGTAATAACCTAATTTTTCCTAGGTCCCACCTAGTTTTTTCTAGATCAAGGACCCAGGACCCTTGCCGGATCCCCCAGAGAAAGCGAGGACTGATTGTTCCTTTCAATTCTCTCTTTTTTATAGTATTCTGCCAGAGGTCAAGGGGGCATTCAGAGCCGTGGGTTTCTAAACTAATTCACGTAGTTGTTTTGGTTTAGATTTTTTTGTTTCGAAATTTTTTTTTCCATGGCGTTCTAATAACACTTGAATTTTCACTTTTGAAATCTGTGAAACTGAAACTTTTTTTGATATATTTCACAGGTAACTGACTCCTCTCTGTGAAACACTTTTTCTTTTTGACTCAATTTATCTACCTCCCAGCGAGAAGTATCCAAAAGTGGTGAACTGATAAAATACTTATCACCTTATTAAGAACATTTTATTGGTTGACCAATTTTTGAGATATTTGATACAAACCGAGATAAATTGCCTCAAAGTTGACAATGAAAATATTCCAGCAACAAAACCTTTATTTTTGTTCAAAAATGCTGTCCAAAAAGTTTGAGAAGTTACACCCGAAAGCAAAAAAATGCTCTTCTGTTTCGTAACATTTGACGTGAACTGGAAAAAAGCGGTTTCGGAAATTTGAGAAGTTTGGTGTTTAATAAAACTGAATGATTTCAATGGGATGATGTTAACCACATTATCGAAAAAATGGGTCAGATTTTATCCTATTTTTCACATGAACCGAGATGAATTAGTTCAAAGTTGACAACAAAAATTCCATCAATAAAATTTTTATTTGTTTCAAACACACTGCCCAAAAAGCGCTAAATACCAGAAAAAAGCTTTGAGAAATTACACCCGCCAACAACAAAGAACAATTGAGTTATACATAATTTTCGTTACATACAGAAAGAAATGATTAGAAATTGTGCATCATTGCATTAATTGCATACGTGAAACCAACTCCAGCAGTAATACCAAGCACCAGGGAAAGGGCAGACACTTGACCAGCCAGTTTGGAGTATTCCGGTGGGCAGACGCTGAAAATTTGACTTCCATGATTTTTGATTTTCAGAAATTTCACAATTTCAGGTTCATCTTTTAAAGATTAGATTCCTAACACTAACATTGCTCGTAGGAATTCACTATCAAAAATTTTTTCTTAACCTTTTAAAGTTATTTCATCCAAACTTGTTATATTTAAATGGTGCGCCTTCGGCGCGGTTCAATTCTGTTTTTTACTGGTTCGTGGCTCCGCTACTCAGTTATTCTAAAAGGGTCACGAACATTTATATTTAATTTTCAAGCTTTTCGAAAGTTTACAGACTGAAATGAGGACCGACAGACGCCTCTAGCGTTTTATGTATAGTGAAGATCTACGATTCGTCATTTCCCAATTTTTCCAAACTCACCGCGGCGCATACATCATTCCCAATGATGAAAAATATCCACTTGTGAATGCCATGATTGTATTTCCAAAGAAGAAAATCCATTCGTTGCTATATAAAACTGGCATGGATCGATCATTGGGAAAACAGTTTCCAAACATGAAGAATGGGATGAAGACGAGACGAATCAGACATGGAACGATTAGGAGACGAGGTCCTGGCTGGAAATTGCGAAGATGAGGACAGAGTTCGATTTTTGTAGTAGAAACAATGAGGGAGTATCAATGAAATAACTTTTCAATTCTTAAAAAAAATTGTGAAACAGAAATTTTTCATTTTTGAAATTTGAATTGTAGAAATTTAGAAAACCAAAACCTCGGTTTCATATTAGTTTTATTTTTGAACGCGCTCATTGGGAAGATTAACTACTGCACCTTTCTAAAAATTTCAAACCAAAAGACGAGTTTCAGCAAAAGTATAATTTTCAGAAAATCCAACAAATCCAACTTACAATTGTCACGAAAGTGGCACAAACGTTTCCAATGGCAGCGAGAAGATTGAAATTCAAGAAAGTCGTAATTCCATTGTAGACATTTTCTGAACATTTAACAATTTTATGAACAGACAGACCCAAAACTGACGTATTGAATTCAGAAATTACAGAAAGTAGAAATCAACAACTTGTAACTGGTTTCTTTTTGATATTTTTTTGAATCTTTGGAATTAGTGCCAATTTCCTCCGAAAATAAAAACAAGCACCTTGAAACAGGTGAAAATTTATGACGAAAAACAAAGAAACTCACTTCCAAAAACGGAATTCCATTTTCCATCTTTTGTCGTCGGCTCAAACTCGACCAAAACTGTTGGAAAAACGGACAGCGTCACAAAATATGTAAGGAATACACAGAGACACTGGAGCCAGCACTGAAAAAACGGAAAATTTGATTGCTCATTCCTAGATTTGGATGCTTACATTAAGCTGGAAGTAAGCTTAGAGTACCCCTACAGTAAGTTTGCAGTAGGCTTGCAGTAAACTTACATTAAGCCAGTAAGCTTACATTAAGTTTAAAGTAACCCTACAGTAAGCTCGCATTAATCTTACAGTAAGCTTACTGTAACCCTACATCAAGCTCACAGTAGGTTTACAGTAACCTTACAGTAAGCCTACATTGAGTTTACAGTAAGCTCACAATAATCCTACGTCTAGCTTGCATCAAGCTTACAATAACCCTGAAGTGAACCTACGGTATGCTTACAGTAACCGTAACAAAAGTGAACTAACATATTTAAATGTCTCCAAATATTGCCTGTAGTCGAATGAAGAATTTTCTTGAGCAGCTCTTGCTCGGTTTCCTTTGGC
>NC_013487.2:2874751-2882747 GCF_000004555.2 Caenorhabditis briggsae | reverse complement strand
GTCTCCAACCTCAAGCCAAGGGGATCTCATCCCATCGTTGATGTCTTTGACCATCCATCCACCACACAGCGTCAAGCCAAATTACAAAATGATCATCGGAACATCCGACCGCCAAATCTGCCCTCTCAATGGAATGCCGTTGGTCACAATCAGATACAACACTGAGGAGCTTCTCTTCGGATACAACAAAAATAAGGGAAAGCTCAGTTCCCACACTTGTGATGTCTGCGGACCATTGAGCAAAGAATCCAATCTCCAACCAGTCTACTCTGTGTTCCACGATCAGCGTTACGTAATCTTCGCCAGAAACCAAAAAGCTGGTACTGTGGACCAATATGTGTTCAATTCGGAGACTAGAGGATTGGAGCAAGTCAAAATCGATGAGCTCGTTTACCAAGAGGGCATCTGCTATCCATTCATGGCAATTGGATCCGAGAAAGAGTCCATTCAATGGGAAGGAAAACAGTGGAAGAAGCAGCAGTTGACTGCCAACGGATGGGTCAAAATCGAGCCAAAGCCAGTGATCACTTTGAAGACTTTGGAAACCGCTGACCACTCTTCGGATATGCTCGCTGAGCCAATGCGCACAATCTTCTGCCAACATTTCCAGAGAAACATTCTCATCGTCGGATCTCGCGTCTTCAGATTCAATGAGAACGAGCAAAGATTCGATAAGGTCCACCATTCGGCATGCATGAACAAGTTTTAATCAGCTACATGGTCATAGTCCAGCTCTCAGATTTCATCATATTATTCAATCGAAGCCATTCCTGGTAAGTTTCTTTTCCTATAGCTAGCAATTAGGGGCGGAGCCTATTTTTTGAGTTATAGAATTTTTTAGTTCAAATTTCAAAATTTCCGTTTTCCAGGTCCTCTACTCTCTTCTCTCAATCAACATCATCAATTAATCATCGCCGAAGTTGCCTCGTCATCCGGAATCTCATAACGAGTTCAATCTTTTATTCTACTCCATATTTAATCTTTTTTTTCAAATTAATTCGTTCAATCAAATCGTTCTATCAATACAGTCATTTCATATTGAAAGTTTTGTTTTTTTTAAATTTTGAAGCACAACAGTTCAGCACAGCCTCAAAACCTCAGTCTGAAGACAGCAAGTAGTCAGAACTTTCAATAGTGCTACCTCGATAAATTTTTCTAAACGAAAAAAAAACCGTTTCAGCTAGTCGTTATCAGTTTTTGGATTTCCAGAGTTGTTTGCTTGTTCATCGTTTGCAATCGATCAAAATTTTTCCTTTTCTTTAGGAAGGATTCCACCAGTTTCACTACTAGATTACAGTATCCTCATAGATCAACTAAAATTTCATATCGAATTTCGTAACAAGGTTCACATGAAATCCATAAATCTTCCATGTTGGGCTTATCACAAACTGAACTTTAGAAAAAAAAAAATTACTGTAACATTTAGCACATTAGTGATCAAGAAAGCGATTCATGTTGCTTGTCAGTATGCATTTCTTTAAATCTGGGTCCTATGAAAGTCTGTGAGCCGCCAGTTGTGTTGATTTCCGAGGCAAAGCGGTAAAAAATATTTCAGACTTTCGCGTCTTTTTCGAAAGTTTAGTTTGGTTTTTGGTAGGAAAACAGACTCTAGAGATGCTAGAAAGCATGTTTTCCAAGAGAAACACGAAATTCGGTTCGAAAAATAAAAAGCTTTTTTTCAACTATTGAATTTGAACATAGCGGAAAAAATCCGATCAATGATAAAATTAACTTGGAACGGAACATTTTAGAAAAGTTGACGCTGATCTACACAGCTCGTAATCACATTTTCATTACCATCGAAAGTTAAGAAAGCCGAGAAACGGACATCCAAGGCTTAAATAAAACTTGGCTTTCGAAAATTGTTTTGAAAATTGTAGGCAATATATCATTTGAATCTTCTGAAAATAGTCATTCTGAAACTGTGATATTTTAATATTTCTTTGCTATTAATTTTAAGACGAAATCAAATATTTCTGTTTTCTATCTATTAGAATAGATGTTCACTAATCCGAAAATGAGCAATTTTTGGTCTACACATTAAGATTATAATCACGGTTAAAAAAATTTCTGCGAAGTGGATTATAGTAATCTGAAATTTTACAAAAAAAAAAGATCAAATCATCTTCCCAAAATGATGTTTTTCAAAATATATCTATCACGAAACATAACTTTTTGCGGTTCATAGAAAGTTCACATAAAAAACGTTAAACTGAAAATTGTAAAAGAAAGGATAAGTCTAGTTTCATGATATGCTGAAAATATAAAACCACCTACCTGAAATTTCTTTGATTTCTGTTTTTCAAGCTGTCATTCTAGGAAACTAAAATAATAATAATAAGTTTACTGTTTCATGTGGTGCTGAAAGTTTTAAAATATAAGTCAATTTCAGTTCAACATCGTATTCCAGTGAATCAATTGACTGTATCCAGTCAAAAATTCACGGCAAATACTCATTAGGTTGATGATCTCTTGCTAAATGCTCACTTGCTAAATATGCTCATCTGCTAAACTCGCTCATTTGCTAAAATAGTCACACTTGCTAAATTTCATTTGCTAAATTTTGATCATTCGCTAAAAATGAAAAAGGGGAAATTTTGCTGTTATTTGCTAATTTCAGTACTTTTTGACTGAATTTTTTACAGAATATTCCGGTTTTTGCTTTAAATTTCAGGCTTAGGCTTTAACACCTGTTTTCCTGTAAAAAGTTTCAGCCTAAGCCTTCAATTTGAACAAGTCCCCTATTTAGCAAATGATCAAAATTTAGCAAATGAAATTTAGCAAGTGTGACTATTTTAGCAAATGTGAGCGAGTTTAGCTCATGAGCATATTTAGCAAGTGAGCATTTAGCAAAAGATCATCAAGCTAATGAGTATTTTCCAAAATTCACATCCCAAAATATAAATAATACGATACAGTAATTTTCAATTTTACAAAGCTCGAATTTCAATAAATGAGAATATTTAATTTTTCCTGTTTTGTAATAATTTGAAAATACAGTTAAAAATTATTCTCGTTTATGTTCTTTCAGATTTATGTCCGACCAAACAATTCATAACTCAAAAACTTAATTTTTTGAATTTTTTAGCAGTGATATTCAAAAATTTTGTTAGATTTTTTCCAGTTTCACATTATGCTGAAAATGTAAACCTATGACTTGTTTTTTGACCCAGTTTAACCATATACTTGTGTTCCAAATTTTCGAAATTTCGAAACAGAAAACATTCATTTGATTCCTCCCAGGAATAAAAAAAAAGTTCCTTTATGAACAAATCACGTTTTTCAGATTTTCTTATCACTAACCAAACTGTTTTACAAACCTAATAAAAATTCCTCATAATAATGTACTTTTGTGGTTTAACTTATGACGATAATTGAACAAATAAATGTTGTAGTTTCTGAAACTTGAGAAGTTTGGCATTTAATAGAACATAATAATACGTAGGTGAATTCTTACCATACAAATATCACAGTTAGCGTTCGAAATCGGGACGCCCGCTTTCGCTGGGCGACCCATTTTAGGGGACGGGGGACGGTCGTCCTCAGCCCTTTTTTCGGGGACAGTACCAAATCACTAACATAGAGTCATAAATGAAATAATTCTTACATTTTTTTGGAAATCATTGTAAAACTAATTTTTTTTTGAAATTCGCATCTTTTGTAGAAATTTGGAAAATCAAAATATCTGTTTCATATTCGTTTTATTTTTGAAAACAACTTTTGAAAAAGATTAACTGTTACGTTTTTTCCAAAATTGCAAGCCAAAAGAAGAGTTTCAGCAAAAAATAATTCTCGGAAAATCCAAAAAAAAAAACATACAATTGTCACAAAAGGGACACAAATGTTTCCAATGGCAGCAAAAAGGTTGAAATTCGAAAAAGGTGTAACTTCATTGTAATCATTTTTTGAAAATTGCCATACATATGAAGCGACGAATCAAAATCAGAATTCACAGAAAATTAAAGTCAACATCTTGAAACAGGTATTTTTGGTAATTGAGAAAAAAAAAGGAATTTCAAATGTTCAGTAAACTCTGGATTAGTACTGGATCAGTGCGATCCAAGAGTGAAACAGAAAAAAAAACGTCTGACAAGCAAAACAAAACTAACTTCCAAAAACGGAATCCCATTTCCCATCCTTTGTCGTCGTCTCAAACAGCTTACATTGAGCTTACAGTTTTTTTCAGAAATTCATTTAAATTTGAAACAACATAGTCATGGTCATATTCATTTTAAGCTCTATGTGCGTTCAGCTGAAAACAACGGTTTTCTTTGTTTTGACAAAAATTGATCAAGTTATGGGCAGTTTTCTCGAGTATAACGCGTTACGGACCCACAATACACATTTTCAAACTTATTATTTTTGTGTTTAATGTGGTTGAAAAACTCTTCAAATTGTTTTTTTCTTGTTCGCGACCTAATTATTTTACTAGACCACGACCAAGTTTTTTCTAGGACATGACCTAATTTTTTAAGGCAGTGACCTAATTTTTTCTAGGTCATGACCATGGCCTAATTAGATCCAGCTCATGACCTAATTTTTTTTTATGTCATGACCTAAATTTTTCCAGGTCATACCTTATTTTTTTTAGTTTATGACCTAATTTTTTTCCAGGTAATAACCTAATTTTTCCTAGGTCCCACCTAGTTTTTTCTAGATCAAGGACCCAGGACCCTTGCCGGATCCCCCAGAGAAAGCGAGGACTGATTGTTCCTTTCAATTCTCTCTTTTTTATAGTATTCTGCCAGAGGTCAAGGGGGCATTCAGAGCCGTGGGTTTCTAAACTAATTCACGTAGTTGTTTTGGTTTAGATTTTTTTGTTTCGAAATTTTTTTTTCCATGGCGTTCTAATAACACTTGAATTTTCACTTTTGAAATCTGTGAAACTGAAACTTTTTTTGATATATTTCACAGGTAACTGACTCCTCTCTGTGAAACACTTTTTCTTTTTGACTCAATTTATCTACCTCCCAGCGAGAAGTATCCAAAAGTGGTGAACTGATAAAATACTTATCACCTTATTAAGAACATTTTATTGGTTGACCAATTTTTGAGATATTTGATACAAACCGAGATAAATTGCCTCAAAGTTGACAATGAAAATATTCCAGCAACAAAACCTTTATTTTTGTTCAAAAATGCTGTCCAAAAAGTTTGAGAAGTTACACCCGAAAGCAAAAAAATGCTCTTCTGTTTCGTAACATTTGACGTGAACTGGAAAAAAGCGGTTTCGGAAATTTGAGAAGTTTGGTGTTTAATAAAACTGAATGATTTCAATGGGATGATGTTAACCACATTATCGAAAAAATGGGTCAGATTTTATCCTATTTTTCACATGAACCGAGATGAATTAGTTCAAAGTTGACAACAAAAATTCCATCAATAAAATTTTTATTTGTTTCAAACACACTGCCCAAAAAGCGCTAAATACCAGAAAAAAGCTTTGAGAAATTACACCCGCCAACAACAAAGAACAATTGAGTTATACATAATTTTCGTTACATACAGAAAGAAATGATTAGAAATTGTGCATCATTGCATTAATTGCATACGTGAAACCAACTCCAGCAGTAATACCAAGCACCAGGGAAAGGGCAGACACTTGACCAGCCAGTTTGGAGTATTCCGGTGGGCAGACGCTGAAAATTTGACTTCCATGATTTTTGATTTTCAGAAATTTCACAATTTCAGGTTCATCTTTTAAAGATTAGATTCCTAACACTAACATTGCTCGTAGGAATTCACTATCAAAAATTTTTTCTTAACCTTTTAAAGTTATTTCATCCAAACTTGTTATATTTAAATGGTGCGCCTTCGGCGCGGTTCAATTCTGTTTTTTACTGGTTCGTGGCTCCGCTACTCAGTTATTCTAAAAGGGTCACGAACATTTATATTTAATTTTCAAGCTTTTCGAAAGTTTACAGACTGAAATGAGGACCGACAGACGCCTCTAGCGTTTTATGTATAGTGAAGATCTACGATTCGTCATTTCCCAATTTTTCCAAACTCACCGCGGCGCATACATCATTCCCAATGATGAAAAATATCCACTTGTGAATGCCATGATTGTATTTCCAAAGAAGAAAATCCATTCGTTGCTATATAAAACTGGCATGGATCGATCATTGGGAAAACAGTTTCCAAACATGAAGAATGGGATGAAGACGAGACGAATCAGACATGGAACGATTAGGAGACGAGGTCCTGGCTGGAAATTGCGAAGATGAGGACAGAGTTCGATTTTTGTAGTAGAAACAATGAGGGAGTATCAATGAAATAACTTTTCAATTCTTAAAAAAAATTGTGAAACAGAAATTTTTCATTTTTGAAATTTGAATTGTAGAAATTTAGAAAACCAAAACCTCGGTTTCATATTAGTTTTATTTTTGAACGCGCTCATTGGGAAGATTAACTACTGCACCTTTCTAAAAATTTCAAACCAAAAGACGAGTTTCAGCAAAAGTATAATTTTCAGAAAATCCAACAAATCCAACTTACAATTGTCACGAAAGTGGCACAAACGTTTCCAATGGCAGCGAGAAGATTGAAATTCAAGAAAGTCGTAATTCCATTGTAGACATTTTCTGAACATTTAACAATTTTATGAACAGACAGACCCAAAACTGACGTATTGAATTCAGAAATTACAGAAAGTAGAAATCAACAACTTGTAACTGGTTTCTTTTTGATATTTTTTTGAATCTTTGGAATTAGTGCCAATTTCCTCCGAAAATAAAAACAAGCACCTTGAAACAGGTGAAAATTTATGACGAAAAACAAAGAAACTCACTTCCAAAAACGGAATTCCATTTTCCATCTTTTGTCGTCGGCTCAAACTCGACCAAAACTGTTGGAAAAACGGACAGCGTCACAAAATATGTAAGGAATACACAGAGACACTGGAGCCAGCACTGAAAAAACGGAAAATTTGATTGCTCATTCCTAGATTTGGATGCTTACATTAAGCTGGAAGTAAGCTTAGAGTACCCCTACAGTAAGTTTGCAGTAGGCTTGCAGTAAACTTACATTAAGCCAGTAAGCTTACATTAAGTTTAAAGTAACCCTACAGTAAGCTCGCATTAATCTTACAGTAAGCTTACTGTAACCCTACATCAAGCTCACAGTAGGTTTACAGTAACCTTACAGTAAGCCTACATTGAGTTTACAGTAAGCTCACAATAATCCTACGTCTAGCTTGCATCAAGCTTACAATAACCCTGAAGTGAACCTACGGTATGCTTACAGTAACCGTAACAAAAGTGAACTAACATATTTAAATGTCTCCAAATATTGCCTGTAGTCGAATGAAGAATTTTCTTGAGCAGCTCTTGCTCGGTTTCCTTTGGCCACATGATAGTTGAAGAAATCCTGAAAAACGATAACACCTGATTTAAAAATCCTTTCACTGTCAGACTCACCTGTCGCTTACAGAACCACCAAGAAATGAGACAAACAATCAGAATAGCCAAAGAAATTGAGAAATAAAGGATAGCAACAGTTTCAGGGTTATTCGAGAAAGAGACAGTGGCTACAATGGCGAGAACACTAGTGAATGTTCCACAGATGTTGGTTCCAATAACCACTGCATTTGAATATTGGGCAGGGAAATCTGCAGCAAGTCCGAAGAATGAGTTTTGGTAGAGACCGTTGGATCCGTTCATCGCCATGATGATGATGAGGGAGACAATGTAGAACCAGTTTCGCGCTGGAAATAAAAGACTCTGTAAAATTGAGACAAGAGAAGCTCCTTAAGGGTTTGGCCTCGTGGGCAAACAGATATTGAGCCACTATTAACTAAGCTGCGCGGTCACATGCTGGTTTGACAATATTATTCGTGCGGTTGTTCTCATTAGTTATCGATGGAAGGCTACCAGTCGCGCAGATGATTTTTAAAGGTGGAAAACAACATTCTAAAAAAATCGAAATTCAACATTCACTGTTCCAAGTAGGGTTGGCAACGGGGCTCCCGCTTTTACGCGGGAGCCCCGAAAGCGGG
>NC_013487.2:2809675-2874741 GCF_000004555.2 Caenorhabditis briggsae | reverse complement strand
CTTTTGTGACAATTGTATGTTTTTTTTTTTGGATTTTCCGAGAATTATTTTTTGCTGAAACTCTTCTTTTGGCTTGCAATTNTGGAAAAAACGTAACAGTTAATCTTTTTCAAAAGTTGTTTTCAAAAATAAAACGAATATGAAACAGATATTTTGATTTTCCAAATTTCTACAAAAGATGCGAATTTCAAAAAAAAATTAGTTTTACAATGATTTCCAAAAAAATGTAAGAATTATTTCATTTATGACTCTATGTTAGTGATTTGGTACTGTCCCCGAAAAAAGGGCTGAGGACGACCGTCCCCCGTCCCCTAAAATGGGTCGCCCAGCGAAAGCGGGNGTNCNGCCGCCCCGCCCCTGTCGAAAAACAACTTTGTTTAAAGAATTAGTAACCGAATTTTTTAGATTATTTTACGATTCAGGGTACCCAATTAGGCTACCCTGAAATTTTCAAGTCAATTGGTCCATTCAGTTACGCGCAATTACGCAAAGTATACCGCCTCCCGGGGAGGGGGCGTATCCCCGCCCCGCACCCGCGGGGCGGGGATCGCCTTTTTTCGCCCCCAAGCCAACCCTAGTTCCAAGAAATTGATATAAACTAGGTTAAATTACGCATTTCCATTTTCATTTATTTCGCCTCATTTCGGGTTAACAACCGCCTCTTTCCTGAAATTGATAGGATCTTTTTTCAATGTTTCAATAAGTACTAAAGTTTGTTAAATCTTAGCTTTTTTAATAGACTGTTAAAATGAAACTCAACATAATTGTAAATTTATAGTAACTTCATAGTAAATTTTACAGTAATGTCAGTTTTTAAAAAGTTTAGTGTTTCAGAATGCACACATTTTTGAATGTTTTTGTAACGATAATTTATTGAATATTACTTTCTTGCATTCTGTCTGTAATTTTTAATTTTCAACTACACAACTTTCAAAAATTAAAAAAAATTTCAGAAGGAAGGTTGTAGCAATCATACAGTCTACAGTAAGCCTTAAATAAGCTTAAAGTATCCCTACAGTAAGCTAACAACAATTTGTTTATACTTTTTGAATACAATACACTCACCATCATCACTTGGCTGTTGCGCAATGACCAAAACCAAAATCACCACAATCAGCAAACTATTGAACGCCAATGGAGCCAACACTCGATAAATCAATGGTCCACGAATCAGATTCATCACATTTATGAACGCAATTATACAGTTTGGAATCTGCGCAACGATTCCCATTGCTGACATGAAACTGTCGGCGTATGATGTCTTGGTGCCATTCACAGTGAACCAGTAGTCAACGTAGTACTGAAAAAATAGCTTTAAACATTGACGAAATTTTTGTTTAAAAAATTATATCAAGATTGTCAAATTATTCTTTGCACCAAATTATTTTGGTTTTGGAACAGTAATTGGAGTTTGAAAGAACCAATTTGAACATTTTCTTTTTCGTGTTTCCCCTCCTTTAAAGGTGGGGGGACAGGAGATTTTTCGTAGTTTTTTTTGTAGCTAGAGTATGCATTCTACCGTGACGGTGTACAACGCTTAATGTCACTCTGCGTACAGCTGTCGTCCTCGCCTTTATTGTATGCAATCGGGTGTGCGCTTTCTCCTTGCCCGCGTGGCTCATTCGGTAGCGGCGCCGCACCCTCAATCATCGCCCTCACAAGTTCAACTCCTCGAGGGGCATCTTTGAACGGAATTTCGAGAACATTATTTTTTTCATGTCCCCCCCCCCCCCCCACCTTTAAAGATTTCCTAGACATCGAGTTCTCGTTGATCGGAACAAACCACGTGTTTCGTCCCGATTTTCTTATCAGTCGACTATTTTACAGCCTAATAAAAATGTTCAGGTTGTACTCCTGCCAAATAAGTGATGACCAGTAGAAATATAAACTTTGCTGTTTCTAAAACTTCAGAAATTTAGCAAGTTTTCAAACTGAATGTTAAATTGAAAAATTATCAGAAAATCGTCGGAAATTGAGAAAATATGCGGCTAGTGTTTAAAATATTCTCAAAAATACGGTAGCCTGTCCTTGCGCCTTTAAATGAGCCTTTATCGGGATCCTCGTACTCAATGTACTATTTGAACTTATTGATTAGGACAGAATTATCACTATTTCAGAAACTCGACTTGTAAGAATGAAACTTTGACTATGTATTTTATATATGCATCCAAATTTCGAAAAGTGCATTACAGCAGGAAGGACATGAAAAGTTAAAAAAGAAAAAAAAGCATACTTTCCTATATTTTCATATTTAAAGAGAATTACTGTTTCAGAACAATGATAATTTGGGAAACACCCTGCGGTAGGGATCTCTGATCAAATTATCACAGAGTAATTTTTCAAAGCTTTTTAGGTTTCATATACAGTTTGGAAATTTCTTGATTTTTTCACTGTTTCACTTTTTCCATTTTAGATGTCAACTTTTGAATGTTTATTCTAGCAACCATACTTGCAACAGGCCGGGCGGCCCGCCCTTTCTCACAAGGAAAGTCGTTTTAGAAAGGGGTCGAGAGTTTGCTTATTTTCTGACAGTGGTTAGTTGACACCCTTGTAAATCTCCTGTCAAAATCTTTATGTGCACTTTTTTCGAAAATGCTGAAAATTTTCGTCTGAAAGTTCCCAATTTCTTAACCATTGTAAACCTCACTCTCTTGTAAACACACATGAAAATGTTGATTTCTTCATCCCAAAGTTGAAAATTCGGTAAAAATTTGAAATCTCGCGCAGAAAGCTATCGTGGAGCCCAAAATAGGTGCCTAGGAAATTGATCAAAAAAAGCATAAATTATTTCAAAAGGAAAGAACCGAACCCGGACCTTCAGTTTAATCACCCGCGCCCACAACCACTGAGCCACCTCGCCGCTGAAAGCAACAGAGCGTACAAGTGAACGGTTTTCCCGGGAGGTCGATATCACAGAGGAGAGTGAGGTTTACAATGGTTAAGAAATTGGGAACTTTCAGACGAAAATTTTCAGCATTTTTCAGTATAAAAGTGCATATACAGGTTTTGACAGGAGGTTTACAAGGGTGTAAACTAACCACTGTCAGAAAATAAGCAAATTCTCAACCCCTTTCTAAAACGACTTCCCTTGTCAGTAAAAACAATTTCAAATGAAAAATTGGGACACTTTTTTTGAATTAAAAAAGAAAAAAAGTTACATAATTTTTAAAATTATCAAAGTAGAAAGTAGTCAAAAAATATATAATTTTTGATTAAATTTTTGAAAACATTTTAAAATTTATGAAAAAAAAAAATCAAAAAAAATCAGCTTATGTACAAACAGCGGGCCGGCACTTCATCGGCCCGGAATATTGCCAGTATAATACATCATCCATAAAATAATCGAGTCAAAAAAGCCGTATACGTCCAAATACCCTTACCTGCGGAGCAATAGTAATAAACATATTCCATGGCAGAAGAACACCAATTCCATTGAGCATGATAATCCAAAAAACCATACGTCCTTTATCAATTGGCACTGGCTCATCCTCTCCTTTATCGGAAGAAAAATCCACTCCATCGATTATACTCGTTTGGTCCTCCATTTTCCAAATTATGAGCGGCGGTTTTTCGCGTTTTGGTTTTGTCTGAAAACGATTAAACTCGGCTTGATTATTGAGAATTTTTGAATGAGGTTGTTTATGGAAAAATTGAAAGTGTGAAAAATTTTGAAATTATTAGATCAACCTCAAACACTCTAAAGGAATATCACACCTAACTCTCTAAAAACATTTCCTGTTTCTCATTCACTACTGACTTTCTGTATTTTTTCCATATTAATTTGGTTCCTTTACTGATCCTTTACTGAACTTTACTGATCATAGCCAACGCTTTAAAAATGGGCTAATCAAAAAGTTTGGTTCTGACCTACTACTTTTTTGAAAAATATAACCTCTAATTGTGGGATGAAAACTTTTTCAAAATGGTATGAAACTTTTTTTCGATAATTCTTTATTAAATTTTACTGTTTTAGATTCCCCGCAAAATGTCTGCATTTTTTCAAAATAAATTCAATGAGAATGCTTTCTTGGAATCAATTGAAAAGGTTTGTAAGCCACCGTGGGCCCTTCTACCGTAAAGTTTTATTAATTTTATCTAGGTTCTTGTCGGAGATATCAAAAAATTATCAACTACCAAAATGTTACTGATAATATGATAAAAATTTTGACAATTCGCTATTTTTTGGTATCTTTCACAGGAAACGAGATAAAATGGCTAGAAATTGACTACGACAAGATTAAAAACAACTGAAAATTAATAAAACATTTTTTAATGTTTTTGTGGTTATCTGTTTCGTATTTATTACACATTTTTGAAACTCCTTTTCTCAAAATTGGGTTGACAAGGAATTTTTGAAAATTTTCAAAAAAAAAGGTTACCGTTGAAATTGACTGATAATTTCTGATAGCTACCATTAGAATAGGTGGTTCAATAAACGCGACTAATCCAGATCAATACGATTTCATTAAAGAAAGTTAAATTAATGAATAACTTGAAACAGTTTTTGATACATTTCTATTCTTTTTTTGTCAGTTTCAGGCTCGCTTATCAGTGCACTTTTTTCTTTTGTCTTCTTTTTTGTATGCATGTGTTTTAGAAAAAAAAGATAACTTTGACTTTGACTCAAAGGACGAGTATTTTAAAGGTACATTGTCAATTTTTAAAAGTGTCGGAAGCTGAGCTACGCGTTCTAAACACCGATCATTGTACACCGTCACGTAAAAACGCAGAACAAATAATTTGGAAGGTTTAATCTAGGCTTCATCTTCCTGAAGTTTTATTTGCAAACTCAGAAATTTTGAGCTCCTGCCAAAAGTCCGTCATTCAAACCAGAAAACCAAAAGTGTTGAGAGTCTAAGAGAAAAAGTTAAGCTCATTAAAAATATAAACTATAAGCGATAAAACTTGTCCGAAAGTTCCTATCAAAAAACGCACTTAATTTTTGTGCTTTTGATTGTTTTTTCACTGTATCATTAGTTTCTTATTTTGGGACATTTCCATGGGCAACAATTGACGGGTCGCGATTATCTAACAAGGGAGGTCGTTTTAGAAAGGCTTTCAGAATTTTCTTATTTTTTGACAGGGGTTAGTTGACACGCTCAAAAAGCCCCTGTCAAAATCTGTATATGCACTTTTTCCAAAAATGCTGAAAATTTTTGTCTGAAAGTTTCCAATTTCTTAACTATTGCATTTCGCCTCCCGGGAACTTCCGGAAACACCGTTGACATGTACACACTTACGCACTGTTGTTCCCAGCGTTGAGGAGGTTGCGCGTGTTATAAGCTGAAGGTCTGGGGTTCGATTCCCTGTTTTGAAATTATCTTTTGCTTTTTTTGATCAAATTCCTGGACATCTATTCAGGCCTCAAACCATGTTTTTGGTCAGAGTTTTTGAGTTTTTGCCGATTTTCAAACTTTGAGAAGCAGAAAATATCAATTTTTTCAAAGTTAGGTTTTTTCGAAAATTTCCAAGTTTTTGGTGGTCAACTCCATGCTAGATTTTCGATGAAAATTTTTTCGTTCGAAATTTCTCAATTTTCGTATGGAATGTATTTTTGTGAGTTCTAATTAACTTCTAATGATCTTCTAGCCGCTTTTTGACTCAAAATATGTCGAAAAACAGTGAATCAAATAGTCAACATCGAAAGAAAACAATGAATTATAAGTGATTTTGCATTGTTCTAGGTCAAAAAAGGGTGGATGAATCATGAGAAACTAATAACAATTTCCAAAAATACATTCCATACAAAAATTGAGAAATTTCGAACGAAAAAATTTTCATCGAAAATCTAGCATGGAGTTGACCACCAAAAACTTGGAAATTTTCGAAAAAAATTAACTTTGAAAAAATTGATATTTTCTGCTTCTCAAAGTTTGAAAATCGGCAAAAACTCAAAAACTCTGACCAAAAACATGTTTTGAGCCCTGAATAGATGTGTAGGAATTTGATCAAAAAAAGCAAAAGATAATTTCAAAAGAGGGAATCGAACCCCAGACCTTCAGCTTATAACACGCGCCCACAACCACCCGGCCACCTCAACGTTGGGAACAACAGTGCGTAAGTGTGTACATGACAACGGTGTTTCCGGAAGTTCCCGGGAGGCGAAATGACGGAGAAAAGTGAGGTTTACAATGGTTAAGAAATTGGAAACTTTCAGACAAAAATTTTCAGCATTTTTGGAAAAAGTGCATATACAGATTTTGACAGGGGCTTTTTGAGCGTGTCAACTAACCCCTGTCAAAAAATAAGAAAATTCTGAAAGCCTTTCTAAAACGACCTCCCTTATAAAATAGTTTGAACTAATAGCGGTTGAGCTATGTTCTCAAAATTAGTCAAGGTTCTGTGCCGCTACAGGGCTACACGGTTGCAGATCGTTGGAATATACAAAAGGGTTACGGTAGACACAAAATGTGAAACACCGATAACTGTACACTGTCACGTCACAATGCATATTCGCGCTTTGGAAACTCTCAAAATTCATGGGGAACTACAAATATGAGTTATAATATTATTGTTGTCCGAAAAAATTGGAGTTGAGACGCAGACAGTTAATCGAAATATTTCTCTGCGTCTCCACCGACTATGCGCTATTTAGGCTTGTCGCTTCGAGGTGCCTACCGTATTCAGACTGCAAAAAATACTCTCTCGCTCCAATTTTTTCGCACAACAATAATAAGGAGTTTATTAAAGTTTCATAAAAACTTTCGAAAATTGCTTAAAAACCAGTAACATAAAAAATTGTTCTATTACTTTTTTAAAGCAAAAATAATGAATTATGATTTCTGTTTCAAAAAATTTATTTGAAATTTGGAGTTTTAATGTATCTTTAATAAGTAAATAATTGTGCGAACAGGCTGGCACTTGGGTTCAAGCCAACGGGTCAAAAAACGCGCTCCAAATAACTTTTAGGCCAGAAGAAATTTAATAATTTCCAAGTTGACGTGGATTTGACATAATTTTTTTTTCGAAAATCTCACGTTTACTGGGGCGCGATTTCTGACCCATTGGTTTGAACCCAAGTGAGCTGGTAAACGTTATAACAACAACATTGAAAATTTTGGAAATACTGAAATTTACTTTTTTCACTTTTTCAAAAAGTTTAAGTATTGTGATTTTTTAAATTGTGACTAAAAATTAGCTAAGAAAACTTCGCAACCACAAAAACAGTCCATGAAAAGCTAAATTAGTATTGAATTTTTTTTATTAGTAAAACTTTGAAAAACGAACGATTCTTGAAAATTTCACAGTTTCAAAACATTCATTTTGAAATTGAATTTTTAAACGTCATTCGATGACGTCCAAACGACATTACTTCAACTTACTTATCCAAATTTTCACTTTTTGTTCTTCTGATGTTTCTGTTTTGTTTCCCGCAACCACTCCCTGAAAGTTTTTTAATTGATTGTACATATAAAATTAAAAATTAATTTTCTAATCGAAGAAACGAAATTATAGAAATCAAGAACATTATTAAAATATGCGCATTTTGAAACACTGAATTTTTTTGGATTTCTTTAATTGTAAGACTACTGTACGCTTACTGCAAGATTTCCGTAAAACCTTATACGATAGAAGAACGATTTCAACTTTTATTTAATTTATCTCGGTTCCTGTGAAAGATATCAAAAAGTTATAAAATAACAACATTTTTATCATGATACAAAAATATTTCATCAGTCGATCACTTTTTGGTATCTTTTACAGGACCTGAGATAAAGGGAGTCAAAGTTATGATGAACTTTTGTAACAGGTCTTTTGGATATTGAAGATAATTGGCTGAAAATTACGTTACTAACCAATCAAACAAGTATAACTCTTACATATTTCAATACAAATTAAAAAATTGAAAAAAAAACGATCCTATCAATTTCAGGAAAGAGACGGTTGTAAACCCGAAATGAGGCAAAATAAAAAAAGGTGGAAAACCGTCTCCGGCCTGCCCACGTTGGCACAGTTACTTATCAATTTTAATGATACAAAGATGATCGAAAAAATTTCTGTTATCAATTTTCGTTTTGCACCTTTCTATATGTATCTTTGGTTTTAATAACCCCGACCGTTTCGTTTGTCTTAGTGATTTTCCAGAGAAAAACTTTAACTTATTCACCCCTTCTCTCTATTTGAAGAGACATAGAGAAATGATCAGCACGCACGTGATACTTTAGTAATATATGTCATCAATCGGCACTTTTCACGGAATTGGAATTTGTGCTCCGCCACCGGTTTGTTTGCACTGAAGATTGAAGAGAAGAGGAGTGTCGATTTAAGTATCGGTATGAAACAATTTGATGAATATGCGTGTTTTATGTAGGTGAGGTTTTGAAGGAATGACAAAGTAGGTTTTTTGTGTTTATATTTTAGTTTGAATCGTTTTTTTTTGTCATCTTTCTAATTTTTGAATGATAATTTCATTAAAGGAACCAAAGGAATTTTACAGTATTGAAATTCCCATAATTTGGAGAACAGTCATATTTAATTACTTTTGATAATATATGGCAGTCCTTGAAAAAATCAAAATTTGTCCCCTTGACTTTGTATCCAACCAATCAAGCAAGTATAACTCTTACATATTTCAATACAAATTAAAAAATTGAAAAAAAACGATCCTATCAATTTCAGGAAAGAGACGGTTGTAAACCCGAAATGAGGCATCTCCAGCGACCACGTCAACCAATGGAAGTCAGCTCGTGGAATCGATTTCAACTCGGATTCCAAGCTTCATATACGAGCCTGACGAGGATCTGACATTTGACAATTGGTACAACAGATATGGAGACGTCATCACCAAGGACGGATCAACTCTCACCGATGAGGCCAAAGCAAGGTTAGTTTTATCTAAACTCAACACAAAAGAGTATTCTCACTTTGCAAATCGTATCCTCCCGGAAGCTCCAAACTCCCTAAAGTTCGAGGACCTCATTCCGAAGCTCAAGGGGACATTCAAGTCGACCTCATCGATCTTCCGGATGCGTCAGGAGTTCCTACGCATAGAATACGATGGCTCATCGATTGTGAGATTTTTTTTTTGTTGCTTCCAATTTTTTTAACCGTTTCAGAAGCACATTTGAAGTTTATGCGTACAAGTACGAAAAATAAAATGAATTCAGGATAAAGTTGTTACAGTACATCTGAAGTATTCCAAAACAGTTAATTTTGAAGCCAACATAGTCGGAACAGCTTTTGGTGGCACTCTGAAGATCATATTTCATGAGTTTGAAACGGTGAACTGCTTTTTTCAAAAACATCATAAAGCTTGTATTAGAAGAGCTCTAGATTTTTTATCCATTCATCTTGGTTCCTGTAAAAAAAACTTTAAAAAG
Source organism: Caenorhabditis briggsae (assembly GCF_000004555.2). Lineage (NCBI taxonomy): Eukaryota > Metazoa > Nematoda > Chromadorea > Rhabditida > Rhabditidae > Caenorhabditis > Caenorhabditis briggsae. Next base: position 2,865,421 of record NC_013487.2, on the reverse strand, counting down.
TGACCGTATTGCCTATACGGTTGAAAACTTTGAATGAAAATGACAAAAAAGCTACAAATTTATGTTCCAAAAATCTCATATAAATCATGTGTAATTTGAATTTTAAAAAATTTCTAAATTTCCAGTCAGAACCTCGAGCCAGAATTACAAATTCATTTCTCATATAAATCAGGGTTTTCGGTTTATATATGCTCCATTGCTCTATTCTAATGTTCGAAAATTTCCCGCCAGGTCTCCTAATCTCCCAGGTCGACATCGTCTCCTAATCGTTCCCTGTCTGATTCGTCTCGTGTTCATTCCATTCTTCATGTTTGGAAACTGTTTTCCCAATGAACGATCTATGCCAGATTTATATAGCAACGAATGGATTTTCTTCTTTGGAAATACAATTATGGCATTAACTAGTGGTCACTTTTCATGATTGGGAACGATGTTTCATATATGATATCGGTCGAGGGCGTCACCGAAGCTCAACTGGTAGCGACGCGGAACCTTCACCGGTGGACAAACAAGTTCAACCCCTCGAGAAGAAGAGTTTTAAAACATCAAGAAAAATGTTTTTTCTTGTTCGATATTTTTTCTTGTTCTATAACAACGACTGAGTAATTGGTAACTAATTGTTAGGTAACTGTTACCCTGCTCTTGAAACAGTGGTCAATTTTTGTTTTCGAACTAAATTTTTCAAATTTCAACAACTTTTCTGAAATATAACTTTCTGTTGCTTTCAAGTTTTGAACCGTTTCAGAAGCACATCTGAAGTTTATACACATGAGTAAATACAACTCAACGAAGCCAGAATAAATTTGTTACAGTTAATTGAAGTGCTAAAACAGTAAGTTTTGGCAAAAAATGATTCAAAATTATTTATCGTAATAATGTGATCATGTGTGAATTGTTTATGGAGAACTCTGAAAATTAATGTCATGAGTTTGAAACAGAAAATTTTTGTCAATAAATATCTATCCGTACACCATGTATACTCTGAATACTCACAATTTGAGCCAATTTATCTTGGTTCCTATGAAAGATATCAAAAAGTTGCTAATTGACAAAGTGTTTATCATAATATCAGTAACATTTTGTTAGTTGATAACTTTTTGTACCCGAGATATATTGCGTCAATATTGAGACTGAAACCTTTATTTACAGGTTTTAAAGCCATACAATAATCCTACAGCATCAATCTTGTAATAGGACTGTTGGAGCGAAAGTACGCATTCTGATTGTAACGGTGTACAGTAATCATTTTTTGGACATTTCTCTTCCTTGACCGAGTAGCTCGACTTTGCAAAAATCTCATCACGGACCCTTTTCGATCGCTAATCCCTAATCCTAAAATTCCCATTTTGTTGTTATCTATATGTATGTTTCATAAGTTTTTGAGGTCGCATCTCCACAGAATCTCTCTTCAGAAGTCGTCAATTTGATTAATTGGCGCTAGAATCATGCTGTGTGGAAACATGAAAAAGGTTTCATTCTCAATATCACAATAGCCAAACGACAGAGAAGAATTCGGGGCGTGTGTACAATATGAATGTATTTGTATCCAACTGTGCCACAGGAATTGGTGGGGGAAGAATGATGATGAAGAAGAAGAGATAAATGTGTGGGATATTCCTGTGAGAGTCATTAATCATCATTTATCATCAGGTTTCGAAACCAGTCCGAGAGGTTTTTTTGTCGGGGAAACAACTTTCCAACTTTCGTTTGAACTGTAAAATCGAAACTTGTCAACTTTGAATGCCTTCGAAATGTTGTAGATTTCGATGAGTAAGACGGAAAATTTTAGAGTATACTAAACAAAAATAAAGCTTCATTTTTGTAACTGACTTTTTTCTGTAGAAATTCATTTGGAATATTTTTTACAAAATTGTGGTCAACTGAAAAATTGAAGTTCTAGTTTTGTTTCATACAATTTAGTAATTTCAGACAACTTGAAACATTCTGAACTACTTTCTTAAGTCACCAAACTAACCATTTTGAACTATAAATGGTTAGTTGGAATTTATCAATTTTTGACCGGTACAGTAAGCCAAATCAAATTCCTCAAACAAGGTGTCGAATAAGATCGGAAACAGAAGAGTTTGAAATTAGGCGAAACTTGACAACCACAATTAGGCCGCCAAACAGTTAATTAAAGTAGCAAATCATAGTCGGAATCCAACGATTTGCGTTGATCTCATTGAGTTTAATAAAGGTTTTTACACAGAACATTTTTTCAATGTTACAGAACCTATGTGAATTTTCTAAACGTTTCAGTTTTGTTAATACTTCTTTAATAGTTAATTCTATCGTTATGCTCCTCAAAGGAGGGGGGACAAGTGACATTTTGATTTTCGGCTATCGGATGCATATCGTATGCATATCGGCGTGACGGTGTTCAGTGATAGGAGTTTATACCATTTGGTGACTACCGTACCTAATATACACCAACAGCGTGCGGCGGCGGAGCCTGGCCAGAGCTGGCCCCGGTTCAAAGTCTCGAGGCTAGGGATGTTTCTTGCAGCAATTGCAAATCTAGTGGGCGGTTTCATTTTCACGTAAATTGCATGAGATGCAAGTGAATTTTCAAACCGGCGAAATATGCAAATTTCGATTTTTCACTTGCTTCCTTTGCAATTTTTTATAAAACTTTACGTTTTTAATTTCTTTTTTCACACTGCGAAAATTTCCTAAATTTTCAATGCAAATGTTGCTTTTGCAAAAAGATATAAACAGAACCAGTCAATAAAAATACAAAAACCTAATTTTCAGTTGATCTTCGGTTGTTCAGATCATTTTCAGGAAAACATATCTCAGTCTCTACCATTCGAAACTTAAATTCAGAATTTCCGATTTGTTTGGTATTCCTAAGTTCTGTTCCAAGATGTTTCAATTTTTTTCTTTGAATTTCTGACACTTTTAACTTTCAAAAATTCAAAAATTGGAATTTCGGAATTAGAGCTTTTCTTAATTTTTAATTGTTCGAATCTCCAAATTTCAGAGTTTTCAAATTTTGTTTCCGAACATCGGAATTTCTGAAAAAAAAGATGAGCACGCTTTCTGGATTCCATTTTTCTGCATATAAATTTTCAAGTCATATCTTCCGAGTTTAGTTTCTGGATGATCAAATTCCTAAAACTCTAGCTTGCTGAGATTCTGATCTACTGAACTTGCTATTTTTTTTGGCTTTCTTTTACACAGTTCAGGAATGAATAAGAATTTGTACATTTTTAGGGGTTGATCTTTTCAATTTTTCAATTTCAAGATACTGAAATTCTGGAACTCGAATTTCCGGAGTTTCGAAATTCGAATCTACTGAACCACTATGTTTCGGGGTTTTTGAATTACTGAACTTTCGAGTTCTCAAAGTTCTTAACTTCAATTTTCTCCAATTTCTGATTGTCTCAATTTCAAATTTTCCACATTTCGTTTTTGTTTATTCCTTACCAATAAGACTGCGGGCATTGTGAGGGAGACCCAGGTTAAGCCCCGAAGGGAAAAAAGTTTTCAGAATTTCCCGGTTCGATTAGTTTCAAATAAGTTTCTCAGAGGGATTTTTTGGGGAAAGTTTGGATAAAAATTAGTTAGATAAATCAGAATATTTTACAGTTTTCTTAAATATGTATGCTGCTTTCCGTTTCCGATAAAACTATGAAATCAATTGGATACACAGCTGAAAGCTCTGAGAACGCGAATCGAATGCCAGAATCCGAGAGGTTCGAGAAACAAGAAGAAGTGGAAAAATTATTGAATGCGAAAATTCGGAACTTTGAATTATCTGATGTTCAGAATTTTACCTACTTCCAAATGTCTTACTTTTCGGATTTTCGGATCACTTTATTCCTGGTTTTCCAAATTCTCAAAGTTCTGAATATCGTAATTTCCGGAATGATAAATTCCGAAATCACCGAAGTGAAAAATTTCAGAAACTCTGAAAACTCACATTGAAGATTATCAATTATCCTAATTTAGAACCTTTAAGTCGAAAAAAAACCATTACAACTGCTCACAATCAACTAAAATTTAATTTTCTAATTCTCTCCTGTTTTAAGATTCAAACGTTTTAAGTGGAGCCAGGAGATTGTAGCCGCCGACTGGTTTTTGGAACAATCTTACTGGTTGATGTATTTCATAAAAATTTGTTTTGGAATGCTTCAAAAGATTTTTTCGTCGTTCTGTTTCAAAACCAAGGCTTTTGGAGTAATTTTCAAATTTCTCTTTGCCAGGTCCCTCTTTATTTTGGATTCCCCTTCTAAGTGTCATCTATCTCTAATCCCATTTCTTTTTTCTTCTTACTTCAAACATACAGAAAATGAAATATTTCCTAAAATCATCAATGCGACAATGATAAATGGGATGTGAGATACCTTCCGACGACAACGACACATATTCTAAAAGATTGAGATATGGAGAAAGAAAAATAGATGAATTGGAAAGATAAATATCTGTAAAAGATTTGAAAATACACCGAGACAGGCAGACTTTGACAATGTTTGTGTAGGTGTCACTCACGGGTTTTAGTGAGATTTGGAGATCAAAACGAAGAGGAATGGATATGCAGTTACAGTACGACGTCAACTAGAAGGAATTACAGTTTTATACACATACTGTACCCGACAAAAATATAATTTTTCAGTCGAAAATAGTCAACTTTGCTGTCCTACTAAAGTAATGCACATTATTTCGATTTGTTTGAAAATTTCAGAGTATAATAAACAAACATAGGGCTTCAATTTTGTAATTGACAACTTTTTTGTATGAATCCATCGAAACGAGATAAGCGGTTTTTAAGGGACACAACTTATTTCAGTTCTAATTTTGACATCTGTGTATTACATCTTTCAAGGTATCTGTTCAGAAATGTAGGTTAGTCGTCCAGATGTCGTCTTTATAGCAACAAAGTTATCAAAAAAACTATTTTTAACCAACCAGTGAAATGGTAAATTCTGAATACATTTATTTTTTTCTTCCTGAAACCCTGAAAAATGGATTATTAAAGCACAATTTGTACATTTAAATTACCTGAATTACCGATTATAAAATTGTTTTTCATTTAACAATTTTTTATGCTACAGTAATCTCATAAAATTTATGCGTACTAAAAAATGCAATTTCGTAGTCTTTTGTGTCGGAGAACTAGATACCGTCCTCTTTGACACCATTTATCTAGGTTTCAGTAGAATTTGATAAAAAGTGATAAACTGACAACATATTTTCCGTAATATGGGCAATATTTAGTTAGTGAATCACTTTTTGATATCTTTTGATGGAACCGAGATAAATTGGAACAAAGTTTGGGGCTCTTCTAATACATGTTGTTGTAGTTTGTTCAAAAAATCATTGATTGATGAGTGAATTGCGCTATTAAAATTAACCACACATGTAGATTTTAATGAACAAGAACTCAATTATTATTTTTAAGTCTAGACTTCGAAAAGTAACAAGAACAGAGAAAATGTTCTAATAATGGAATATGCATAATCAAATCAGTGAGGCCTGAAAAGTTTGTTATCAATCATCAATCAGTGAGGCCTGAAAAGTTTCATAAAGTTGTTGAAACTGTAATTTCTGAAACTTTAAAAACTAAAGAAAATTCGACTGTTACAAGCTCGCCTGAAAATGTTGGACAAGACAATTATTTCATTATGTCTTTTGTGCGCTTTGAAAACATTTAAAAAAAACACTTTGAAAACATTTAAAAAAGTTATCCGGCGTCGAATTTTGGCGTTTTCAATTCTTCTAATTTGCAACGTCCTGGAATTCACTAATTATCAGAGCTTCCAATTTTTTCCCATGTTCGAAACTTGTTGATTTCCTGTAACGAAATTTCATTTTTCCTTAACTTTAAAGAATTGTGGGATTCAGAACTTCCTGGATGACTTTGGTATCTTACATTTTCTTCAAGCTTCAGAATTTTGGACATTTCTGGTAGTTTGAATACTCCTAGAGTTTCTAATAATTTTCGAATTTTTAGACGTTTCTTGGGGATTCTGAATTTCTTGAAGCTTGAAATTTTTTGAAAGATTTTGTAGTTTTCAACTCTCTGAACTGTTGAAAGTGAAAACACTTTAAATTTTGCATCAATTTTTGGAAAACATTTTTTGACATGTTTCCGGTTTCAAAGACTTCATTAAGTAGGAAAACTCAAAAATTATCTACTTACATTTTTGAATCTTAACCTGAACTTGTGCAAGATTATCTCAATTTCTATGAAAGTTATCAAAATTTGGTCAACTTATAAAATTTTGTTGATTTTATGACAAACATTTTATCAGTTGACCGATTTTTGGATCTCATATAGGAGCCGAAATAATTGAGCTCAAAGTTCAAGTGGTTTTCTATTAGGGTGAATATCTTAATGGATGCTCTTTAAAGGAGGGGAGACATCAAAATTTTCAAAATTTTTATTTTTTCTCAAAAGAGGTAACTCTAAAGTATAAGTATAGTTTTGTAATTAAAAACCAGAAAAAAAAACACTACACCGACGAAAAAATGCTTTTTTTTCTGACCGTAATTTCCTCACTCGTTTGCTGCAGCGGCGTCGCTTCATAAGACAAATCAACGCGGTCGTCGCCTCTAACACGCGTGGTGTAGTGGGTACGCTCTAGGTTAGCATTCAGAAGGTCGGAGGTTCAATCCCCGCTGATGGTTCTCCTTTTTTCTTAGCTTGTATCTTTTGGATTCAACGTTTGGAACTCAAAATTTTTGGAATGGGAGTTTTCGGAACGTCAGCGTGCCGTCAAGGCCTATCTACGAGATAAGAAACACTGTTGAAAATAATATATGCAGTTTATTATGTCAACAAATAAATTATGCAAAAAATACATTAAATATTTAGTAAGAACACAAACAATTCAAAAAATCGTAAAATGATAATTTTTTTCCTTCCGAGATTTTCGTCGCAAGGCGAAGTGAGCAGAAGATGTGAAGGCGTTGCTGAAAACCTCATTCATGAAGCATACTGCATTGTTTTCATTTTCGGAGTAATAATGAGACGAAAAATTACCAGTTGAAAGAAAGACGAAACGGCAATCGGAGAAAATTTGTTTTTTTGCATATTTTTAGAAAAAACCGGCCACTGACAAAATAATCATTCGACTGAACCGGAAATTTACGAAAAAAAAAATCTATTTTATATGATTTTTACAATAAATTACAAAAAAAAACCGTTTTTTAAGTTGTAAAGTCGTTTAAAATTTTTAAAAATGAAGTAGGAAAATAAAAAAATAAAAAACGTTTGCGCGTCGGATTGCGTGCTTTAGGTGCAAACACCGCGACGGCAAATCACACGTTCCCTGAAATTTTCCCCGACAATTTTGCTGTCTGGCCCCCTTTAAACAAGTTTGACATTTTTCAGTTTCAAAAACTTCATAAAAAATTGAAAAACTCAAAAGTATCTGATGCGTTCTATTTCCGAACTTTACAATCTTTTCAGTTTCATCAAGCTCATAATTTTTTTTCAATTCTAGTTTCCCGCTCATAGTATAGAATAGGATAGGAGATTAACTCAATTTTTTGTAGATTCTACTGATAAGAAGTTAGGCATGACATCTAATATTTTGTCAGTTGAACATTTTCCAATATCTTTTACAGCAACCGAGATAAGTTTTTTTCGAAGTTGGTCTGCACCGGTTTTACGGTATCTTACGTCATTGCTCATCAGCCATTCTTTTGAACTTATTACGGTATCTCGGTACTCTAATTCAGCAATTTCCCTTACGTCATTGCTCATCATAAACAAAACAGTTGGTCCCCAGAATTCCTCCCCATAAAACTTTTCGTCTCAACCACCGTATATCATTCCGTGTAACCCGTCAAACAAACACCAAACACCCTTAATCTTCACCCAAAAATCTGTGACACTCCTTCTGACACCTTTATAGATTCCTTTTTGTTTCTCCCCACTTGCCGCCCGGTGGGACATAAAGGTAGGTCACTAAAATCGAGATGTATAGAGCGAGAGACATGTTCGTCGTCCCAGCAGCAGCACCTGTCAGTTTTTTGATCGAGTAGGTGAGGTGAGAAACGGAAGAAAGAAGACGCGCGAAAAAAGACGACGAAGTGTGAAGTATGTTATTCTCCCTTTGAAGATTTAAGAAACCGATTACTGCACACAGGAAAACTTTTTTGCGGGAGAGACGAGACAACCGTAATGTTCCGTATGGAATGACGGTGATTGGAATCTAAAAGAGAATCGCGTTATTTTACTTTTTACCAAAAGGAAGATTCGAGAAGTTTTACGAAGACCTATTTCAGTTGGAAAATAAAATTGTAAGTAGTCCAAATTCTCGTTCTTTGAAAATTCATGAAACCGATAAAACAGCAAAGCTTTAAAAAAGGAAGTAAGGGAAACACATTGAAGGAGGAATTTAAAGAAGACTCGATGGATTGAGCTTTTGGAGACATTATTAAAGGCACAAGGCCACTTTCACTTGAGCTATAAGGTCACAGGCGCCAGCTGTCGACCCATGGGGTACGGTAGCCCCATTGTACACCGTCACCGTAAAATGCAGACTTTTGTCCTGAAATAAGCTGAAGGCCTTACTTTTCTAAACATCGGAATTTCATCACTGGAAAATTCTAGTAGATTTGTTTCTTTTCGATAAGAAAGGTCCTACAATTTCCAGAAAAAAGCTTTTTCGGTCCCACCTGTTCTGAACAAGTTTTTGGTTTTTTTTTCTTTGTAAAACGTAGATTAAAGAAAACAGTAAAAATTCGGAACTTGAAATCGTATATATTTTTTTTAACCATTGAAAAGATACAGAAGATACAGTAAAAGATACAGTAAAAATTAGATTGTTCTGAAGAAAAATCTTTTTTCCATGACATAGTAAAACGCACATATTTTTGTCTTCTAACTTCATTCGTAATTTCAAAAGAGCCAACTAAATGAGATGATCAGTCAAATTCGCCACCGCATAGCTCATTGTCAGTTAGTTACGAATACGAGCTCCAATTGGGAAAATTACAAAGGAACTTTTTTCGAAATGTTTCACCACCTGTAAGAATTTTATGTTTCATTATTAACATTTATCGATACAAAAAATATTTGGCTCGTTTAGTCTGAAAAGAAAGAGAAAACGAAAGTAAACGTTCTGAGCAAATGAAATCATCTACTGAAACTTCAAATTAGTAGATAACGTCGGAAGACGTAAAAGAATGAAGACGTAAAAGAATGGCTTAAATAACATGATCACACAGAAGAACGTTATTGAAACATTAAACAATTTTAGTTCGAGGACATTTTATATAGGTAAGCCGATTTTCCATTCGGAAAAATAACTTGCTTACAAAGAGTAAACTTTTTAAATTAAAGGAAGTATATGCAGTTCATAACCATACATTATTGTTTCTCGGTGTTATTACATGATTGTGAAACAGTGATTTGTGAAGATTTTTCAATTAAAAAAAATTAACTGTCTCCCATTCAAGTTTTACTTCTAGTGACTGTCAGGGAGATTAATCCGTGTGAGCCACGTGCTATCACGAAGTTTTGGCGCTTCTGATATTCCTTACGATGTGAAAGGTTAAAGCTGTTTCAAAGTCTCCATTTTAGTAGTTGTTTTAATTTTCTGGAATGCATCTCCATAATAATGATTTTCACAAAAAACCCTGCTATTCTATTATTGATTTTGTTCCCCACAAAATTCTGCTATCCATTTTCTCCTCAAATTTTCTTATATTTTGGTCCCTAGCAGCGGGTCTTAGCACCCCTCCCATAACGTCTATTAATCTACATCGGCTTCCCATGAGCTCTAATCTCCACCGATTACTGTAATTGTTTAGTTGCGTATGGTCCTTTCTACTAATCCTGTCAACATACAAAATATGACCAAATAAATTACACCAAGATTAGAATCTGAAGGTGTCCGATGACAGGTACTTACTTCTCTTACCACTTCATTACGTCAACGGTGTGTAGTTTGTCATTAAAAGAGTGCGAACGGAGGATTACGGTAGATAAAGGATGGAGAAGTGACAGGTGATAATTAAGAGGAGTTGGATTGTATGAACGCGCACAAACTAATGAGCCGAATTAATGAGAAAAGGAAGTGGAGGTTTTGAAACATTAAACTATTTTATCAGGGAAATGCAGCAAAGGCAAAAAAAGAACGACTGTCACTCGAAAGTCGATAATCATAAAAAATGACATGCTTTGATAAAACCAGTTTTAAATACTTTGTCAAAATTAGAAAATCTGAAACTAGGGAAATTTAAAAAGGTATGTTTTGCGATTTAAATAATTTACTGTTATTGTAAGTTAAGATAATCATATGTATGATGAATAATACTGATTGGTCAGTAATTCGTAAGCGAAATAAATCAGTTGATATCCAGGACATTCAAGCGCTGAATTTTGCTTTTCGCGTTTATTCTCAACGAAAATTCAAAACCTGTGATAGAAAATCTCCTACATTTAGAACCACTTCATGTCGGTTTTTTTTGAGTTTGTGAGAAATGTGACAAACTGATAAAACATTTTTGATAATATGATAAACATTTTTTTGATTGACTACTTTTTGATATCTCTCACAGGAACCGAAATAAATGAGCTCAAAGTAAATGGTGTCCTTGGTTTTTAGTCTACAGTAAGCTCAAAATAATCTTACATCAAGCTTTTCGACACTCAAAATGAAAATCTTGAAACAGAAATTGTTTTACGATGCCCATAAAATTAAATTAGACAGATACATTTTTTTTCGGATTTGAAAGAATCGCTGAAAAATTATCGTTCATCTGTAAATGGAAAGCTTGAAACATTATTTTCTTTCTCGCGACTGGTGTTAATCTGAAAATCCAGAAGGCAATTTTTTTCAGTTTCATGTTTTTGATTAAAAAATATATTTTAAAAATGTTCAATTCTTGCCGGTGTTCAATTCTTGCTTGTACGGATTTTTTTTTGGAAAATCTTGAAGTATTGTGAAGAACGAGACCATTTCGAAAATATTTTTCAAAAAGGTTGGATCCTGAGCCTGAAATTAGAGCCGGAAAACGAGTTCTTATTTGTCTAGTTCTCATATGTAGCAGTTCTCATTTTCCGAGTTCTCATCCCTGGTACCACCAAAAAATGACGCGTCGCAACTTGTTGATTAAAACTAATTAGGTCAAATCCACGTCAACTTGGAAATTATTAAATTTCTTCTGGCCCAAAAGTTATTTGGGGACGGTTTTTTGCCCCGTTGACTTGAACCCAAGTGTGTCTACCATGAGAATCTTTTGGAAACAAACTGAAATAACAAAATTCGTAAATTTTTCGAAAATTTCAGATTGAAAATATATACTTACATGAACACTTTTTAAGGACCAGAATTTTTTCTAAGGACCAGAATTTTTTTGAGAACCAGAATTTCATACTAGAGCCCAATCTTTTATGTAACATATCTTATAGGATAATAAATTTAAAGAGAGCATCGATCGCCAAACAAAATTCAATATATTTCGACACTCAAAATGAAGAAATTGAAACAGAATTTGTTTTTGGACTTCTGAAAAAATTATGTTCAAATTGGTTATTCTTTATTATAAAGAGCAATTTTTTTCAATTTCATGACTTCGATTTGAGAAAAAAATCTCTTATTTTAGGATGATTTGATCTTGAGCCGAGTGTTATTGTTATCAATCTAGAAAAGCTCAAATACCGTGCAAGATGTACAAGAATGTCTACATTGAGCCAGTTTATCATTCCTGTAAGAGATATCAAAAAGCGGTCAACTGGGAAAATGGTTATCATTAAATTTACAACATTTTATCATTTGATAACTTTTTGATATCTTTCACAGGAAACGAGAAAAATTGGGTCAAAGTTGATGGGTCTTTTACTACAAACTATTAACTATTTCCCGTCCTTCCATTCGAACTCAATTCTCAATTTTTAGTTTTAAAGACTGTAGGGAACACTAAATCTAAGATCTTGAGTCTTATCGTATTAGCATTGAACCTCTATCCCTAAATCGTGTATTTGAAACCGAGTTTTTTTTCCTGGTCCAAGTTGGTCCCTCCAATAGTTCCCAGAGAACAAATGTCATTCACATACCCACACAAATCTGTCTAAAGATGCTTATCTCACTCGTCTCCCGTCACCAGTAACCCATCAAAAACGGTTTCGATTACTGCACACCGCGCAACTACTTTCTGTGTGTTTCATGTTACCGCCGAAATGTCTCTAGGAACATTTGTTGCGTAATTGGCCCCCCTAATCCATCCATGTCAAAAACCATCACCGGCTATTTGCACTCCGACCAATCATCCTAAATGTCGCTTTTTTCTTTTTTTGATTCATCGTGTTGCGTGTTTTGTGTTTTTTGTACCTGTCAATAGGTTCAAGAGATTAGAATGATTTATGACTCCCTGGCCGACGCATAGCTCGGCTCTAAATTTGAATTTCTGATTGCTGTACTTATGGGATGGGTAGGATTTGGCGGCCTTAGCGGTCCTAGTAGTTTCTGGTTAGTTGAGAATTTGTAAATTGGTCAAAAAATAAGAAAAAGGACCGAAATCGGGTCGAAAACGGACCAAGAACGGACAAGGAACAGGCCAAAAACGGACACAGAACGAACCAAAACGGACTAAAAACAGATGAAAAACAGACCAGGAACGGTCCGAAAAGGTCCGAAAAGGACCAGAAACAAGATAAAAATGGACCAGAAACGGATCAAAAAAAAGTTATGCGACATATTTATACTGTGCAGCTCAGCTGGAGTGGACTGCTTTTAGCCTGTTTTTGGTCCATTTTTGGTCCGTTTTTGGTTTGTTTTTGGCCTGTTTTTCATAAGTTTTTGGTTCGTTTTTGGTCTGTTTTCGGTTCGTTTCTGATCTTATCATTGGCCCATTTTTAACACATCTTCACCACAAACCAATAGGGTGGTCCGACCGCCAAATCCCAGCTAGCCCAGAAAACCATTTATTACTGATCATATTAATTCTTGCCTTTCTCGGTCATGACTCTAGAGTTTAGAATCTGAATAACCTTCCCCAGGCTAATTTAACAACCTCCTCATTTCTCAATTAATGTTCCCTATATCATCAAAACCCTCAAAGCGTTTACGGTCTACCAAGGTGTCGTAAACTGTATTGCGCACCTCTAAAAACCCCCGCGATGGGCCACAAAACTCTTTAATTACATATTCATGTGATTCTCTCTTTTCTGCCGACGACGAAGAATTCTTATCTCTATTTCTTCAAACATGACTATTTTTATGATCCTTCTTTTTTTCTCTCTCTCCATCTGTCTTCCCGATAACAATGCAGGCGACGGAGAGAAAACCAATCAATTTATTATTCCAGATTTAGAGGACAAATCAAGATTTTTGACATGTTTGATTTGAGATCGTGTCACTGCCGACACGATTGTAAACATGTGACAGACATGGTGCGGGCCGATTTTTTCGAAATTTATGGGTCTTTTTAGTGTCTTCGGCTTTGACGCAACAGATGCAAAAATGAGGAAGCTACATAAATAGGTTTGAAACAGGGGAGCCGCAAAGCGGAATGAATTGGACATCTCATAGCAACAAGTTCGTATAAAATAATTTCGAAACAGCAAGAAAAGAAATTACGCATTTTGACGTCACGGTGTACAGAGATTAGCGTTCACGCGGTCAGCCGCCCAGCTTGCGCCACCGTAGCTCAGCTGCTAGCGATACGGTACCTCCTACGTTGTACCCATAAATTGAACTCCTCGGTGCGGATAAGAACGAAATTTCGAGAAAAATATATTTTCATGTCCTTGTACCTTTTAAGGTGGAATTGGGGACGAAAACTTGCGGCCAAAATTTTAGGTTGAGCTACACTGTCGCATTTATAATTTGGGGGAAATCTCTCTGGGAATAAAACCGATGAAACTTTGGGTGAAAATGTAAACTTTTTGAAACAGCGAAATTTTGAAACTCCTGACAAATATTCAAACTGTTCTCCTGGAAAAATTGCTAGCTTTAGGTCAGAGGCGGAGTCGTTTTTAAAGTATAAACATTTGCTTATCAAAAGTATAATTTTGGACCACGTCTCGCATCATTTAATGGTTCATCAAGCGTCCAGAAATATTGTTTTTGAAACTGCGAAATTTAATATTTTTTCGAATCTAAAACCGAAAGTTGAAACTCAATTGAAAATCACAGTTTCAAAAGTAACACATTTGAAGAATAATTCGTTATTTTTTCGTTGTGATCACACTAATCAATTTTAAAATTCAAGTTCTTTAATTTACAAATGAAGTCTAATTTGGTATTATTCGGTTAGCAGATAATTTCGCAGCAATCGATTTTGAACAAAACATTTTGATTCTGAAAAATATGTTCTGTTTTCTCCTGAACGTGATTTTTTAAAATTTTTCAAAAAAATATTGATAACTTTTGCACTAAAATGAATATACCGTAAACTACTCGGCTGTCGGCTTGCAACTTCTGGACGGAAGTTGAGGGGGGTTCGGCTTTTGGACGGATTTTGGTTAGATTTTGGTCAGAAGCTGCCCACTGACAGCAGTGGGACGGACAATGGTCAGATTTTGGACGGAATTTGAAGGCGCTGCGTGTTAAGAGGTCGCTGGCCGGTAATTTGTCGGATCTTGGTCGGCTTCCCACAATGTCTTTGCCGGAATCTGACCAAGCTCCGGCCAGAAGTAACCGGCGACGCCTGAGTAATATAATGACCCAATTCTCTATCGTTTACAGAAAATAAGACTTATGGACTGAAAGTTGACGGTTTTGGAGGGGATTCTGAAATATTGATAAATCTAAATTAACTCAATCTGTTTGATGTGTTAATATTAATGATCAGTTGGACCTCCGCGGTAAAAAAAAGTATGACTAAAGACAGATAGTTATTGAGGAACGAACAATGTAGTTCTGAAACAAATACATATTCTGAAATGGGAAAAAATTATAACGAATATCTAATGTTTCAAAAGTTCCAGTTAACTTCACAGAGCTTTGGTACTCATTGAAGTTATAAAACACTTCATTAACAGAAAATTATCTGGAAATTATATTTTCTTTGAAAGTGGCGGGACAACAAAAAAGTTCTTTTGTTATTCTGTCAACAAAAGATTCATGTGGAGTCGAAACCCTGGGCAAATTATCAGCAGCGCAGCGCAGCTATCTTCTGAGCAATGTGGTGATATTTCACGACTATTTCAAACTACGAATCTGTTTGGATACTGGGATGAAAAGTATATCATTTCATTGCTCATCAAAAAATGCTCCGCCATTTACCAAAACCATGAAACTGAAATTTAAAAATAACAAACAATGTTCACATCAAAATCATAATTTTTCTGGTTCAAATTGTTATGGTAACAGCAGAGAATTATCATGCAGAATTGAACTAAACGTATCATATGCTTTTTGAAACGTTATCATTCATCATAAAATTCAACATTCGATTTCGAGAAAAAAAATGTGAAAAATTTAGAAGAAAAATTTCAGGTTTCTTACTGCTTCATCGGTTTTGAAATGTCAACTTTTACGCAATGGGAATATTCCGTCTGTTCTATCAGGAAAAATCATACCTGCTCTATAAACATTGCATTTTTCAGTTTCTGAGCTCTCAATTCTACTTTCGGGACTTCATTCACAAATTTTTGTTGATTCTGTCGTTGCTGTTTTTCCCTAGAAAAGTGAATCTACTTTTCTCAAATTTCAAAAGTCTCTGTTCCAAAACTTTTATAACTAAACATTTTTTAAAATGTGATTTGATAGTGTAATTGTACAAGATATGTTTTCGGATTCAAAGGTTTAATTTTACCGCTTCTAGTTGCTGGTACTATTACTAAATTCATAATCGGTTGAGCACTGCTACATATCTTTGGTTACTGTACTTCTGCAACAGACAGTTTTCAATTTTAAGCGATTTCAAGACAAACTGTACTTCTAGATTTCTAGACAATTTGGTTACTGTACTTCTGCAACATGTGAGTTACGGTGATTAGTTCTTGGGATCACTGATAGTGAGCGTGGTTTATCCACGGCACCGATCCTACGACCTAGACCACTGTCCTGGTCATACAAATTTCAAATCTCCGTATAACTCTCGAAACTTGTTCCATATGCTTCCGTTCTTCCCAAATTCTCCGCGGGCGCGCGACCACCTAGTGAGCTCATCAATCTTTCCGGAACAAAGACGAATACAAAGACACCCCTTTTGACAATTTTATTGCATCGACTCTCCCTTCATCTCCTTTTCCCTCTTTTCCTTCTTGTCACCAATAAATTCATCAATTAACACCATTTGGTGGGGACGAGGGAAATGCCACCCCTCCGTCCGACCAACACCTCTCCCCATTTAACATCAAAGGACCCCGCGCGAAATGGAAAAGAGAAATAAATATGGGGGAAAATGAATGAAGTGTGTAATATTTGTTAGGAGTTGAGTGATGGGAAAAGATGGTTGTGGAAGAAAACTAAGGAATTGGATTCAAATTTGGTGTATGTACAATAGGTAATTAAAAAGTGTAATTAGGGTAATTAGAGTTGGCATTGTTTGTTTTGGAGTTAAGAGGTAGAACTCAAATGCTGACAGTTTTGTTTAAAGTACTTGAGATCGTAAAATTGTGCGAAATAGCAAAACTAATGATTTCTAAATATTTGGAATAGTGGAAACCGAGAGTTTTGGGACAAATCGGGCAGACATTATGAAGACTTTTTCTTGCACTCATGACTTCAAGCCGATTGGAGCGCCGAAAAATTTTAATTTAATTTCATAGTGTTGGTACAATAACTTTTTGAAATCTTCAATCTGAATATTCCAGAGAAAATTAATGGAATTTTCATTGAAGTTTGAGCCATTATTAATTATAGCTATGTTATGATTCAGAGCTTCGAGCAAATCCGCCGAATTCGCCGTGCGACAACCCTTTCGACTTGGAGTGAACGAATTGGGACCAATAACTAAGGTAAATTTTGTAATATTTTTCCAATTTTTCAATTGTAATAGAAGTTTCAGTGTTTCCCTGATTCGAAAGTTGACTGAAGGCGAGTTCAGTAGATTCATGGTTAGAAGTCGGACGAAAAATCAGGAGAAAAAAAGTAAAGAGGTACGTAATGTTTTCTCTTTTCTTATGTAATTTCTTACAAAACATTTAGTAGTCTCCTACATCTTTTGAAATAGCTAAATTTCAGATTGCGTTCCATCTATGAGAACTACGACACACGCCCATCAACGAAATTCACCAAATTTTTGAATTGTGCTCGACAGGACTCCTCGAAAATATATTAATTTCTAATTTATTCTTATATTTTTAAATGTAAATAATTTTTGTATCAATAAATATTGTGATATTAAATTGTACCAAAGTCGTTTTTTTATCAGATAAAAATAGTAAAAAGCAAGGATCCGCGCGGCCGCCGCTAGGTACGATACAGCACTTGCCCAGCATCTGTAACACTTTTCCCCTACAGTTCCACAGCATTTGCGCAACAGTTTCAGGGTCGACGGGCGCCTGTTGCGCAAGTGATGCACAACTGTTGCGGATTTTTGCTGAGACCTTATCAACTTTGTTTCAAGCATACTAAGCTTTTCAGTTTTTTATGTCTACCACTATTATAATTTCAGGAGAACGACCAACATTTCAACCTATACAGGGTCATTTCTGAAAAGTCTTTTTTTGGCTGAAAACTACTGTTTCAACTTTTCCACATTTGCGGCTAATTATTGACTTTGTGGTTACAGATATGTAATGTTTATGTTCAAATTTCCAACTTTCAAATTACAAACCTACCAGAGTTAAGTGAACATTAAGAATTCTAAAAGTTTCAGCTCATGCGTTTCAATACAATATCTAGAATTTCTTTTAAAAAACGACGATGTTTCGCGAAAATTACTGCTTCAACTTTTCCATATGTGCAGCGATTTTCGATTTAGTGATTATGAAGTTTTTTAGCTGCTGAATCTAGACGAGCCTGTGCTAATTATTTCAAATTACAATTTTAAGTTCAATTCAATTTTTCTCAGTTTCTGTGAGATGCCAAAAAATAGTAAGCAAATCAAATGTTACTGATTTTGTGCCAAACGTTTTGATAATTGACAACTTATTAGTGTCTTTCACAGAGGCCGACGTAAAATAGTTTAAAATATGCACAACGGGCTCTAATGTAACAGCCTGCCTCGAGCCCCTCTAAAGGCTCATACACATTCCTTAAAGGAGCATACACAATCAGCCAAAATGTTTATGACGTCTCCTAAAGCAAGGTAATAAACCCATTTAGGATCCATAAAACCTGTGTATGTACATACATATGTATCAGTTGCACACATACATACACACATACATCGTGCATTTTATCTTTTTTATCACCCGATTTTATGGGCAGAGCGATGCGACACGAAACACGCTCAAAGAGCCCCGACAAAAAGTCGTAAATCGTTGAGAAAGACGCATTTCTTCTCTAAATGATATCGCCCTTGTCTTTTTTGCGTACCGTCTCATCTATAAAAAAAAACTTTTACGACTGTGTCATAAGATAAAAACGATCGCGCTCTTATTTTCTGAATATATTGATAAGTCCTATGACATAAAAAAGGCATAAAATCTAAGCCTCAACAACAATAAAACATGTGCTTTTTGAATGTATAAACAGATGGTGAACGAACGAGCAATTTTTATTGGCTACCTGGAAATTTGAGCCGGAAAAAATGTCATTTTTATTGGTTTCATAAAAATAAAAGTTTTGGGAGCAGGTGCCAAAATGTTATGACGAACAATTTTTTTCTGGAGAATCTATTTAAAAAAAGTTGGGTCACTGTAATTCAAGTTAGTTCAACTCCTGTGAAAGATATCAAAAAGTTGTCAACTAGCAAATGTTTTTCGTAAAACTTACAACAATTTTTTAGTTGATAACTTTCTCATATCATTTTCAGGAACCAAGATAATTTGGATCCAAAGGACGAATCGTAAAAAAACACTCGTGTTTCAAAAATGTGACAAATTTTTTAAAATCTAGTTAAGATTACCTATTCTTTTGCCTATTGAGTTAAAACGGAAATCCAAAAAGTTTTAATAGCCAGAGTATGCATTCTTTCGTGATGGTGTACAGTAATCGCTGTTTACACCTTTTTGTGGTTACCGTACCCCTCTTGTATACGCTTACGACTGCGTAGCTCAGCTAGTTGCGACGCGGCGCATTCACTATTTTGTCTAAATGTTCAATTCCATCAGGGAAAAACAAAATTGGACAATAGTCTGTTGTTGAAACCCTTCTGATCTGATTTTTTTAAAATAAATTTTTCGTTTTTCACAACAAAAATTAGCTGTTTCAAAAAGTCTATGATAGCTTCAATGGTGTTATTTTATGTTGTTCAATATATTCTAAATGATTTTTATTTCTCCACCTAAAAATAATTGTTTTTGATTATTTTCATTTTCCGGTTTCTTATCAAATTCAGATTTTCTGTTTGCTCGTTTTTTTCTAAATTTTGAATTAGTAGCGTGCATTTCGAATCATAATGCTATTACTTTTGTCGAAAATAAATTTGAAGATAGGAGGATTACTGTACAAACTTATTATTTTGCTGTTAGGTTGTTTTTCAAACTAACAAATGTAATACAGGAACATGTGAATAATGATAAATTCGACAGATTGTATTTTAAGATTTTGAGAAATGCTTTTAGATGATAATGAAACTGAACCAAATTTTTTGAAATAATAAAAATGCAAAAAGTACAGTTTGGCGTGTCTCAAATTCTTGAAAATCCCCATTATTTAAGTTACATAGTCTTTAAAAGTGGCTACAAACTGATATTTCTATTTGTTTTTCAATTTTGAAAGTATGTCAAAAAACTAATGTTCCACTGAGCTTGTAAGCCTTTTTCGCATATAAAAAAGTTTATTGAGTTATTGGCTGGGTTACAGTGCTTCAAGAAGTTTCAACCGGAAATCCTTACAAAAAATCTACTTTCACTGACGTACCCTGTCAAAACCGGTCAATTTCAACGAAATTTAGCTCCTGGGAGAGATATCAAAAAATTATTAACTTGCTAAAAATATCATAAAATCAACAACTATGTATTTTTCAGTTGACAATTTTTACATATCTCTGACAGAAATCCAGATAAATTGGATTAAGTCACAGGGACCTTTCTATTACAGGCTTATCACAACCGTCACATGAAATGTTCAGCAGTTTCAATTTGAATTTCAAGAAAATTCAATTTTTTAATTTCCCCCGTTTTTGAATCTTTGCATATTTTAAATATATTCTCAAAAGTTTGATAATTGATTTGGTTGTAAAACTGAAAAACAAATTTTAAGGGGTTTCACAAAATACGGAAAATAACATTTTTACTGTTTCAACTGGTTCTGAATTTCTGGTAAATGTATTTCAATACAATATTATTTGGTAGCCAAATACATTAATCTTCTAACAAGGGAAGTGTTTTCAGAGAGGCGTTGAGAATTTGCTCAAAATTTCAGTACTGATAGTTTGAGACATCCGCAACACGATGACGAAAAAATCTAGGTCATAACGACGAATCGTGGAAACAAATTTTGTGATCTTCCTAGAAGTGATTCCAAACCGAGCTAGGATTGACTCCCAGATCCAGAATGTATGTCAAAATGCGACGAAACTTCGACATCAGCTAGACAAATAATAGCTATAAATACGAAGAAAAAAAAACAGGAACAAATGAAAAAAAAATCGCCTTTTATAGCAATTTTCTGCTGCTTCCAGAAATTTCTGCGAGTTGACATACAAATCCATGCTCTACTGATAACTTCTGATTGTTAGAGAAACATGAAAAAAAAACAAAAAAAAATGTTAACCACAGTGGGGTTCGAACCAGTGGAGTCTCACCTAATGAGTTACCCTCTTACCGCTACACCACACAACCGACATTTTCCTCTGGCGCGGAAGGCGTATAGGAGAGGGGGGAAAGTGCGCGCCCAAATCGGGCAGAATTTTCAGACGAAGATTTTCAGCTTCCTGGTGGGGTTATGACCTAGATTTTTTCGTCATCGTGTTGCGGATATCTCAAACTATCAGTACTGAAATTTTGAGCAAATTCTCAACGCCTCTCTGAAAACACTTCCCTTGTAAAATCATCCAAAAACAGGGATTGTCTACATTTGGTTTTTGTTCTGTCTCATTAACAGTTTTTGTTTGAAAAAAGTGATCCAACATTCTGAAAAGCATTTTTAAAAAATAATCAGTTAACGTTCTTACCGAAAAACTAAAGAATACACATCTTCGTTAAATTTCTGAGAATTTTGAAGATGTAAAAAGTTTGATTTTGAAATCTGTGATATTTTTAGGGATATTTTTACCCGTCAACTTTGAGCTCGTATACCTCATTTTCTGCAAAAGATATCGAAAAGTGGTCAACTACCAAAATATTCATCATATTAACAAATCCATTTTGTTAGTTGGCTCTTTTTCATATCTTTCACATGAATCGAGATAAGTTGGGTCCGAGTTTGAGTCCATGAACATCAGGAATATCGTGTATATTGTAAAATTGACACATTTGTCAAACATTAAGTCTTCATTTTACCAACAAAATGTTTATCATAATATCAAAAACATTTCGCCAGTTGAACCTTTTTTTATATCTTTCACAGGAACCGAGGCTCAAAGTTGAAAGTCAGAGAGGGGGTCAGTCTATCAGAGAGATTACGGTAGCTCGGCTCAAAATGGGAATTTCTTTTTGATTCATAAAGAAAAATGTGGAACTTGAGGAGATCTACAAAATGATTTAAAATTATACTACTTATGAATGCCAGGTTTTCAAACACAGGCTGAAAAGGTTCAGGGGACATCACGGCCTCCGGGTTCAAACCGGCTCGGTTGACAAGTATGAATCTTCCTCCCAAAAGCGCTCCTGTCCCTTTAAATATTCCCTATCTGTCACCACCCATTGTCCCCATACTCTTCCAGTGTCACATCACGTTTAAATCAGTCTGAGACATCAAACACTTGTCTTATATGTTTATGATGATTTTTGCAGATTCGGCAAAGAAAGAAAAGGAGACAAGACGAAGTGTCAGTTTTCCTTTACCCATCACTCCATCTTGACCTGTCAAACCCCGAAGTTGCCGAAAAAGGGAGGAAAAGAGAAGGAAGTCTCTCTCTGTCTTTCCTAACGTACACATATAGAGAGATTTATATTGTAGATTAAATAAATGTGATGTGTAACGTTCTTCTTCACACCTTCTCCATCCAATCTCATTCATCAAGTGACACATCATAAATTGCCTCTCCCCCCACCCCTCTTGTCATCATCATCTCTCTTGTCGTCTCCCCCCCCCCCCCTCCCCTCAGATTGCCGCCTGTCAAACATTGGCTCCGCCCACTTCTTCCCCCGCCTTGGCCCCGCCCCACTCTTCCCCTGTCAGTCTCTCTTTTTCTTTTTGAACGTGCCGATAGAAGAGTCCTCGCGGGGTCTCTGTCTTATTTAGTCTCAACTTTTTGGTCCGTTATTATAATGACTTCGTCTTCGTCCTCACAGTATATTACGGATTATACGCCAACTACGGTAAGTAGACGTTTTTTATTGCTGATATTTTCTAGTTTGAAATTTCTTCAAAGATTTCAGAAAAAGATTTCTTTATCACCTGATTTTCATATTGTGCAAATTTATCATTTTTTAGTGGATTGACTTTTCTGCTAGTTTTCAAAATTTCGGTAAAATTTGAAAATATGAAATTTTTTGAATTTTTTGCATTCAACTATATTTTCAACCAGTTTTTGCTCTTTTTCAAAATGTTACCAAAATTTGAAACTTTCCGAATTTCAAAAATTTTTCAGTTTCACTGATTTCCGATAGTTTTCCAGAATTAAAATTTTTTAATTTGAAGATTTTTGACTTTTGAATTTTCAAAAAAAAAATACATTTTCACTGATTTTTGATATTTTTTGCAAATTTTTAGATATCTAGTACTGTCAGGTTTTTTTTTCTTGAATGTCCCCAAAAATGTTAAACTCAATATTTCAC
This sequence comes from Caenorhabditis briggsae, assembly GCF_000004555.2. Lineage (NCBI taxonomy): Eukaryota > Metazoa > Nematoda > Chromadorea > Rhabditida > Rhabditidae > Caenorhabditis > Caenorhabditis briggsae. The sequence goes on along the minus strand of NC_013487.2, from coordinate 2,842,518 downwards.
CAAAAATTCTGATCCAAGTTTTCCATTTGAAAATTTTCAGTAAAAATTGAAAAAAAAGAAATTCAGGCTTTTTAGAGAATTGAAAATTTTTAAAAATGAATTTCGAAAAAATCTGTTTCAGAACGTTATAAACTTTTAAAGACATTGAGACGATCAATGAATAAATCTTTCGATTTTCTGAATATTAATTTTCATAATCAAAATACCGAAAAAGTATAACAACTCCCCAGACTAAGAAAATCTTTAATCCCAATTCTTTACAGGCAGAACCCGGAAAATCCCCTCTCGCCCTTCTCGCAAAAACATGCGAAACGATTGGCCTTCCCGAAGGATCCATGAAAAAGACTCTCGGCTCTCCATACCACGAGAAAAAAGAGTCCTCCCATCAACAAAAACCAAAAGCCCCATCACCACGATCAACACCTCAATCAAAAGAGCCGACACTCACATTCCCAGGCCTTCCGAAGCCTCAATTTCCAATGGGAATGCCTCCAATGGGTTTCCCATTCTTCAATCCAATGATGGCTGCTCATTACCCGTTCCCCGGCGCTTTTCAAATAGCTCCAATGGCTCAACGAATGCCGATTTGTCCGTTTGCTATGATGCGTCAACCATGTGCTAATCCGGCGTGTATGACGTGTCCAGGATCATCGAATGGAGTCAAAAATGGAGGTCAAATGAGTGCTGAAGTGATGGCTCAATTTGCAGCTCACCCATTGTTCTCAATGTACGCTGGAGCCATGATGCCAACTATGACTGGGTGAGTTTTCTAGATTTTTTATTTGACCTACTTTTCTTCTCCTATTTTTAAAGACTCCTGGAATTACTAAAATCATAATTACTTTCAAAAATTGTGAACATTTTGAAACTGAATTTTTTTCATGCTAAACAAGCGTCTACCACCTTTAACATACCATAAAATTTGTAACAGAAGGATCCCTGACTTGCAACTTTGAGCCAATTTATATCAGTTCCTGCTATTGACACCAAAAATGTGTCAACTGATAAAATATTGTTCATAATATGGCAAACGTTTCATCAGTTGACTAATTTTTGATATCTCTTATGGATTTTGAGATAATTGAGCTCAAGTGCAAGTATAGGTTACTGTATCTTTATTTGTCTTATAACCCTTTTGGGCCGTTGAGATTAATTTTACGGCCTTACAAAATCATATGGATCCTGAAGGGCCCTAGCTATTTATATCTTGAACCTTCAAATTTTCCAGAATGCCAACCCCAACATCCTACCAAGCCCTCTTGGCCGCTTCGGCCGCAGCCACCTCGACCGCCGCTGCCTCTACCCCAACAGACTTCTCCAAACCATCCACGTCATCTGCGTCCCCAAAGACGTCTTCTGAATCTAAGAAAGCCACGTCGCCAGTCCCAACCCCCAAACGTCAGAAGACACCAGCCAAATTCCAATGCAACTGGGTGGATTCTGATGTCGCCTGTGGAAAGAGCTTTGATGACGAGAGCGAGTTGACCAATCATGTTAAGGTGAGCTTTTTTTTGGAAATTTAAAATTTCTGTTTCAAAACGTTGGTGAAAGTTTTGTCAGAATAAATTTTTATTGATTGGACGATAGTTTATATTTAAAAATTCGATTTTCAATTATCAAAAATTTTCTGTTCCCATTAGTTTTGAAAACTTTTAGGATACAATTTTCAAGCAATTTCAATTTTTCAGAGTTCAAAAAATTAGAAAAAATCACATTTTTCTCGGTTTCAATTAGATTTTAAAATTCGCCTAAACTTACATTCTTATTAGTTAGTACTAAATTTTCCACTTTTTAAATTTTCATTTGTCTGTTTTCTTGGGGTCCTCAAAGCTCTGGGTTTTGAGATTCATAGAATTTTAAGATTTATAGAATCTGAAAATTTTAATTTTTCGGTTTCAACAAGTTTTCAAAATTCCATTAACTTTGTTTATTGCGGTGGTCGCTATTGCTCTTTTGCAAATTCTGTTTTTTATCCAATTTCCAATGTCTGAATTTTCAGATTTTTGAAATTTTGAATTTTGGAAGTTCCAAAAGACCAGACATCTAAATAGTTCCCTTGATCAGACAAAAATCCCATTGATCTACTTCTTAACCGTGTAGCTCAACCTATGATTTTTCCAGAAAACCCATGCACCATCTCCATCCTCCTCCTCGACATCATCTGAACCATCGACTTCTGGAGGCAAAGCCGCTCGTTCTGCCACGTCAACACCCCAACGCTTCAACCCATACTCCAAACCAGGAGCCATGGGACCAATGATGACCCCAATGGGTATGAATATGACCATGAACCCTCTAGTTCTCCCATTTTCCCTCCAAGCCATGTATTCCAACAGACTCATGCCAACCGTTGCTCATCAGTAAATATTTTATTTTTGTAGTTTGTAGTTTTTATTTCTCTCTGGTGCCTTTTCCACGGGTTTCTCCCCCCAAACCTTCTCCAGTGTCTATATATAGTGATTCGTCTGAAAAACGCCAACCACCTCTAAAATGTTTTATTGTATTGTTCTCAATTTAATTGTACGAGTTTTTCTTTTTTATTTGTATTTCTCTTCTCCCCACAGATTTTCCTATTTTTATACGCCATTACGGTCATCTCGGTTGCTTTACGACCCCCACTCTTTTTGTCTTCATTGCCAAATTTCTGTAATAAAATGGGAATTAAATGTAGATGAAATGAAACAGGTGGATTTTTCTTTGATTTTTGTGGTTTTTCCAACAGACTGAATGAACATTGGAACAATTCCGAAAATATTGAAATTGAACAACTAATTTTTGAAGCACTGAACAATTGAGACTGCAGTTATAATTTGTAGATTTGTCATAAAAATGAAACAACAAACAATTTGTGATTTTTGAAAGGAATTTTCAATTCAAAAATGATTCTGTCACTCTAGGAATGGAAAAAGGCTGACTGTGAGCTTCGCGGTCAGCTTCTAACAGATGAATGGGGTACGGTAGCTAGAAAAGTGTGTGAACACCGTTCGAAGTCTAAAAATTTATGCATAATCTAAAACAGCAATGACTAAGGATTTTTTCGTAATTTCACTACCGAAATATCAAAACAGTAAAACACTAATAGTAAAGCGAATAGTAAGATACGAAAAACTGCCAAAATTTTCGAACACAAAGAAGACGTCGAATTTATACGTTGTTCGCCGTATGCATTGAATTTGACGTTGATCCTGTCTAATATCTACTTCTTACTAAGGAAACTTTTCTGTGTGTAGGTGTGTCTGTGTGTTTCGGACATTAACTTGAATAACTCAAAGGGACATGGGACTCCTATAGTGGTGTGTGGTACGTAGTCATGGACTACCGAGCGCTTCATGTCTATGGTGTCCTGGGCCTTCTAGCTAATAGGGAACCTATAGGGTTGAGAATCGAAATTTTCAAAATTGTGCTCAAACTCAATAAAGCTTCATGAAATTTTGCAAAGCGGTTTTTTTGGTCTATCTATGTGTTGCCTACATAAAATTGAGCACAAATCTTCAAAACTTAAAAATTTTTTAATTTCTTTTTTTTCGTATATCACTTAAATTTCGATCCTGTGGACTACTGAAAATGGGTCATAGTAATTTTCTACAGAATACAAGGTTCTTAAGTTATGCGCAAAATTCTAGAACATTCCAGAAAATTCTAAAAAACTTCAGAACATTCTAGAAAATTCCAGAAAGTTCTAGAACGTTCTAGAACATGCTAAAAATTCCAGAGCATTCTAGAAAATTTCAAAAACTTCCAGAAAATTCCAGAAAGTTCCAGAACACACTAGAGAATTTCAGAATATTCTAGAAAACTCCAGAAAGTTGCAGAACATTCTAGAAAGTTCCAGAACATTCTAGAAAATTCCAAAAAGTTCTAGAAAATCCAGAAAACTCTATAAAATTCCAGAAAGGGCTAGAAAACGCCGGAAATTTCGTGAACATTCCAGAAAACTCTAAAAGACCCAAAACATTCATGAAAGCTCTAGAAAAGTTCAAGAATATTCCAAAAAATTCCAGGAGTGTCTCGAACTCTCTCAAATTTCAGCTTTCTCTACAAAAATATTGCAACATTTTCTCTACACTTTCATTGTGATCTAGAACCAAAGGCTTAGAAATAATAATGTATGTGGGTAATTCAAAATTTCAGGAATTCAGAAAGTCCGAGTATTTATTATTGTTGTGCGAAAAAATTGGAGCGAGAGAGTATTTTTTGCAGTCTGAATACGGTAGGCACCTCGAAGCGACAAGCCTAAATAGCACATAGTCGATGGAGACGCAGAGAAATATTTCGATTAACTGTCTGCGTCTCAACTCCAATTTTTTCGGACAACAATAATAAAAAACTCGGAAATGCAGAAATTCGAAAATTAGGGATTTTACGTTAGATATTCGAGACTTCAGAAAATCAAACAATTGTATTCTTTTTCAAGAAACATTTATTCTGTCATGTAGAAACTCGGAAATTCAAAAAATCGGATATCTTTTTTCTAAAAAAAGCGACAAGACTTAACAGAAATTATCAGAAAATTGAAAAAAAAGTTTTATCAGAAATGGGCATCAAATAGATGTGGGCTTCTATTGGAGAAATCCCATTATCTAGAAATTCCCATATTAGTAAAATTCAAAATCTAAAAATCGAAATACTTGGAAGTTTCGGGCACTCGGAAAAGTGGAAAATTTAGACATTATAAATTCGAGTGTAAGATACAGTGAACGGAAGCCAGGAGGTTGAGCCCCCGATAGGGGGCTCAAACCGACTGGTATTGTCTATTCAAAATAATCGCGCGGGTGAACGAGTGAAAAAACGTGTAGAGAGTCTCCAAAGCTGTAGAGGCGCTGTAGAGACGCAGACATTTTTACTCGTTCAATCGCGCGATTATTTTGAATAGACAATAGTGACTAGTTGAAACAATAAAGTTCGAGATTACTGTAACAGGCCGAACGTTACGTTTATTGAATTGAGCAATAGTCTTTTCTAATTTAGTGCCCGTGTGGAACAGTGAATTTTAAGATTACGGTATTCAGAAGATTCCAATAATTTAAACCGAACAATTTACTCAAATCAGTAATTAAGACTTGTCAGTTCAATTCACTGACTATGTGGAACAGTAGAGTTTGCGATTACTGTAGTGTCCTGAATTTTTTGATTATTGAATTCAGCATTAAACTTGCCTAACTTAGTGCCTATGTGGAAAAGTGAAGATTATTGTAGCGAAAAATAACAAAAACCTGCAAAACCACCAATTTACATTTGTTCGAGCATGTTGACGTTAAGCCTGACTAATATACTGGTCGAAAAAAAGTGAGGCTGAAGATTACTGTAGAAGCATTACCCATTTATTAAGTTCAACATTAAGCTTGTTTTTATGTTAGTGCCCATGTGAAACAGTGGACTTAAAAATTGCTGTAGCAAAAAATTCCAACTTCTATTTTTATTGTACCAATAATTTAACAGTTAAACACTGTGATGTTTGAGATTACTGTATCAACTTAACACTGGGAACTACTTAATTCAGAATCAAGCTAGTCTAATTCAGTGTCCCTATCGAACAGTGGAATTTAGGATTACTGTAGCTGACCCCTAGAGCATTCTCAAAACAACTCAACAATAAAAAAATGGTCTTTGCAGCGCATCCATCAGCTCATATTTTTCAGATTCCTTCTGACAAACTCATAAATCACACTCTCTCGGAAATGTTGCCGCTGCTCTCCAACTGCTCCCAATACTCACAACCATTATTCTTCTTCCCTTGAAGCTGCTCCTCTGGCTCCCTGGCGCCCGGGGAACATAATTAATCAAACAAATCCGCCAAATATCCACCCCATCACTGCTCTTTTCCAGTGCAGCCAGTAAACACACACAAATCGGAACCGGACGAGAGAAGATTGATGAATGAGTGTGTGTGTGTCGGTGTCGGCGGTAAAAGTGTTTGATGTTGTTAAAGACAGGGGACAGATCTCTTCTTAAGTGTCTTCAAACCGAAGGTGTCGACATGTACAAACATTCTGAAGGCAAACGAAGAGGGATAGATAAGAAGAGGAGCGGTGTGGGGTGCCTATTTTATTATCTCTTTAATTAATCTAACAAGCGATGCGCCTCCTTCCTATCTCATCCCCATTTATTCTTCTTCAGCGGCCTCCTGTCAGAAGACGAAGATATATGTGGGTACCTAGGAGAAGAAGAAGACGAACTAAAGAAAACGATATATATGAGAAAATAAGGGGAAAACGAAGAAGACAGCTGTGGGAGGGGGGAGGGGTTGGCTCGTAAAACCATCTCACGATGAGTTATTTTATAGTCGTTGAAGGAGGCAGAAGAAGAAGACTTCTGGCGGTCGGCGGGCTTTCGGGAGGATGATGTGAGTGTTTTATGGCTCTCTTACAGAGACGATGAGAAATGGTTTTGAAGAATTTTTCGAAAATGTTACTTTTTTCGAAAAAATAGAAGAAGAAGAAGCTATTGTTTTCAGTTTTCAGGGGGACTTGAACGGGCAGAGATGTTTTAGAGCATTTAGGACCGTAAACTGATTGGTGGGTCAGACTTTAAAAAATCATACTGTTTTAAGTGGAGAATTTAACATTATTTATTTTTAGCAGCTTGTACTCAAAACCGTAACAATTGCTGGTTCGTGAAAAAGTCTGAAAATTGATTTAAAAAAACTGAAGACCTGATACGTTTTCTGGGTTTGACTCAAAAATAGAACAATTTTCAACGGGATCATAGCTCGGCTCAAAATTATAATTTCTTCTCAAACAAAAAGTCAAAATGTTTCACTCAACAAGATCTACAAAATTACACCCGATTTGATAATATTTAAATACTGGGTTTCAAACCCCAGGCCGATTCTCGGGCCCCTGGTCAAAAACTCCTCAATTTGACATAGTCGAGTTGGGTGTCATTTTGTTGACCTTGTCAAAATCTTAATTTTACTTTAAGAGTTATACAGAAATTCCAATTTTGAACCGAGTTAGGAGCCAATTTGCACTTTTTGGAGTAAAGCAAGGAAATGGGAAATGATCGCTAAAGCTCATAGCGAATGTAACACAACTAAAAAATGAGGGAACTAAACTTTGCTTAACCGATCAGTCTATACGCTGCATCTGTAACGGCAAAAAATAATTCTGAAATTTACTGGAAAAAATAAAGAGAGCTAGTTGAACCATCTGTGTCCCTAATTACAATATTGCTCTAAACTCTATGCTTAGAACCACAATCTTTCCTATGGATTGTGAGGATGTTCCAATTTTAGAATTTTCAAGAAAACAACAAAAAAAATATGGTCTCATTAGTTCTCCCCGCTAGTTTATGATCCTAAATGTTCAATTTGAAACATATTTATTTTTTTGATTTCAGACGATGGAGGACAGAAAGTTCTTCGGAGTTTTTCTATAATTACGATATGTATTTTGTCGTGACGGTATACAATAATCGGTATTCCCACAGCGCGTGGCTATCGACGATGAGCCCTAAGTTCAAAATCATTTTTTTCATGTTCCTTCACGAAAAAATGTGAAGCTCCATCTAAAACCATATAACTGATTAAACCATATGAAATATAACTGATTCGACACTTCTGTACTTTGAAAATAAAGCAAATTTGGAGCTGTGATTTTAATTCCAGTCGCCAAACAAACAACGTTGTCTTATTTTACAGAACAATTGGTCAATGAAAAAGAAATTATATTTTTTTCAGCTGATTCAATTCTGAATTCAAAATGACAGTTAAAAATGTCTGAATGAGAGTTAAACATCGCTTACCCGCGTGAATTAATTGTATCAATCATTGAAACTCAAAACGCTCAACCTGAAACAGAGAAAAAACAACTCCTGAAACTTAAAAAAAACAAGTTTAACCGAAGTACAAAGAACGAATCCAAAAGTTTTAAATTCAACTGATATTTATCGAAGTTTTGAGTTATATGCTTTATTTCATCGAAAAGCTGAAACTTAAAATTTCGTATTAAATGATTTGGATTACGGTAGAATTATTCTGCATTGTAAAAAACAATTATAAAAAACTAGCAATCTGTATTTGACTGATACGACTACCAAACAATCCATGTTAAAATTTTGACTCAAAAACAAACTTTTGAAAACAGTAAAAAAAGTTGTGAATTTAAAAAGCATATTCTGGAAGGAGAAAGACAGTATCTTCACACTTAACCTGTTTGGTTGGAATTTATTATAGGATCTTACAAACTTTATAGAAAATTTATAGTTTCTTCTAAATTTCTAACAGTTGCTGTTTGGCCTTACGATGATTTCTGTAAAGACTATTACCTTGACACTAACAACATTCTGGAACAGTATTTTTTCTTGGAAGTAAGAAAAGTCTGCTTGTTTGCACCTTCCTACCGTACCCCAGGCATCTGCAACCGCGTAGCTCAGCTGCGGCATCTCCAATATTGGGAGCACGAGTTCAACTACTCGTTTCCTTGTAATCAATCAAGAATCATGAATAAAATAAATTATCAATTCTGAAAATATTTCAGTTTCACTTTCAAGATGAAACAGGTTTTTTTCAATTTTGTTAATTTTCCGTCTAGGCATGCAGATACAATAACTGTTTGTTTTACTCCGAAGATCTACAGAAATATGTATCATACAAGTGTTTTGTTGTCCCATGGAATCAAAAAAGCAACTGTCACTAACACATTTTCTCTCCGCCTCTGGATCTAATCAAAAGAGTGATCAAGAGGTCAGTTGAGGGGAGATTGATGAGCCGAATGAAATATTTGCTCTCCATCTCCCGAATAAAAAAGGAGGAAAGCATTCTGGAAGACTTTGGATACGAGGGACCGTTTTTTCTGTTTCATGGGATTTATTTAGTGGGTATATAGTTATCAAAGTTTGATGTTTCGTTTCATTTTGCGAACTACAGTAATACTTTCGAAAATATAGATTTCTACTGTAAAGCATGAATACACCTGTTTTAAAATGTTCTGGAAGAAGGATGTTTGGATTGAGATTCCAATCTTTCCTTAACCACAACAATTCAGATACTACAATAATCCTAGTTCTAAATATTTCCAAGCCAATTCCTATGTAGCTGAACATACCGAATCAAAAACAAAATTTCTCCGAAAAACAAGAATTTGAAACGGAAAACTTTTCAAAACTAATTTTGTGTGATCTGATTCTGAAAAAATTCAAAAAAAAAAAATGAAAACCAAATTGATTCAAAACAGGTGAAGCAATAACTATTATCATAATTACTATCCAAAATTGTAAACATTTTGAAACAGGAAAACTTTTTTCATGTTGAATAAGCTTCTGTCTCTTCAAAGTAAACATCTGCCTCAAAAATTTTATTATAAAAAATTGAAAAAGCAAACCTGTTACATGTATTGTCAGCTAATTGAAAAAATAATTACAGTAACCGAAATTTTATATTTAGAAAAAATCGAACCGCATTGGAAGTAGTTATGCTTTATCAAATTCATAACAAGTGAACTTTTCAAAACAGTGATAATTTCTGGCTGAGCAACCAAAAGTAACCCATCAATCACCCTCCATTAAAAATTACTGAAAATCTTAAAACATACCCAGATCGAAACATTTGTATTAACAGAATTTTAGAAGATGTCTAGTTTTTCAGCGATTTGCCGATTTCTGAAAAACACCGTTTTTTAGCTGTTTTTGTACTGAAAATGGGAAAAAATGTGTTTTCAGAAAACTGCAAATAGCTGAAAAACTCTGACTTTTGGAAAAATTCTGTGAATGCAAAGTTTTAAATCTTGATCTGTTTCACACACTCCAAAATTTTCAAATTGATCGGAAACGTGACAGCTAAGCTCCAGTCTCCAAATATGGCGGGAAATCAACTGACATCGATGTCAATATTAAAACCTTAAAACTCTAAAAATACCACTATTCTGAAACCGGAACCATTTACAGATACCCACCAAAGATCCTTGTCTACCAAAAGTAACCCATCAATCACCATCCACTAAAAATCACAAGCGAAAAAAAACCCAGGAGGTGGCACCCGATCATCATCATCTCATCATCACTCTTCAAAAAAATTCCTAACGACAACTGAAAGGAGGCAAAAATAAGGGGAAAAGAAGTGACAGACAATGACAGATCACTCCTGGAAGAGATTCGTTTATGATGTTTTGTGTTTGCTTGTAGATATATATTTCGAAACGCCTTCCTTCCTTTGCCTTCTGGTGTCATCTCTCACATCTCGTCTTGAGTTATCGACACGGGTCTCGCAACGAAGATTGATTACTCATGTTATAAAGGGGGGGAGAAGAGAACTGACGGAGAGGGCCCTTAAAGACAATCAATCAATCGTGCCCATCCATCCCACCAGTCCCAACCACCGCTTGTCTTCTTTTCGTTCACACACAGGACGAAGAAAAAAGACAAATTCGTTTTTTTGCGCTGTTTGGATAGAGACAAGTTGACGAAAATACTCTTACAAAGGGGAGCTGAAAGAGTTTTAGAATTCAAATTTGGGCTTCATGAGGGTTCGATTACAGGTGCTCTGGCTCAGCTGGCAGCTTTTTCGACTTCGGAACTGGCATCCTGGTTTTTGTGTAACTTGTCTGGGAAATAGTTACTTTGCTGTTTCAGATCGCTTTGAAAATTTTTCATAGTTTAATCATCATCAGTTCTTCTCGCATTGTCGACTGTTTTAGAGCTTCTAGAACGAAAAAAAAGGCTTCATAATGATCCCACAGACGACGTCAACGTCTTCTGAGCTCGTTTGACTGGTAGCGACGAGGAAACTGACATCCGTGGAAGTTTTTGAAAACTAATTTTTACTGTTTCAGATAGTTTATTTCAGGTTTCATGGCATTAGAATTTTCAGTATGATTAACAGGTTTGCTGCACATACTAAATTAAATTAATTTATAGGAATTCTCAGCGCCTGGGAATATATAATTTTCTAGGAAAATTCTGATAAAATGACATATTTTTAGATTTTGGAAATCTTCAGGGTTCTAATGCTCGCTGGCAGATTTTTTAATTGTTTCGTGTAGCGGCTGTGAAACTAGTATTTTTTCTGTTTCATATATATTTTTTCCGAATAAAATCACGAAAAAATTATTCGAACCCATATCGGCTTTAATAATCTTCAACTTCAATAGCATCAAATTTAAGATTTTTGGATGATTCAAGGTGTCAAAAAATTGTAGAACTAAAAATTCGTATATGCCTTCAAGGCTCAACTGGTAGCGATGCTGACTAGTAAACTGACATCCGGGGTTCGAATCCCCTTCGGTAGACTTCTTTTTAGTTTTGTTTGAGGGTCTGAGAAACTAATTTTTTGCTGTTTCAGAGCGTTTGTTTCAAACTTTGGCAGATTTCGAATTTTCTGTTAACGTACTCGTTTCGGCGACTAACTGGTTCTAAATTGCTGGTTTAGGAGTTCTCAGCGCCTGGGAATATAACACTTTCCAGGAAAAACTCTGAAAAAACATATTTTTAGATTTGGAGAATCTACAAAAACGCATAAATTAAAAGCTTTTAGCTCGTTCGAGACGTGTCAAAAATTAGGCTCTTTAACTTCTTCCTGAGATCTATGAACTGAAAATTCGGCTTCATGTTGTGCGTTAACAAGGCCAGTCCCACCATTGTCAGGAAAACTAAATGTTATGCTGTTTCAATTAGTCGGTTTCAGTTTTTCATAGTTTTAAAATTTTTATTTGACCACCTTTATCGCCCCTAAGCTTAAAATTTAAGATTTTTGGATCATTCAAGAAATGTCGAAAATAGGTTTTTTGCTGTTTCAGGTAGTTTGTTTGTTTCTCATAGTTTTAGATTTTTCAGTTGTACGATAATATTTAGTGCCTTCAAAAAAATACTCATAAATCGCTTCAAATTTGAAATTTTTGACTCATTTCAGTCTGTGCTTACTTCGCTCAGCTGGTAGCAATACTGACTAGGACACCGACATCAGGTTATCAAATCCTATTTGATGATTATTTCGGTTTCTGGTTTTGGTGTGAATTGACTCGAAAACTAGATTTTTTTGCTGTTTCAAATAGTTTGTTTCAGGTTTCAAAGTTTTGCAGTTTTCAATGCATGCAAAATATTGAGTTTGAACGAAGGCGTTACAGTAGAACACTTTCAGAACCAAAAAGGGACCGCCAAAATCAAAATCGTGTTTTTAAAACCGGTGCCCTAAAATGGATGGCATCCCCGAGAACCAACACCAAAGATGATTTATTACCACCGGAACACTTTTTTCCACGGCCGCGCCTTCAGAATCCACCAAGAAGACGTGTGAGGGGTGAGAGGCAATCAGTCTTGTACTCGTTTGAAAAATTGCCATGTGTGCTTCAGCTCACTCCCCCTGATCCCTCATTTTTCAACGAGGCCATTTTTCAAATAGTGGCGGCGTCGTTTTTGAAATAACCTCCCTCAGCCGCTTCGAAATGGAAGAGCCTTAAGAGGAATGGGTTTTTTGGGACCTAAAATTCTAGTGTGGGGGGGGGGCAGATTTATTATGTAGGTAGCCGATTCGTACCGCGTGTGTGTGTCTATGGCAGGTAATCATCATCGATCATCTAGAGAGAGGCGAAGATGATGAATTTTAAAAGGGGGAAAGGGAGTGTAATAAGGTGACAGTTTTCGAGTTCCCTTACAATTTACGACTGTAGAGAGTGGGAGAGGGGATTTTCTGTTTCAAAACGCTGGGAAATTTGAAATGGGGGTTTTGAGGTTTGATAATTGGCAAATACAGCAAGAATGGCTTAAAATTCGTAATAAGGACTTTTACGAGTAAAAAAAAGAAAACAATTGGAAATTTGTAATGGGTTGTTTACGGACATTCTGAAACCGTAATTTTAAATAGTAGAGTCGACGAAACAAAACATAAAAAATCCGTTGAGCAAAATGGGAATTTCGAAACAGCAAATATTTGAAGGAACATGCAAGGATAAACTGGTTCAAAACGGTTCGAAAATTGAAATAGGAAGTTTATGGACATTTTGAAACTGAATTTTTGCCATATATAGCTCAAACAACAACTCAGACAAGAAAAAAGTTCCTGCCGGGGGGTTAAAAAGGATGCCGGCAGGCTATTGAAGTGGTGGCAGGAGAATGTACCTGCCGGCGGGCTAAACGACACTCCGCTCGCCGGGATTTTAATTTGCATATTTTATTATTTTGTTTTAAAGCTAAAATTGATTATGTCTATTATTTTACTGAATTTCTTTTACGAGGTATATAAAATTATTTGTTCCGACACTGTGTACATTCTGAAAAGGAAAAGTATTGCTCCGACATTGCAAATTTCCTTATATTTTTCAGAAAATCCCAAAATGACTCCTCAAACACCTCGCGGTCGTTTCTGCAACAATGGATCTGTGTCTACGTTTCCTCCTCCGACAGGTATTTATATCATAATTTATCAGTTTAAAAAAAAACGTTACAGGATCTCCGGTTTCCATTGCCATTTTTGTTGTTTCACATGTCCAATATCTCGATAATTCCTCTTTCTTTCTCTATGTCAGATGTTTTGGTTATTCTACTTCTTTCACTTTCAGCGGCTACTAACCTGTGCGATTTTCCTGTTGTCGCTCAGTCTTCCCCACAATGAACGACTCGTGGTTCCGTAGAAGCAATGGAATATCTTCCGGATCATCGTCAATTGGCACACAAGGATTGTTTGGAAACGGGTCATTCGATGCGATGCCGTTCAACACGGACTTCTCGTTCTTCGTAAACAATAAGAACAATAACAAACCGTCGGTCAAGCTGCTCCCACTCTCGAATCGCCGAACATCATCACTGGCGAACAACAATTTGACTCCCGATTCGGGAAGTTTCTTTTTCAACGGGACGTCATCAGAAGACACCTTCTTCCCTTTGGACAGGGGCCAGAAGGCATTCGTCGCAAGCTCAGAGTTCGCCGAGCCGGCGCGTACAGAGATTACTCTGCAAAATGTCGTCGGGAAGGAGCAGCTCATAAATTTTGCGATGGACCGTCACGGAGTGAAGTTCCTGGAGATCCACTATCCGACGGATGCTAATAACGATCTACACAGAGCAGTTTTCGAAAAGCTCACCGAGTCGATGATCTTGTTCGGTGGATTGTGTAAAAATTCAAACGGAAACTTCATAATCCAGAAGCTTGTCGAATTCGCAACGCTCGATGAGCAGAAAGTGTTGCTGCAGAGAATGGTGGAGTGCGGATTGGCGATATGTGCAAAGATAAATTCGCCTGCCGCGTCGTTCAAATCGCAGTTCAGGTATAGATCTTTTTAAGTTTCAAATTTGAGCAATATCTTGTTACAGAAGTTCGATCGTTCCGTTGTCACTGATCTGATCAAAGCGCTCCATTCCTCTGATTTAGTGGACATTTGCACCGACCAGACATCGATTCATGCCATGCAACGCATTGTAAGGCATCTTCCTGTCGACATTTGGACGTTCTTCGTGGAATTCCTGTACTCTGATGGCTGTATGCAGAGACAAGTACGGATGTCGGCTAGTGCAGCAAGTCATCGACAGATTATCTGAGAATTCGAAGGCCCCATGCTTCAACGCACGCCTTCAACTTCTCCATACTTTGATGTCATGCGTGGTTCGCAATTGTTATCGATTGTCATCGAATGAGTTTGCCAACTATGTCGTTCAGTACGCCATCAAGTCGTCAGGAATCATGGAAATGTATCGCGATATGATCATAGACAAGTGTCTTTTGAGAAATTTACTTTCCATGTCACAGGACAAATACGCATCACATGTCATTGAAGGAGCCTTCATCTTCGCTCCTCCCTCACTTCTCACGGAAATGATGACCGAGATATTCGATGGTTACGTCAAAGATCATGGGACGAATCGCGATGCACTCGACATTCTTCTCTTCCATCAATATGGAAACTATGTCGTTCAACAGATGATAACGATTTGTACATCTGCTTTAATGGGAAAAGAGTGAGCACCTAATTAAACTGATTCTATCATTGACATTTCGTTTTCAGAGAGCGTCGGCTTTCACCATCGGATCTCGGAATGTATGTCGCGTGGTACGAGCAGCTGCTCTAAGACTTGATTTTTAAAAGTTAGCTCGGAACACGCAACGTTTGGCTAGGTCAATTAAACTTTTTGCTGACAATAATTGTGACTCTCTTATTGTTAAATGCACTAACCTAGTTGGTCTCACATTGATCCCCACTTCTGATGTTTTATCTCCTTTCCTATCAATCCAGTTTGATGGAAACACTTATTTCTGCCCCATTCGTTACTCCCCCATTGTTGTTAGATAAGAATAATTTCTTTTGATAATAAAAACTTATATTTTGTTAATATTCTCATTTGATTTTCATGAAAAAGACCCTGGAAGAGGAAGGGGGAAAGAACAAAAAGCATTTACCTGCCGGCGTGAAAGTCCATGCCGGCAGGCTAAAAAAAAAGTCCCTGCCGCTGCCCTGCGGCAGGAACTTCCCTTAACCCGCCGGCGGGAACTTTATTCTTGTCTGAGAAAACATAAAAGATCCCGTTGAGCAAAAGGGGGATATTGAAACAGCAACTTTTTAAAAGAAACATGTCATTTCCAACATTATATCAGATTGAGCCTTTTATCCAAATTTGAAAGTTTGAAAGTTGGAATTGAATTGTTGCCGAAATCTACTGTTTCAAAATGTGGTCATTTTACTCAAGTATATTTTGTAACGATAGTAGTACCGCGAAATAATTTTTTAAACAAAAATAATGGTCTGAATGGTCGCCGACAAATAGTACGGATTTCCACATTACGATATAGTGTTTACATTTTTGTGCCTGCCGTACCCTTATTATAAATCCTATTGGTATTCAAGAGCCGTTTGCAACCTTTTTAGAATAATTTTGACAATTTTTCAAGTTAGATTTCGGCCGTTTTTCCTACTGAGAAGAACTCAATTTTCTAAAAAAATGCCCAAAAATGACTGTTTGAAAATGCTGTCATCTCACTGTAACATATTTCGTAACGATTCTAGTGTCTATAGTATCAATTATTTGTGTACAATCGTCAAATCGTGGGAAAAATTTATCAGGAATATCAGGAATCTGAAATATACGATTTTTCCGATAAAAAGTATGTTCAAGTTTATAAAGGTTGAGAAAATAAATGGAAAATGTTTGGAAGGAGATTTTTCGTAGGTTTTTTGTAGCCAGTGTATGCATTCTACCGTAACGGTGTACAACGCTTAATGTCACTCTGCGCCTTTAAATTGTTGAGTTTTTAATAATGTAAAACGATAACAATCAGATTCTTCGGATTTAGAGAATTGAACCTCGCATTGTCAGGAAAATTAGAAGTATTCTGAATTAATTTTTCCCCTATCACCATGAATTAAGCGGTGATAATATGCCAAAATTGATTATCGTAAATTGTATAGGTTTTTCTGAAAAAACCTCATCGGTTTCTAAAAATCTCATCGATTCAGAATAAAGGGAAAATGATGAATCAAAAAAAATTCAAATTGTCCGGAAAAATGTTTTTTAGCTGTCAAAATCCGAAACACTTTCAGAAAGAAACGAATGAGAAAATTTGAAGCTGTTTCATAAACATTTAGAAACTGTAGAAATTTTTTGGCCCTTCACTCAATTTTCGTGATTATTGTGCATAAAAAATAATTCGCTTTTTCAATGGAAACTCCTCGAGAGATGGAACTTGAAGGCACAATTTTAATTTTTCTGCGCCACTACCGGCTACGCGGTCGTAAGATTCGGCTTTCGACCGATGTACATTTGGAAGCGTAGGAAGAAGAGGTTATAAAACACTAGAACAATTTTACATGTACACATTAGGAGGGACTTTTCAAGAGATATGAATAAAAGTCTCAAAATTCTGTTCTTTTACGCCCTCGAGAAGTTCCACCGATGGAGGTGCCGCGTTGCTACCATTAATCACTGTACACAGTCACGTCAGAATGCATACCGTAACTCTAAACAACTTTATAAAATCTTCTGTTTACAATGTTCAAAGACATTCAGTGAAAACAATAGTGTCAGATATAAAACAATCATTTAATGGTAACAGTGAAACAGAACAACAAATTTCAAAAAATTTGTTTTTGGATTTAGATTTATGGAACACTTGGAAATTTCACTGTTTCAATATGTTCGTTCATACGATGAGTGTGAACTGATGTGTTGTCCTTCTTATACGTATGGGTAATTATTTTAAAATTCCATTTCACAAATTCGTATTCTATCGAAATGTTTTAAAGGAAGCCAGCTCAGCAACGATGTGGGATTGTGGAAGTCTTCAACATGTGTACTCAAAAATTTCACTGTTTCTAATCTAACACATTTCCCAGTTACTTTTATATTTTTCAATTTCAACGCTCATACTTGTAACGGGCCGGGCTTTTTCCGGAATTTCGGAGGCCCGGCCCGAGCCCGGCCCGGCCCGGCGGGCCCGTCATTTCACTAGTTTCGAAATTTTCAAAAAACACATAAGGGGGGACCCTTATGTGATTTTTTTCGACCAAAAAATTTTTTTTCGAGTTTTTCGATCTTTTTTGATCAGACAACAATCCGAAATACAAAAAAAAATGGAAAAAATTATATTGAGAGCTCAAAATTTGGCTCAAAAATACAGACTTTTTGACACCGGGCCTGCCGGGCCGGGCCCGGGCCCGGGCTTTGGCGGGCCGGCCCGGAATTTTACAAGTATGCCAACGCTGAAAAATTCCAATTTCAAAAAACTCCCCCACCACATCCATCTTCTTTTCCCTAATTGCATTCTGTGTAAATACCATTCATTTTCATTTCCTTTGTATGGGTGGTGGAATTTTACGACTTTTTTCGACGGCGGCACGCATGATAAAATCTTTTTTATTCGTATATTTGTACAGTGGTGTTTCGAATAGAATTAAATTTTCTAGTTAAATGGAAATGAAGGAAAGGGACTGAAAAAATTGTAATAAGGGATTTTGAAGTTAGATCCGTGTTACCGTAAACACTCTAATAGAATGCATCGACGTAATCCCTAGATCATTCAGTGTGAGGGAAATCGAAAAGTGATCAACTGACAAACTGTTAATCATATCATCAAAACCATACCGTCAGTTGATTACTTTTCGATATCTCTTACAGGGACTTGAATGATTACCATTAGCTTAAAATAAACTTAAGATAATCATACAATGAAATTAAGTGCAAATTTTGATAAGATGTTTACGTTAAACTCAAGATAAGCCTTTTATCAAGTTTTTGATAAGCTTACGGTAAGCCTAAAGAAAGCTTACTGTAAGCCTAAAGCGAACTTACAGTAAGTTTGCGTTAAGCTCACTAATATTGCGTTAAGCTGACTCAGCTTGTCTTGCGTTAATTACATTAAAATGTTAAACTGACAACATTCTTATTGTCGTTAAGCTCACCACGATAAATCTACGAAACTTCTGTATTTCCTAATATTTTCGACATTTATCCAAAAATCTGAATTCTTTAAATTCAGCAGGGACCACATTTTTGATATCACTGAAAACTTTGACAAATGACGGAACATGAAAGTTTCGACATTTATCATACGGATACATACACACATATCCATCAGTTTTTCTACAACTGGGACCTATCGATCATCTTCTTCTTCGCCTCCTTCTCATCCGATTCGTCTTCTTCTTCTTCTTTTGCTGATGTTTAGAAAATTTCGCGCGAAGCAACAATAAGACAAACGATCTTCATCTTCTTCTTCTTTAAGATTTTAGTGACAAGCACCATCTCCAAGTTTCTCCCCCCTCTCCCAAACAATTATAGAGAGTGATGATTGATTGGAAATCGAGCGTTGATGACATTTGATAATAATGATGGAATAGGCACCCCTTCTTTTTGATGTATCACGTATTTATCATCCATTTGGTTTTGATCTGTGGAAGAAATCCGGAAGCATAGGGTCAATAAAAATGTTGGAGATTTTTCGGGGGAACCAAAATGAGGGACTAATTTATTGGGAAACAGACATCTTTGCAGGAATGTTGTTAAATAGAATATTGTCCAAAAACTGTCACAGATTGAAATGAAACTCAAGAAACAGAGATGATTTATTTTCTGAAAATCTCAAAGCTTCAAGTTTTCGGTGTCACAATGGTTTAGAAGAAAAAAGTTAATGGTTGAATTCTGACAATTGATACAGTAAGCTTACAAAAAGCATACTGTACGATTAACGTGAGTAGCTCAACATAAGCTTAATGGATATGTAGTGAACTCCCATCATACTTAAGATGAGCTTATCTTTGGTCAAACATTAGTAACTTAATATTAGCTTATCACAAGCTCACCATAAATTTGTTTTAGGTCTATGGAAACCATTTGAGCTTAAAGTAGTTAACTTTGAGCTAAGTTTTCTCATTTCCTGGGATAGATATCAAAAAATTGGCAACGGACAATTTGTGTATCATGATATACAAATTATTTTGTTGATTAAACATTTTTCGATACCTCTTATAGGAACTAATATAAATTTGATCGAAATTGGGGATCGCCTTTATTAGAAGTTTTTGAAACTTAGTGAGTGTAGGAAAACCATGTTGTGAACAGATTTCAACCAAAATTTTCACGAATTTTCGAATCACATGAAACAGATTTTTTTAAAACATGAAGACAAACAACTTTAGAAAGCTCTACAGGAAGTACCGACAAGACTCACAGTTAAAACAAGGTTTGAAAAGTTTTGCGATGTTAGGATTTTGGTTACTATTTCTAGCCGCACTGGTATTGATTCGTGAAAACTATATAACGCATAACTTAATGCTCGGGTTTAACTAAAACTCTTTGCTACGAAGGTTTTTCGAACCAGATTTCTAGTTTACCGTAATCGATTCTGGAAATGATGGTGATCGAGGCCACACTTTCAGAAAAAAGTAGCTTTTATGTACAGCTTCAAAAAGTTTTATGTTGGTTTGTCCTTTTAAGCTTCTCGTTTGGCTATCGTAACCCGTTTATATCGGGGTGCGACCGCGTAGCTCAGCTGCACGGCAATTCGATTAATTTGCCCCCAAAAAGGTCTCTTTTAACAGAAACATTTGAAACACTTTTTTTCGAAGACATGTAAAGACGATCATATTTTTCCAACTGTCACTAATTCAAGAAGAACATGAAACATGATTCATGTGAATATTTTTTGAAATTTTCATTACTGATTTATCCAATGTGAAGCCAAATGCGATCGTTGTCCGTAAAAGGTGAATCATTGTCGAATTGAAAAAAACTGGGACCTCACTTGGGTTCAAGCGAGGGGGTCAGAAAGCGCGCCCCAGCAAACTCGTAGGCCAGAAGAAATTTACTAATTTCAAAGTGGACGCGGGTTTAATCTAGATCATGATCTATTTCTTCAAAATCAACTGGTTGCAAGGCGCGCTTTTTCGCTCTTTTAAAATGTTTAAAACTGTGAAACTCAGCCAACGAAATTCGGCAGCGAATTTAGAATTTTTCCTAGATTTACTGGGGCGCGCTTTCTGACCCCCTCGCTTGAACCCAAGTGGGACCTGAGAGTTTGAAAGGCGTCGCTTTTGTTGATCTACGAAAAAGCGCGGCAAAAACGTAATATTTCAGACTTTCGCCTCGTTTGAGCTACTTTTGCAATTAAGCTCTGTGGTTTGATAAAAAACAGATTTTAGAGATGCTCGCGATCATTTTCATACCAAGAAGTCAGAATTTCGTCCAGAAAATCCCACTAAATTCATAGAAATAAGTTACGTTTACTACTGTAGTGATTTTTGGGGAAGGCCTCGAAAATTGACCGGGAAGCCGCCCTTTTCCAGCTCCCACTTTTTTTTAAGTCGACAATATATATCACGAATTACAAGCAGAACTAGAAACATAACTTTTTTATAACTTTTTATTCAAAAAACATTTGAGCCGTTTTTCTGTTACTATAAGAGATACCGAAATTTGCTCAAAATCACTTTTGATCAAAACTGAATTGCTGTTACAAATAAATCTTAAAGCAGGATACTTTTTCAATCGTGGATTATACGGGTCCCTTTAAAACTATTATAAAGCACTTGAAAAGTTCAAATAGCAACAACTATTTCAAACCCTGGTTATCTGATTTTCTGATTGTGAGACATGAAAATACAATAATGAGGAGATAATAAAATTTGATAACTGCTTTCAGGAAATTTTGTTACAGATTAATTTCGCAAAAAAAAAACTTCAAGACTAATATAACACTCATGCTGTTTTTAGTTCCAACTTATTAATTTTCTGAGAACTTGTGAACTTTTTGAAAAATTGGAAAATTAAGAAAATTACTTTGAAATATTTCGCAAAACACTTTGAAGTACAGTTGCTGATGATATTTGTAAGATCAGAGAAATCGAAAAATTGTCGGTTCAGTGAATAGCTCAAACTATTTTCCAGTTTCAGCAAGATGATGATACATAATTTTTTTAACTGATTAGTCGGAACCTGACATTTTTAAATTATTTTTTCCAGTTTCATTAAGTTTATCATTCAAAAATTCGAACAACAATTCTCTGAATAATTCGACAATCATTTACAACTATAACAAAACAGTAAAGATGTTTGATCAGCTACAGTAATCCTTATAATTCATCACCATGATTCGTCACGACCACATTTTCCAGTTTCCTAAATAAATTTATGACCCATCATAAAATGGAAAAACATAAATTGTCCATTTTTCCAAAAACAAACTAATCAAGTTCTTTTTCTATTCAAAACATTTTCTTGAAAGTCGATTTATATGTATCGTTTCCGCAAAAACCTATTCATCTCATTAATCATTTTGTGATACTATCAATTCCTTTTCTTATCATCATTATCAACTGGCTTCCCCCCTCCTATCTCTATCTTCTTTTCATTTTTGCCCCCTTTTGTGTTTGTACAAAAATGATTAATTACAGTTTGTCAAGTCCGATCATCAAATGCTATCAATCAAGCCGTTAGAATAACATTGATGTCGATAAGTGAGAAAAAAGAAGATGGAAAGATGAGAAAAGATTGATAAGGAGGAGAATACAGGTATGAAATGAAGAGAAGAAAAAGAAGAAATTGACCAAGAAGGTGTGATATTGAACTTGATAGGTCAATTAATATAAGGTGTCGAAAAAAGGAAGAAAGAAAAAGAAGGGGAGTGAAGGGATTTCGAAGTAGTTGAAAAATTGAACTTGTGCCATGCTTTATGTGAAGAGAGTACAGTAGCCACAACAGGTGGAACCACTGATGAAGGATTATCTTAAAAACGTTGATTTTGCTGTTCATGTTTCATGTGATGTACTTTTCAACTAAATGATTAGAAACTGACAATTTGAATTGTTGAAGATCTAAATGGGGGGCTCAACAATTTACCATACACTTCTACGATTCAACAAGTTAGTTAATATTTTAAACCTTCAAACTTTTTTATTTTCGACCGTATGCATCAGCTAGCAAGATTTTCACAGTACCATACAGTTTTGATAGCTAACTTTGGTTTTTGAATTTTATTGAGAGGTACGTGGAAGGACTGACAAATAACAAATACATAGTAATTGAAGTATTTCAAAAAATAGGTATTTAATACATTTCAAGTTTATAGACATGTTTCTTAAAAATCTTTCTCGATTTCATGAGATTATTGCAAAAATCGATATAATGATTTTGAAGTAGGGTGACATTAAAAATACATTTTTTTTTCAAAATTTGTTCATATGTGCTTCTCGGAGTTGAACTTGAGGACCCAACGGTTTTGGTCTAGCAATTTTAAGCAAGGGCATACAATATAATCAGTAAACAACTCAAACTGTTTTCCAATTTCCACAAAATTTTGAAACATGAAATTTCTTAAAAGTCGGTTGAAAATAATGCCGAACGAACGGCCAGATATCTAATACTGGAAAATAAAAATTGCAGTTTCAATAAACGAATAAATTAAGGTGTAGTTTACAAAGACAGTGATCAGAGATTCACGGACAGTGAAATACAGTGCGTTTCACATTTATACGGTCACCCTAATTTTGGAGTATAACGTTAGAACCGATGAAAATAGGTATTCGGTAATTAAAAAATCGGATTCAGGACCTCAAAATACATAGGCTTGACAATTTTCATAATGATACCAACAAAACTGGCAAAATTAGTCTCCTTTGACTGAAAAATGGCTCTCTGCAAGCGTTTCATATTTATACGGTCACCTCGGCTTGACTTAAACTGAAGAACATTTGGAATGGTGGTCCTGAACTGATATTCTGTTCCGAATCGGACCATTCGGCACCGATCGCATTCCTGAGAACCCCACCGGTTCTGTACTTTCTGCAATGGTGTTAAATACTCAAATGGCACGTTCTCCACAAAATTCCGATCCGAAGAGATGACTAGCCATAGCAAAACTTTGATTTTTAAGGGTCGGAACCATGCTAAATGGATCAGCTGAGGCGACGGAAGCGGTTCTCCTTCTGGAAAAGGAACTTACGGTGATGGGATCGACAACGGAAATGGAGGACATGATTCTCGTACACTTATTGATAATTCCCGAAGTTCATACGACCAAGGGCAAGTGTCATTCTGAGATATCCCGCCACAGAAAAAGCACACCACTCCAGAAGACTGTTTTCTCCGAAAGTATGCTAAATTTGAGAATCCAAAACATTTGATTTTTTACAAAACATATGTTGGGATGACAAAAATCAATTTGGACAAACGATAGCCATTTTTAAATGATCTGCGCAAAGATCCAATCCAAATCTCATAATAAAACAGGGTGGAGACAGTTTTCTGATGTCGTGTGCTTTCACTCCGGCGGGATACCTCAGGATGACACATGCCTCCTGGTCGTATGAACTTCGGGGATTATCAAAAAGTGTAAGAGGATCATATCCTCCATTTCCGTTGTCGATCCCATCACCGTAAGTTCATTTTCCAGAAAGAGAGTCGCTTCCGTCGCCTCAGCTGATCCATTTAGCATGGTTCCAACCCTTAAAAATCAAAGTTTTGCTATGGCTAGTCATCTCTTCGGATCGGAATTTTGTGGAGAACGTGCCATTTGAGTATTTAACACCATTGCAGAAAGTACAGAACCGGCAGGGTGCTCAGGAATGCAGAAGATCAGTTTAGGACCACTATTCTAAATTTTCTTCAGTTTAAGTCAAACCGAGGTGACCGTATAAATATGAAACGCTTGCAGAGAGCCATTTTTCAGTCAAAGGAGCTTAATTTTGCCAGTTTTGTTGGTATCATTATGAAAATTGTCAAGCCTATGTATTTTGAGGTCCTGAATCCGATTTTTTAATTACCGAATACCTATTTTCATCGGTTCTAACGTTATACTCCAAAATTAGGGTGACCGTATAAATGTGAAACGCACTGTATGTTGTTTGGACAACGGACAACTGACAAAGCTTTACTAAATCAACGAGTATTTTCTAAAAAAACATGACCAGAACTCATCTATCTTCCTTAACTGCCCTTTCAAACGAAACAATTCAATTTGAATTTTCTGATAAACAGACGGAGAGAACAAATTTTCAAACGAACAACGGACACGGACGGCGGACAATTTTTTCTCGGACAACGGACAACGGACATCCAACAATGATCGAACAACGGACTGTCCGTGCATCTCTGGTTTGGATATTGGCACTTCGCACCGAAAAACAACCAAAAGCTTTCCGTACCCCCATTTGTTTTATGAATAAAAGTGCTTGGGAAGATCAATTTTTAAAAACTGTTTCACCTTCCTGACAAAATTGTGTTATAGTTCAATCAGGAAATGTGAATTTCCAATTCTTTACAGAGCCAAGAAGAGATAATACACTTCTAATAATACTAGGTATGGAAATTGCCGTGTTCAGATTTTGTTTGAAATTTTCATATTGCTGAATTCTGTATCTTTAGGTTTTGTAATTTCGAATTCGAATAAGAAGATCAAAGTTTTTTTAATGTTTCTGTTTCACATTCCAGACGAAATTGTGGTGTTTATCAAATTTCGATGGTAAGTTCTTTAATTATAATTTCAAAAAAAGTCTGTTTAGCGGTTTTGGAACTCTACCCTTCCGTTTTAATTATATAAGTGCAATGAGAACATTTTAATTTTTAAAGGGGGACTCCGACCAAATTTTTATTGCATTAAAATGTGTTAAAAATTATCTATTTTTCGAATATTATTGCGAAAAAATTCAAAAAAAAATCCGAAATTCCCGAAAAACCCCCAAAAAAGTTGCACCCACTAAATGTGAAGCTATCTCTTTCTCTCATAAAGACGTCTTAATAACACTAACAATCATTTTTCAATTAACGACGAGAGATTGCCAACTGTTCAGAGGATTCGTGATTTGGGAGTCATTCTCAATTCGTCACTGACCTTCTCTGACCACTTCGCTACCACACTCCGGAAAGCACACCAACGAATTACCATTTTCTTTAATGTTCTCCGCCGGTCTAAAATGGATATTTTCGTAAAATGTTTTGTCATCTACATTCGCCCCATTCTTGAGTATGGTACAATTGTTTTCTCTCCCGTCCTCAAGGAGCAAATCAAGCTTCTTGAAGGCGTTCAAAAGTCATTCCTGTTCCGATGTTACAAGAAGTTCAACTATCCCTATATATCCTACTTTGATTTTGACAATCAGTACAATAAGTAATTATTTGTGACCGTGTAGCTCCGCCGGTAAATCTCATTGCGCTGCCTTCAAGTACGAAAAGCCCATGAAAAACTAACATCATGTTTCATACTGTTTATATTGAAATGAATAAATCTTGTTCCTATTTTCTATTTTCCAATTTCTTGAAACTAGTATAATTCAAAAGAAGAGGAAGTGCTTATTTTTTGCAGAAATATAGAGATAGATAAAACAAGAGAAAATCCCAAACTTTATATTATATTTTTCCAATATAAAAACACTCGCTGATGACATGGAGATCATCATCCCATCATGCAAACTCTTCTCATCTTGGCCGTTTTCTGTGCTGGAGCCTATGCCAACTTCGGAGAAGGAGGAAAGCAAGCCATCGTCAATCATCACAATAATGTTCGTTCCAAGATCGCCAAAGGACAGTATGTGGCGAGAGGGACTTGAAAGGAGAGCGGAACCAATATGATGAAAATGGTAAGAGAACGGATTAATGGTGGCCCACCATTGGTGGGGCAACAGTGGGCCAACGGCGGGCTAATGAAAGCTATTGGCGGGCCAATGGCGGGCCAACGGCAAGCTAACGGCGGGCCAGCGGCTGGCAAGCTAACGGCATGCTCCGGCTTGCCAACGGCGGGCCAACTGTGAGCCAACTGTGGGCTAACGACTAGCTAACGGCAAGCTAAGGGTAAGTTAACAGTGGTCCAATGGCGGGCCACCAGTGGACACCAGCGGACCAACGGCGGTGCAATGGTGGGCCTCGTCATAGTTAGCTGATATTAGGCTTCCTGTCTGTTCGGCTGCTTCAAGACTTGTAACTTTTTGTATAGGAAACTTAGAGCTTTCTAAATTATACCATCTTGTAGTACTTGTTAACTTCTATCAGCTTATTTTTTCCCAACACCAAACGCAAACCAGAATTATTTCCAGAAATGGGATGGATCCCTCGAATCCTCCGCCCAAGGATACGCTAACACCTGCCCAACTGGACACTCCACAATCCCATCCATCGGAGAGAACCTCTACTACTACTGGTCTGGATCCGCCATCTCTAACCTCGACCAATTCGGAGGAATGGCATCGGCTGCCTGGGAATCTGAATTCCAGGATTTCGGATGGGGGTCCAACAAGTTCACCATGTCTCTCGCCAACACTGGAATCGGACACGCCACTCAAATGGCATGGGCATTGACTGACAAGATTGGATGTGGAATCAAAATGTGTGGACCTGATGCGTCGAAGGGGGGAATGAATCGAGTCGCTGTTGTATGTCATTATAAGATTCAGTATGTCTTAATATTTTTTAACCAATTATCGATGTTTATTTCAGAGGAAACTATTTGTTTAAGACCATCTACAACTCGGGAGCCACCTGCTCTGCATGCCCATCTGGTACCCGGTGCGAACAATCTTCGGGACTTTGTGCTTAAATATATTTTTTGGTCTTTATTTCGGTGGGTTTTTCTAAATAAATACATTTTCGCGAAAATTTTGTGCGGTTCCAAGCATATGGTTTTCAGAGAGTCTTGTATTTTGAGATCAGTATTTGCAATACTATTGATGAAATACGGATTTTTGAATTTTGAGAATTTTGATTCTAAACATTAAAATGCTTCTTTTTGATATCGAATTTCCAATTTTAAGGATTTTTTCTCAGTTTTCAGTTTGAACTTTTCATGAATTTATCAGATTTCTGCAAGAGAAGTTTTTGTACTGTTTCAAAACATTATTAGTTTGCTTCAGATTTTTGCAATAGGTTCGTTTTCTAACGGAATCTAAAATTTATAACCAAAAAAATTTGTTGAAATTGCAACAATACCACCAAACACAAAAAAAAGAGAATTTGTCATTTTTGAATTAATCATAACTTCTTTTCTTTTCCACTCTTCTATCCACACACTACCTAGCTCTCTTTTGTTGATCAGCCAACAATAACCGATGAGAAAATGCAATTGTTATGACCATGTATAAAAGTAATCGCTCGGAACTGGTTTTGGTATAAAAATCATCAGTTTAAAAAATTATGAAGTTCTTCATTCTTGTCGCCTCGTTTTTGGTGATCCTTGTGGCTGGAGCGCCAACGTCGACTTCGGATACTACGGAAAACTTGGTGACACAAAATGTAAAAAACTGCGAAGAAAAAAAGTCTACTGAAAATGAAAAAGCAGTTATTTTCTTCAAAACTTGTACGGTGAGTAGAAAATCGAGAGTGTGCATTTCTGCGTGACGGTGTACAGCGGTGAGCAAATGTCAGTCAGATGCGAGCCTGTAGATCAGTCGCTAGGTGCCCGGCACCTTTTTTGAGTGAAAAAGAGAAAACAGTTTATTTTCTGATGAGGTCGTAAAGTCTAAAACGTCTAACTTTTCAAAAAAAAAAGAGTCAGAATCAAAGACAAATGTTTCAGAGGGCATACACCTGGCAAACGAGGCACAATGACGAATGCAACATTTCCACTTATTACAAAAAAACGGTCACCACTACCCCTGAAACATCCACTGAGCCATTAAACGGAGTCGCACAGTGTACAAAGACACCGTGAGTGATATGGAAAAAAAATGCTCTATGGAAGTATGAAATAATTTCAAAGAATCACGATTAGAGCGCACTCGCTTATTGCGTTTCGACATTTAAGTCTAGTGTTGGATATTTTCTTCAAAGTAAGACTTCTATTTCTATCGGTTGAAATTCGCTGACCGACCGACTGAATAGTGTGTCGTGAAATAAAAGGCTGCTTACGCGAACATTTTCTGACGCGTTGCAAACGCACAAATTTGGTTTGCTTGCTGTCGGTCGGTCGGCTAATGCGGCTTACATATTTATTAAAAATTCTAATACAAATCAACTACATATACTACATTTTTGAGACAGCAAAACGTTCTTTTTTCAGATGCGACGCTTCCGAGAAAATCACGGTTGATTGTGCTACTGCGTTTGGAGAGAGGTTGTCCGAAATTGAAAACTAATTAATTTGCTAATTGTATTAATTGAATAATAAAGAAGTTTGCATCACATGTATGGTTTCAAGCTTTTCAGTGTGAATTGTTGAGAAAATTAAAGAAAAAAAAATGAATGATGGGTATGGATAATGATTGGCTCGAGAACTTCAGTTCAGTTTTACAACAATTTAAAACGGAAAAAAATTCAAAATCTTTCATTTTAAAAAAATGAATGGTATAAAAATTGAAGGGCAGACAAGGAAGACTTCAGGGCTATTTTCAACGCGCGAGTATGCATTTTTACGTGACTGTGTACAGTGATCTGTGTTCACACAATACGTCACTATCGTTATGACATCGGTCGGTGGCGCAAGTTGTGCCACCGTTGCTCAGCTGGTAGTAACGTGGCACCTTCAACGGTGGCCACACAAGTTCAACTCCTTGAGGGGCTATAACACAACTTGGAGAAAATGATGTTTTTATATGACCCTTGTCAACCTCATTGGATTATAAAATATTAGCATACTTGCAATTTCTCATGACACTAAAACAGCAGAAAAAACAAGAAACCGATGGTAATTTAATACACGATGAGTTAAAAAAAAAGGATTCTGAAACTGTAAAATTTACTCCTGAAATTCTGAGAACAGCATTCCAGAAAGCTCCTGTTTCATGCAGGCGAAGTCGATGTATTTTAAAGGTGGGGGGACAGGAGATTTTACGGGGGATTTTTGGGGCCAGAGTATGCATTTACCGTAACGGTGTACAACGCTTAATGTCACTCTGCGTACAGCTGTCGCCCTCGCCATACTTGTAAAATTCCGGGCCGGCCCGCCAAAGCCTGGGCCCAGGCCCGGGCCGGCCGGGCCTGAGGAAATTTTCAAAGCCCGGGCCCGGCCCGGAAAGCCCGGTGTCAAAAATTCTGTATTTTTGAGCCAAATTTTGAGCTCTCAATATAATTTTTTCCATTTTTTTTTTCGTATTTCGGATTGTTTGTCTGTCTGATCAAAAAAGGTCGAAAAACTCGAAAAAAATTTTTTGTTCGAAGAAAATCACATAAGGGTCCCCCTTATGTGTTTTTTGAAAATTTCGAAACTAGTGAAATGACGGGCCCGCCGGGCCTCCGAAATTCCGGAAAAAGCCCGGCCCGGCCCGCTACAAGTATGGCCCTCGCCTTTATGTATGCTATCGGGCAGCGGCTTTCTCTTTGCCCGCGTAGCTCAGTCGGTAGCGGCGCCGCACCTTCAACACTCGCCTCGACAAGTTCAACTCCTCGAGGAGCATATTTGAACGGAATTTCGACAACATTATTTTTCTCATGTCCCCCCATCTTTAATGGGTTCTCATGCTTTTTTCTCAACTTGGATACTTTCATGTTGAATTTTTTGTTCATAGAAACCGAAGTAACTATAAAAAACCGTTTCAACCTTTCAAAACATTTTCTCTTCAAGTTTTTAACGGATTTTTTCGAAGAAATTTTTTTCTGTTTCGAAGACTGCATATTTTTTTGGGGTTATGCTAGTGCTTTAATGAGTTAATTCTTAACAAAAAATCTGTTTAAAATGCAACAAAACCACTCACAATAAAAAATGGAGAGAATTTGTCATTTTTGAATTAATCATAACTCCTTTTCTTTTCTCCTTCTTCTATCCACCCACTCTCTCGCTCTCTTTTGTTGATCATCCAACAATAACTCATGAGAAAATGCAATTGTTATGACCATGTATAAAAGTAATCGCTCGGAACTGGTTTTGGTATACAAAAATCATTGAATTCTGAAAATTATGAAATTTTCCATTCTTGTCGCCTTTTTTTTGGTGGTCCTGGCGGCTGGAGCGCCAACGTCGACTTCTGAAGTTAAGCAAGAATCTTGGAGCGATAACCATGGACCATGCTCATCTTATTCAAGCGATGTGAATGGAGTTAAGACTTCCGTCAACACTTGTACGGTAAGTTGAAACATTGAAAGTGTGCATTTTCACGTTACGGTGTACTGTAATGGGTGTTTTCACCTTGTGTGATTTTTTGAATTGTACTATCAGTTCGCGACAATGCTTACAATTAGTCTGTAAGGTCCCACAACTGTCAAAAACAGGGCCGCGGTCGGCCACGGCCGACCACGGCTGAGTCGTCATGATATCAAAAAAATCGAAATTCCCGGAACATTTTTGATAATGGAAAATGACTGTTTCAGAGAGAAGTTACCTGGAAATTGAGGCACAATGACGATTGCAACATTTCCACTTACTACAAAAAAACAGTCACTATTGTCCCTGAAACATCCACTGAGCCATTCAACGGAGTTGCACAGTGCACGAAGACACCGTGAGTGATATTCAAAGTTCAATCTATCTTAATTAGAGGGCATTTAACAATTTCATTATTGCCCTTGAAGTCTAATTCTTGATATTTAGTTTAACGGATCATGGTAATACAAAATTTTAGCTCAGTTAGCGTTCTTATTGAAAATTCAAAGTGCTAATCAACCATATCATAATTTTAAAACTGCAAAACATTTTTTCAGATGCGACGCCACCGAGAAAATCACGGTTGATTGTGCTACCGCTTTTGGAGAAAAATTGTCCCAAATTGAATAATTAAGTTTATTGTTTTTAATTGGGTTAAATGAATAATAAAGAAGGTTGCATCACAGTTCGGGTTTCAAGGGGGTCCCATGTGAATTGAAGAGGAAAAATTTTTTTTTCTAAAACTTACTAACGTTTCAAGACATTGCTTCAAGGATTCCGCAGTTCAATATTACAGTAAAATGAAACGGAAAATTCAAAACAGTCCATTCTGAGGGCTTTCATAGAAGCTCCATCGGTGGGCCCACAAGTTCAACTCGTCGAGAGAGAACAAAATTTCGAGAAGCATTTTTTCATGTCCATCGTTTTTTTTGATAAAAATTAACAGATATTGACATACCTGCAATTCCTCATGATACGAAAACTGCAAAGCAAAAACTTGTTCGAAATTACTAGTTGCACTAAATTCATTAAAAAGATAAGAGGAATCCGAAACTGTATTTTTTGAATTTTTGAAACACCATTACAAAAAATTTCTGTTCCATTCAGGCTGAGTTACTGGGTTTTAATGGGGTTTTATGCTTTGTTTTTCGATTTTGGATGCTCTCAGGTTGAGCTTTTTATTTTTATTGTTCACAGAAACCGTTTTAACTATACAAGCAGTTGTGAACAATTTCAACTTAAACAACTCCAAATCAACTTCTTAATTTTTTTAACAGATGATTGCAAAAAAAGTGTTTTTTTTTCTGTTTCCAATTTTTCATAATTCTTTTCAGGGATTTTATCCTCTGTTATTGTTGGTGAGCTTAACATAATCTTAAACAAACACCGGACAATTTATTAACAGGAAAGAAATATGTTCAAAATACAACAATACCACCCACCACAAAAAAGAGAGAGTTTGTCATTTTTGAACTAATCATAACTCATCTTCTTTTCACCCTCTTCTATCCACACACTCTCTTGCTCTCTTTTGTTGATCAGCCAATTTCGGGACTTTTCTGTTGAACTTTTCATTTTTATTGTTGGCATATGAACAATTCGAATTCATTGTATGAGAAACTTCCAATTTTCCAATTTTTATCAAAGCCAACTGATACAGAAAAAAATTCGTTAAAAGACGCATGGTCTGAACATGTACAACTCAATAAAACTGACTGAAAAAATCATGCTCTATACAAATATCGAAACAGTTAAAAATTTTTGGATTGATACACTTATCGTGGATCGTCTATATTTCTCACCGTCTTCTTCACATCTTCAAATTCTCACTATCTTTTTTTTTTTTGAATCCCTTTGAATGGACCCACACAGGTGACTTCAGAGAACGACATTAAATTCAGACTACTTCTGCGTAGAATACGTTTACTGCTTTTCAATTTCCATTTTTAAAAATTTTTTCCATGCTCCTTGCTGTAGAGTCAACAAGTGTTTTCTCCCATCACTGGTACTTACAATAAGTTTATAAGTCTTGCCCATAACGATCACCCCAAATTGTCTCACTGATTCTAACATTCTTTTCCTTCCCTGTCTTCCCGATTTCTCGGGATGGCCATTTTATCTACATACCATCAGCCTCTTTAGGTCCTGCGTTCATACTTACAATGGACAGTCATAATTACGGTCAAATAGAAAATAAATGTCTATTGATTCTGTCTCTGCACATGTAGGCTGGTTGGATGTTCATCCTCCTCCATTTCATTCTTTCTGTCATTCTGTTTAATTTTTGTGGTCCCTAATTCTAAATATCAGTATTGTCGGAATTATAAAACTGCAACGGAGTTTACTCCTTTGACTCTCCTGATGAGTCTACCGTAATCCTTTTTACGTTTCAAGTTACTCATAAGGTACACCAATGTTTCCTTTCGGTAGTTCT
>NC_013487.2:2774606-2809222 GCF_000004555.2 Caenorhabditis briggsae | reverse complement strand
GGAGTTGAACTTGTGTGGCCACCGTTGAAGGTGCCACGTTACTACCAGCTGAGCAACGGTGGCACAACTTGCGCCACCGACCGATGTCATAACGATAGTGACGTATTGTGTGAACACAGATCACTGTACACAGTCACGTAAAAATGCATACTCGCGCGTTGAAAATAGCCCTGAAGTCTTCCTTGTCTGCCCTTCAATTTTTATACCATTCATTTTTTTAAAATGAAAGATTTTGAATTTTTTTCCGTTTTAAATTGTTGTAAAACTGAACTGAAGTTCTCGAGCCAATCATTATCCACCCCCGGCCGCAGTTTTATAATTCCGATCAATTTTCCTATTTTTGTACTAAATGAAACAGCAAAAAGTCCCATCTTATTCGTTTTTCTTTTAATTTGAGATCAATTGTCCCGATTTGTTCTAAATGAAACATAGGAAAAGTTTAATATATTATTTTCATAGGTTCTAGCAGTTTTCACCGTTTTCACCGTTTTCTTTTCCCCTTCTATTACACCCCATTCATTTTTCCCTCTGCATATTCGTATTTCCCGCACGCTCTCTGTTTCCTTGCGCTTCTCTGCATCTCTGCACTCTCTTTCTAATACGCACTTTCTCGTAGACAAACTGACCCGAAAAATGTGGCCGTTGGTCAATTGTCCGACCCCCCCCCCCTTCTTCTCTCTCCGTCCTACCTTTTTGATGGTCTTCAACATTTGTAAAAAGAGCCCCTATCTTTTAACTTTAAGCCGTTTTATTTTTATTCCTGTAAAAGCTATTAAAAATTGTCAACTGATTAATTGTTAATCAAATTGTTTCAAACATTTTATCAGTTAACATATTTCCAATACCTTGAACAGAAGCCCAGAAAAATTGTCTTAAACTTTACAGTTTGGTGGCCTTTCTATTCCATGTTTCAAAATAAGGTTTTTTTCAGATGATCGCCAGTAAAAACGCCCAAAAACCCTCAAAATCTCCACAAGAAGTACCACCAGTGACGGATGAGGAATACTACAAGACCAATGTCAAATTCAAGACAGAGCATGTGAAAATACTGGAGGAAGTCTTTTCAGTCAACAGATATCTGTCTGCGGAGAGAGTTAACCAACTTGCAAAAGATTTCTATTGTGAACCAACTAAGGTTAGTCGGAAGCATTGAGGTTCTAAAACGTCGTGAAAGCATGATGTACCCTTGAACACTTTCGAACATTACTAAAATCTCTTTTTTTCAGTTAAGAAATTGGTTCTCACATCGCCGCCAGGCAGTAAAGGCGGATCCACAAACTCCGCCAGACGAAATATTAACCAAAATCTATGAAAGCGATAATTCCTTTATGGAATATGGGAATAAGGAGCTCCTTGAGAAAACGAAGTGGTCAGAGGAGAAGGTTAATGACATTTTTGTTTTTTCCACACAATTTCTTTTTTTCAGATCGGCAACTGGTTTACTCAACGACGACTTCAGAATGGACCACTCAAGGAAACCGTAATAGAGCCGGTTCTAGAGAGCTTGTTCTTGAAACAGCAATTCCTAGGAAAACAAGAAGAAAATGAGCTGGAAAAGACAACTGGGATCAGTTGGTTCATTGTGAGTAAATATATTTTAAGCTTTAAAACTTTTTGAAAGATTTCAGATGCATCCATGGTTCAAAAAGAAGCGTCAAGAAGTCATTCGACAGCATCTAGGCGGTTCGATAGCCAACTTGCCCACTGAAATGATGATGCTGAAAGCTCATTATCGACAAAGCGACACTTTTGATCTGGCACTGAGAAGGAAGATTGCAGCAGAAATGGACTTTCATGATGAAGATGTAAGTTTTGAGTTGAAAATCTATCTAGGAAATCTCATTTCTTGTGAGAGATATTCAGAAATTTTCAACGAACAAACTATTTTTGATTTCATGATAAGCATCAGCTGACTGAAAGTCACACAGGAAGCTAGATAAATTGGGTCAAAGTGAATGGGTCCTTCTATCAATGGTTTTACCGTGAGCTTACATTTGGCTTACATTAACCCTACATTCTTGCAATTTGAGTTTTCTAGGCCACCACGTTAATGTGACCTAGAATTGGTTTGATATTAACCTGGTGTGTCTTCTAGGTAATTTTGAAGTGGCGGCTTAATTTTGCATGTTTGATTTTCTCGGCCAGCACTTCAATATGGCCTGGAATACACACATGTGAATATTAGATCAATTCTAGTCAATTTTACAATTTTATACTAGAAAACCCAATTTGAAAATGTTAGGTAGTCACTTCAAAATGATTTTCAAAAAACTAGAAAACAGACCAGGGGTATTTTGGGCTGTTTCTAGGCCGTTTTACTGGGGTGGCCTAGAAAACCCATTTTGAAAAAGTTAGGACATCACTTCAAAATCTCCTAGAAAACACACCAGGTGAATATCAGACCAACTCTATGTCATTTTACCATGGTGGCCTAGAAAACTAAGTTTGCAAATTTTAGGCCGCCACTTCAAAAATACTTTA
Organism: Caenorhabditis briggsae; assembly: GCF_000004555.2. Classification (NCBI taxonomy): domain Eukaryota; kingdom Metazoa; phylum Nematoda; class Chromadorea; order Rhabditida; family Rhabditidae; genus Caenorhabditis; species Caenorhabditis briggsae. Next base: position 2,806,741 of record NC_013487.2, on the reverse strand, counting down.
AAAAACGAGAGAAAATGTCACCAACGACACTCCGAAATTCTTCTCGAATTTTCCTGCTTTTATATGAATTATTTATATAAATAATTAAGTGTTAATTGATGAACAGTTTCAACAAAGTTAGCATATTGAAACAGTTAATTATTCTTGGAACTTTTTGAAACATTATATTTCAGGTCACTGATTTCTTCTCGGAACTAACGACTGCTTATCAAGAGTTTATGGAGGAACAAGAAAACGAGGAAGATGTTGAAGAAATGGCCGATGCTCAAGATCCTGAGCAGGAAGAAATGCAAGATTCGCAAGACCACGTGGAGTCGGACATTCCATATTCTCGAAATGAGGTAGCGGACAATCAGCAAGGTCAAGATGAAGCCGAAGAGATGGAATACGATGAGGAGAACGGAGCACTTCCAGATTGGGAGTACCTGAATGCCCATTACTCGCAAAATGCTCCAAACGTTCTGGAATTGGAGGTCCAGAATGTTCCGGAGTTTGTTGCTGAAGAAACTGTCTCTTCTCCAAGTACGTCCAATGACTCAGTGACCGAAGAAGGGTCACAGGAGGCTGACCAGGACGTTGAAATATTAGGAATTCTTCCTCAACCAATCGTTGTGGCTCCAAGGATCAAGGTCGAGGATCAAGGTCCAGCTCCACCAGAACGCATTGTCTACGAGCTCCAGGATCGTCTTCTAGAGTTCCAAAATGAAGAACATGCTCCGGGACCTATTCCACTCCGGCGAGTGAAGACCACGATGGCTGAGATCATCAAGATCGATATGTGTGGATTGCTGAGGGGAACTCATGACACTGGATTCGTGTGCAAAGAACAGCTCCAAGAGTACAAAGTTTATGATCCCGTGACTCGAGAGCCTTTGGTGCTCCCTTTCAATGGCTCAGCGGATTTGAGCAGCTGGTCGGTAAGTATTATTTTATTCTCTTTTTAAATCGAATCAATAGTTTCTAAATTTCAAACGTTTTCAGCGGTGCCAAGTTCAAGAGTTCCTGGGCCAGATACTGCTTTCAAACACTGCACAATCGGTTGTGTCAAAATATTTGGAGAAATTTGAGCTGTTGACGTTCGAAGCAAAAACTGTTCAATTTTTTGAAGAATTGAACTCCTTGTTCTCTCATAGGAACCAGGGGATTAAGTGGAGTGAGTATGAAAAGATCTCGAGAGAAGTTGGAAAAGTCAGAAGAGTCCAACTTAAGCGAAATTGAATTTGTTTTCATCTATCATTTCTCTTATCATCTAACATTTCATCTGTCATTCATCTATCATTTCTGCTTCTTTCTTTGTGTCATTCCTCATTTCAAAATTTCAAAAAATTTCTCTGTTTTCCTATTGCTACTTATGAATTCCTTTTTTGAGATATTTATTGGGTATCCTTTTGACATGACTTAAATGAAAATTTATTGTGAAAAAAAACTTGCTATTGTTTTTTTGATTTCAGGAATTGCAGATGGTGGGAAACAAAATATAAAGACATTTAGTTCTGAAACAACGCTGATTATCTATAAATAACATCACAAAACACATGAAAATTATTGCAAAATTTGGTAAAATTGATCAGAACTACCGAAAGGAAACATTGGTGTACCTTATGAGTAACTTGAAACGTAAAAAGGATTACGGTAGACTCATCAGGAGAGTCAAAGGTGTAAACTCCATTCAGCACTACGCAAAAATGTAGATTTCAATTAATTGGTCAGATATAAGAACCTTGAAAACTTTCGACGACTCCTTTAAAGGCTTACAATAAATTTTATCAATTTTAGAATCTCAAAAAAATCCATATTATAAGAAAAATACTTCTGTTTCAGAATATTCAGATACCGTAAAACATGTATTAGAAGGGTCCCTTTAATAGAAGGGCCCCTCTAATAGAAGGGCCCTCCGAGAGGGGCATGGAAAAACAGAAGGGCCTCCTGTAATAGAAGGGCCCGCGTAATAAAAGGGCCCTCTGTGAGAAAGGACCTCATTCAGAATGTGTTTTGAAATCAGATACCTAATTTCGGTACTTTTTCAGTGGAAAATATTCCGGGAACTCCACAATTCAATAAAAATTTGTTGAAACTTTATTTTTCGATGAAAATCTTGCTAAATTTCGGTGAAATTGGCAGATTTTCATGAATTTTGAACGAACCTTCGTCGAATTTTTTGATGAAAAATTTCGGAACAAACTGGCCGGAAAAATAGAAGGGCCCCCTCTAATTGAAGGTAATAAAAAGGCCTTCTGGAGGTACCCTTGAACAATAGAAGGGCCGGCCCTTCTAATACAGGTTTTACGGTAACAACAAAAATTTTTATCCGTTAGTCCCGAGTCTACTTGAGCTGTCTGTTTTTTTATAATAGTTTTGATGCATTTGGTCCAGGTTTTCAAAAATATTGTTTGAAAAATTAGCTGTTTCTACTCAGTAATACACCTGCCTCATTTGTTCATGTTTCATTACACAAATCCGCGTCTTACTTCGGAATTACATTTTTAAACCCAATCATTTTTCACCTTATGATTACTTATTCCACGACAAAGACCAAAAACACAGCTAAAAATTTTGAAAGTGATTAGAAATTGATAAAAGTGATTGGAAGACTTATTAAAATAATATCAAGAAGGTAGTATTCGAAATACGACTGCTGACAAACAAATGGATCCTTTGAAGGTAGTTGGTTGAATCTAAAAATTATTAAGATCATTAAAAAAAAAACTAAAATCTCGGTTCCTACGCGAGATATCATAATTTTGTCAACTGATAAAATTTTGGTGACATTATGATAAAGATTTTATCAGTTGACAGGTTTACGAAACCTTTCACAGGAATCTAGATAATTGAAATCAAAGTGTGCGTACCTCGCCGCAAATCCTACATGAATCACAAGTGTCTCTTTTGGATCCGTTGGTTGATCATTCAACATTCGTGCCAGACGTACTGCATTCTTTCGATACCTTAAAACCAAAACTCTTCTGAATTGACCTAGATTTCGAGAATCCTCATTAAATAAGACTTTTTTCATAGCCTTCTTGATTATTTTGTAGTCTGCTGGTCAGTTTTTAGGAGTACGATAGAATCGCCATAAAGTTTTAACATCATTCCCTTTTTTGCCTAGTCAGCGAAAAAAGGGACTTATAACTCAAAAACTCGATCTGACACCGAATCAAAATGCAAGTATCTTTATTATTAATACAATTCTTTAAACATTAAACAATTTTTATCTCAAAAACAAATTCATGCAGTGATCTCAAATTCATCGTGATAAATCAAGTGTCTATCTCCTTCCTTCTTCCATATTTGCAAGATCTTTGCGTTGACAGTTCCCATTTTTTCAGTTTTCGTTGAAACATCAGTAGTGACGATCAGATAGTCTCCAGCTCCTCCGTATTTAGTATTGGAGAATGTGGAAACCGATTTTCCAGAAGCTTCGGCAAATTTGGCAACATAGGCAGTGATGGCTGGAATTTGTTTGAATTTAAAAGAAAAAATGGTTTTTAGGATCCAGAAATTTGAAATAAGAGACTTTCGCAGAATGTTAGAATTTCAAAAAAAAATGCTCACCTTTGTTTCCATAAACTGCTTCCTTGTCCTTATGAACCACGACTCCATTCGGATGATAGAATCCTTCGAGAGCATCCCATTGCTCATCATCCGCTGCTTTAGCACATGCAAAGAATTGTGGCTTCAAAACGGCTTCGGCTTCTGGAAAGCTATTTATGTTTGCTAACAATATATCAATGGTTTTGAAAACTTCTGAAAACATAACTAGATTTTGAAACAGTAGAATTTATCTTTTTTTTAAATTAATTTCAGTTTTTCAATTTTTTAAAAAATTTTCTTTTTCAGGAACAAGTTAAAAAACTGATTCAAATGTATCAGTATTCATTCTTGAGAATGTTTTCAATTAAAAAAAGTTGAATTCCTAAAAAAATTACGTTGTGCAGTGTAGGATGCCATTGTAACAACTCAAAACGCAGCGAATTCGAAGAGAATTGGAAGAAATTTCTTGTTTTCCAATTGCTCATCCTCTACTATTTATACAACCATCTTCCGTAGACTACGCTCACTACGTTTACTACATTTCAATCAACCTTTGGCAATTTCAGTGTCTGCGTCTTATCTGTTTTTTTTCCAATCTTTTTCATATTTTGTGTTCAGTGTGTCCTATAGAGAGAATACAAGTGCTATAGGGTACGGAAATTTGAAACTATTTGAAAATTCAAAAATTTTGATTTTCTCTAAACTTTAGAAGATCAAAATAGTTGGAAAATTATCTGACTGTTGGAGCATAGTTAATGTTCGGAAATAAGAACTTTTTGAAATAGCAAAGTATCAAGAAACAATAAAAAATTCAAACAGAATCTTCCTTTTCTCTTCAGATATCCATTTTTAAGTTTTGCTTTGATTTGGTCCGAATTGAAAAAAACATTATTTTCAAAAGATAATTTTGTCTTATTTTTCATTTTTGTTACGATGTTCAGTAACTTAATTCAAAAATTGAAATTAAAAAAAATATCAGTCATGTTTTGCCTTCTTACTACTATTTCTACAACAGAGACTGAAAACACAGCTGAGAATTTTGAAAGTGACATAAGAAGTGACAAAAATGATTAGAAGACCAATTGAAATGATATCAAGAAGGTAGTACTCGAAGTAAGACTGCTGACGACCATATGGATCCATTGAGGGTAGTTGGCCGAACCTGAAAATTATTGGGATTATTTTAAAAATCAAATATCTCGGTTCCTATAAAAGATATTAAAAAAACCTGTCAACTGATAAAATGCTTGTCATAATCAGCAATAGTTTATCAGTTGAAAAGATTTTGGTGGCATTTACAAAATTTGAGATAATTAAGCTTGCGTACCTCGCCGCAAACTCCACATGCTTCACAAGTGTCTCTTTGGGATCCGTTGGTTGGTTATTCAACATTTTTGCCAGACGTTCTGCATTCTTTCGGTACCTATAAAACCAGAAATTCATTAAGATGTAGCTTTTCTAGCACTTACTCGTCATTGAATAAGATTTCTTCAATAGCCTTCTTGATTATTCTGTAGTCTGCTAGATCAGTCTTATGGAGTACGGTAGCACCACCATGACGCTTCAACATCATTCCGTTTCTAGCTTGATCGGCGAAGAGAGGGACCTGAAGCATAGGAGAGATGGGTGAATGATAGAAATAGTTGTACATTTGTCATACTAGGCGACCGAAACAGTAGAAATAAATTCTTAAACCCTTTCAGCTCAAATACCTCAATGTCTTTAAGATATATCAAATTTTTTTCAACTGATAAAATGTTGGTTATATTATGGTAAACATTTTTTTTAGTTGATAGATATTTGATATCTTTCACAGAATTCGAGATAATTGAGCTCAAAGAAAAGTTTGAGATTAAGGCTCAAAATGTAACAGCTTGTAAAGTCGTTATTTTCGAAATCGGTTCCGATTCACAATTACAGCAATATTATATTAACCCCCAAGCGGCTGTACCCAATTGGAAAACAGAAACAATTTTTATAAACACAACTAACCATAACCGCTGGTTTTCCCATTAGTGCCAACTCGGTAACGCTGGCAAGTCCTCCATGAGTGACGAATAGAGACAGACGGGGATCACCTGAACATGAATTTTTAGGTCAAGGAATTTTTAAACATCACTGTTCCACACACTCAGTAAAAGTTAGGTTTTATTTTTGAGTTAATCTTTCGACTGTAAATTTAATTTATACAAAAAAATACAAATAAATTTTGTTCGGGGGACATAATCAAGATTTACGGTACGCAAGTCTGTAAACACCGCCTTCCACAGATCAGTTCTCCGTTGGCGGTCGCGGCCGGCAAGGCAAGCGCCAGCTCTTCCATCCAGTCTTGTCAGCCGCGGTCACTATAGCAATAGAACAGATTTCCCACACCCGACGTTTTTTTTTTCAGGTCAGAAAAAGGCGAAAAAAAATTAAATGTTTCACAAACTCAGTAAAATTAGGGCTTCATTTCTGTGTGAATCGTTCTGTTTTCAGCGTAATGTCCTTCAGCATGTTTCTTCTATTTTCAGCGTAATGTTTATCAGCAGGTTTGGGTGGCCGCGGCCGACAAAGCGAGCTTCTACTCTTCCATCTCGTCTTGTCAGCCGCAGCCACCAAAGCAGTAGAGCAGATTTGCGACTTTTTCTACCTACCTACAAAATTATTGAAAACAGAACCGCGGCCGCCAGGTCACTGAATCCCATCTATTCAAAAACTACTCTAAACAAAAAACCCCGACTCTTGACATACCCAATAACTCATTCTGTGGCAACCAATCTCCCAAGTACACATTCTCCAAATGATCTGCCAACGTGTCCTTCTCATTCTCATACTTCCAAATAAACGTCACTTCTGGAAGCAACTCGGCCACTTTGAGAATGCTCTTCCTGAAATTTTCTTTTTTTTTCCCAAAAAATGTGTCCTTTTGACTCACTTAAACTCCTCCGGCATATCAATTGATCTAGCGTTCGAACCAAATGAAATGAGCACATTTTTCTTTCGAAGTCCCAAAACTTTGTCCCATTTCTCTGGGAGTTGAAGGCTTTTGCGTTGAGTTTTCACAGAAATTCCTCCGATCGGAATGATTTTATCGAATGTGGGTGCTGGGAAATCCATAAGGGGGATGTGGTTGGTGAAGATGTACGAGGCTTCTGGGAGCACTTCCTGGAATTTTTTTCGCTGTTTCAGAAAGAAGATTTGGGCGTCCGCATTCTTAATATATGGTTCAGAAGGTTTAGAAGTATTAAGTTGTCCGGAAAGTAATCGATATTTTTTGAGCACAAATTTTATACATTCTTGCCGATCGATTTTCGTTCGATTTTCGCCGATCGATCGTTCGTCTTTGGAACGGCAATTATTCACTTGAAGGCAAACCAACCAATTTTCAAGTTTCGATGCCCATATTCAGAAAGGGCTGGAAGCTGAGCCGAGACTCACTGTTCGTGAAGTGTCTTCTACTTTCGGTCTACCTACTATGATAACATTTCATCATTGCCAAAGTCCGGACACTGAGAAAAATATGGTCAACTGGTGCCACACCATTTCAGTGATTCCCAGATTAAAACTAGTTGTGACTGGAGTTGGTCTTTGCTCACTCGTAAACGAACATTCGATGGGATCCATTATCTTGTGTCAGGATGTCTGTAGGTTAAAGAAAACAGAAAGCGTCAGTAGGTCAAGGTTTGCCAAACTCCAGAAATCAATCACAAAAGGGAAATTCGTGAAAAAAAGGGAGATGTTGATCATTTGGTGGAATTTTGACGTGTGACTTCAGAGAGATTTCTCCCAATTGTGCGACCGTTACAACGGACAAGTACTGTCACCAACTGCAAAAAGTATTCAATGCGTATCGTGCTTTGCGCTAGAAGCGGACACATTTGTTCTGCTTCGCGATAATGCGCACCTGCACACGACTTTGGCCACCCGCCAAAAATTCAGGGTCTAGATATCAAAACACTCGGTTACCCATCATATAGTCCAGACCTCGTTCTAACAGAATTTCATTTACTGAGCTCGCTTCAGAATGGTTAACATGGCAAGAACTTCGATAGAAGATCGGACCTAAAATCCTATTTGGATGCCTTCTTCGAGCAACATCCACCCGCGTTCTAGGCAAGAGTCATTGAGCATCTACCAAAACGTTGGCAGGGTGTGATGGACCATAATGGAAAATATATTAATTACTGAAAAGATTTTCCGAATGAATAAGCTTCTTCCGAAAATATGTTCAAAAATATCGATTACTTTCCGGACAACCTAATACGAACAACCTCTTTTGGGCGACTTATTGGAGCGGCTGAGTAGCGCTGTCGACATCGTGGTCGGCGGGGCGGACCGCGCCTAACCCTTTTGAAAAAATCCAGGCCTGTTTAGGCTTTTTTTGAAGCTCAAAACGTCACAAAATTCGAATATTATAATTCGATTTGATTTTTGCAAAATTGAGCAAAACAAGTCTATTCACAAAATTTCCGTTTGGATTTTTGTCATAATTGCTTTCATTTTCTCTCTTTTCAGTCAATATTTATATTTTTGAATTTTCCTTATTTTGAGCTTCGAAAAAAGTATGAACCAACTTAGATTTGCGAATGTTTGAAGTTTCGACAACGAAGGCGCATGAAACAAGATTTCTAAATTGAGTAACTTTTTGAGATCCGCTAAACTGGAACACATCCAGATTTTCTTCTACTTCAATATTTTTCGGCTGTTTGAAACTGAAGTCTTATATGACATGTTTTTTCAAAGTTGATACACCATCATTAATGTCGAAAACCTTACCCTCCACGACCTGACACCAGGAATCAGCTCCTTTGCCACTTTGTAGTCTTCATCTCCGATATAACCAAACAAGAAATCACCCATCACAAAGTGTAGAATATTCATAAACTTCTGTCCAATGGTCATCTTTTCTCCATATGTGGATTGTGTACCAGGCACGTAACTTGGCGCAATCGGTTGACCAATTGCTGAAGAGACATGATCCAAACGACTACAAGCAAGGACTGCGACGTGAGCACGGATTTTTATGGCGTCGAAGAGTTCTGAAATAGCCAGGGCTGGGAAAAACAAACGCCGGCGGAAACGGCGGCAAAATTTCGGCGTTTCGCCGGCTAGCCGGCTGCGACGACTCGGCTGCAGCCGGCGAGCGGCGGCGGCCGCCGGCGTTTTTATGCGCACTACGGTAGATAAAAAGTTGTGCAGTCTGCATTTTTTCGTTAACGCACATTTCTTTATTGTTTTTTGGCTTAATTTTAATCGTTTTTTGCCAAAGTTGTCTCGTTTTATTTAAAAAATGGAAGATTTTACAATGAAAGGAGAGATGGAAGGTGTTCGATTTCAGAAAGTGAGTAAAAATAGAACGTTTCGCTGAAAAGAACAATTTCCAGGTTAATCTTGTCGGCAAGATGAATTCGTTTTTTAAAAGAATCGAAATCGAAACTGTGGGAAGCATAAAATTTTTATCAACCAATTTTGTTGTCTGTGTCCAGTGCAACAAGGTCTTTACTGACGGCGGAGGACAAATGAGGCAAGAAAATATGAAAAAAATACCTTTATATTCATAAAAATCATACAGTTTCGATTTTATTTACCAATGTTTCAGAAAACATGCTGATATCTGCAGAAACAGAAACGCAGTAGAAAAACTAGCCACTACTACGAAAGCTGATGTGACGCATGTGTTGTCTAAATACTTTGCACGTTCTTCAAAACCTCTGCATTTTCTAGAATGCTCAGACTTTCGCAAGATGTGTGAGGAATTATTGAAGCTCGGGTAAGCTTTTGAATGGTTGCTACTGATTAAATAATCAAGCTTTAGGCGAGGTGCAAATTTGGAAATTGATATGAAGTCAATATTACCAAGCCGCAAAACAGTAAAAAATAAGCTTATGGAGTGTCTAGAACTGGAAATTGAGAATATTCGAAGAATGGTATTTTCGAATGTCTCGAAAAAATTTTTTATTGATGTCATTTCAGTTGGAACCTGCTGTCAAGTCTTCCTCGATTTCTTTCATGTTAGATTTCGGAAAAGTTTACGATAATTTTTTGGCTATCAAAGCAAGTTATCTATTGGAACGTGCAAATGAGAATGTCCAATTGCGTCTATACGAAATTTATGAGCAACGGCAAAAAATTTGTAACTGAAATGAAGCAGATTGTAAATACTGATGAAGGCTAATAAAAAACACATGATAAAACATAATATCAGGCATTGTCAAGTGAAAAGTATGGTCTGAAACAATATGTTCCGACGCGATGGTTTAGTGAATTCGATTGTGTCGAATCGGTTATGCAAAGTATCGATAGTCTTACTATGGCAGTTGATAATTTTCCAAAAGAAGCGTCTAATTATTTGAATGAACTGTCAAAAATCGAAAGCCGAGTTCTTTTCAAAGAATTGTCACAAGTTATTCAGCCCTTAAAGGAATGTAGTAAATACTTTCAGGTATAGATTATTTATTTATTAAAAAAACCATATTTTTAAAGCCAATAGATCACAATCCAAGATGTTGTGCCATTCTATTTATCACTTCTAGATGAATACCAAGAACAACATGCAACAGCATCGGTAAACATGGATGGATTCATGATTTCCCAATTGTCATCTTTTTAGAAACATCATTAAATCATATTAAAATTTGCATCACTGGCCATACTCAAGCAGATGGAATCTTTGGCACCTGCCCATTACGTATGTAGCAGTGTATCTCTCTCCTACGACAAAAAATCTCGTTGCTGTTCAAATGAGACTAGACAGTCATAATGTATTCTATTGTCTCAGTATCTACCGAATATTTTCATAATTTTCAGATTGATATTGATGTGCAGAGAATTGTGGATTCAGAAATGGAAAAGATTATATCTGTTCTGCCGAAAAGAAATGGAAAAGATTATATCTGTTCAGACGCTTCCAGCTCCCCACAAGCCACGCCGAAACGGGCTATGACATTTGTAGAAAAATGTCTTAGCAAGTCTTCAGCTCCTTCACCGATCTCTTTGATTGAAGAGCGCATTTATTATGAGCGAGACTCTCGCCAATGCCAGCCACAAATTTATTGGCCTATGGTAAAATCGATATATCCGAAACTTGGAAAAGTCGCATGGAAATTTTTTGGAGTACCCACTACAGAATCGGATGTGGAGCGCTCGTTTTCTATTTTGAAAAACGTATACACTTCGAATCGACTGTCGCTGGAATCGAAATTTTTGGAAAATCTAATGTTAATCAAAGAGATGCCTTAAAATAGATTTATTAGTTTCCATCTAATTTCTGAAAAACTCGCGCTCCAAAAATCGATTTCTCAACATTTTTCACTTTCGTTTCCAATTTTCTCTGATTATTTTAAAAATATTAGATTCTTATTCATTTTTTTAATTCTCATATTTGTTCATTTTGTTGAACTACTTCGCGCACACACAGCATGAACGCCGGCGCCGCGGCGCGGCTGTGTTTTGAAAACGCTGCGTTTCGCCGCCGTTTTTCGGCTGCGCTGTGAGACGGCGGAAAGCCGGCGTTTTCCCAGCCCTGGAAATAGCAAAGATATGATAATCAACCACTGATTAAAAGTTGTGATCAGGAATCGAATAATTAGTTTCAGAAACAGTAAAAATTTTGACCTAGCTCTTGTTACTGGTCTTCAGGCTCTCGGGCACCAAAAAAACTGAATTGTTTCAACTTGGGTACAAGCGTTGTGGGAGAAAAAATGGAATAATTCTAGTCGTATTCAGATAACTCCTTTTTGAAAACAACGTTTTTACAAATGGATACGTACCAGCCCTTGTCTTCATCATGTACTCAAATTTTAAGCTCAATTATCTCAATTCCAGTGAAAGATACCAAAAATCAATCAACTGATAAAACGTTTGTCTAAATATCACCGACATTTTAACAGTAGACAGATTTTTGATATCTTTCACATGAATTGAGATAACTGAGCTAAAAATCATTTATGGTACACAAAAAATGTTCCTACTCACCATAAGCACAAGTGTCGAAGGGTTCTGTGATAGCCAAGTCGAAATTTTCAGCCTTCAATCTTTCTAGCAATTCCTTGTCTTCCAGAACTTTTCGACATTGAGAAGCGAAAATTGCTGACATTGCAGGGGCGTGCTGGAAAAAAGTTTAATTAACCAAAAGTACAAAAACGGACCAAACAGGGGTCTTTCAGAAATCGACAAATAGCTGAAAAACTAGGAATTTTCAAAATATATGTGAATGCGAAGTTTTCAATTTAGGTCTGTTTAACACTTTCCTATGTTTTCAAAGTGATAGTAAACTTGACAGCCAAACTCCAGACTTCTGAAAATGGTAAAAATGGCCGAAAATCAACTGAAAATTATGTTTATGTATCTAGGTCTTATATTTTAAAATTCACCGTCCACCTTTACCATTGAAAATGGTATCATGTTTCCTAATCACAGAAATGTGAAACGGACAAAAACCGAAAATTCTCTGTTTCACAATGCTCCTAAAATTTTCCAAGTTCCGAGTTTGAACTATTAGACAGTTCTCAATTTCGAAACTCACAAAAGCCATAAAAAGAGGATTCGAATTGTCTGAAGTCCACATTTGTGTCATGAACTTCTCCATAGCTGCGATTGTGGTAGATGTGTCTTGTCCTGGTGGAACTTTGATAATCTTTTTTGTCGACTTCATTGCTGTTTTATTTTCTTGCTTGAAATCGATCACTGGCATTAGAACAGTCTGGAAAAATTTTTTAGTATAATTTCCTTTGTTTTTACAGTTATTAACTGAACATCGAATCATGAGTTATTTTGTTTCCACATGAATATGAAGATTTTGAAACGGCAATTTTTAATTTTTGACTTATGCGTTTTGTTAGCTATTTTTCATTGAAATTTCGTTGAAAATAGCTATTTTAGATGTCAATAAAACATAACGAAATTCATAGAAAGAGCCAAAAAATTTGAGAGGGTATTAAACAAGAATAGAGCTTCTTTTTTATAGTTGACAACTTTTCTGTACAAATTTATCTGAATGAGATATACCGCGCTAAAATAATTGTTAGTTATACGACCAGAATCTCAGTACTTGATCAGTTTCAAGCTGTGTAGCTGATTTAAATAAATTTGTACGAAAAAGTTGTCAACTACAAAATTAAAGCTCTAGGTTTGTTTAGTATACTCTGAATTTTTCGAACAAATCTAAATTTTCTGAAACATTTTTGTAGGGCGTCTAATTAGGCATTTTTAACAAAAAAAATGCAAGCAAATAACTGTAGAATTCAATCACTATTTTACCTTTTCAAAATTTCATATTCCGAACCAATAAAAATAGTCAAAGTTTCTGATCTTTTGGCTGATATATTCATTTTTTGATAGAGTAACTGAAATCTCATTTTTCCATTTATCAATATCTGGAACTACAAAAAATAGAGTAACTCCTTACCACATCATGACCAGCATCAGTGAGTGTATCCGAAACGGCACCCAACATTTTAATATGACTGTGACCGAATAAGTTAGTGTACATCAGTATCTTGTAGGGCTCCGCGAGCCCTATACAGGCTAATAATACTGGAACAATCCATAACCTCATTTTTTAGAATGAATTACAAACTGTATACAAAAGATGGTTTATGAAGGGGGAATAGTGTGGTTTGATTTTATCAATTTTTGGGCTGATAAGGCGATAAGATTGCAGGAAAGAGCGTGTGTTTTTGGCTAGTGGAGTTTGTAGTTTCTAGGAAGTTGAGCTGAAAAGGAGTAGTTTTTTGGAGAATCGGTGTTTTGAACAGATTGAGCATTTCATATGTCTTTGGCTTCCGTCGGTCGGCCACAACCGCGTAGCGGGGCTTTTCAAAAATTAACTGTTCCAGAATCATCTCATCAGCGATCCTATTTAATCTTGTTAATATTTTTGCAACACAAATATGAAAAGTTGAAAATAAAAGAAACCCAAATAAAGTTACTGTTTCAAAATGTTACTTTGGAGTTTTGAAAAATGTATAGGTTGATTTTTTTTTTCATTTCGTTTTGAAAACATGTCAATTTCCATATTATAGTCGAAAACTAGATATTTCTTGTAGAAAATAATTTCTCTTTGACAGTTGGCTCTGGGAAATTAGAAAACATTTTTTCATAATTTGAGAATATTTTCTTACGATTTTATTTCTTATTGTTGCTTTAAGCTCACTTTCCAATTTGATTGTAATCAAGCAAATTTGATACTTGATTTGTTTGTGACAGAAAAAAGGAGCCAAAGAACGAAAAACCACAGCTTGATAACAAAAAACGCCGTTTTGACAGTTATCATTCTCTCCGTTAATGAGATTGATAACACCTGCACCTGTCAATCAGTTCTCTTTGAAACCGGAACAATATTTTATTTGAACTATACATACATCATTAATTTAAACGTTAATTGACTAATTTAGTAAGACATTGTTGAACGTTTCATCTAAACTCGAATGTCTTCAATGAAACTGTTATAAGGTACATTTCTTGGTATAGTGAACTCCTGGAGCTTGCCTCTAACCAAATACCCATAAACAAAGTACACTTTTTGAAAGCGCTGTCCATTTCGTCGCCAGGCACCTGGCACCGAGAACTCTTATCAGAACGAAATTGGTGGCGAGACGAAAATAAAAGCCAATTCTTATTGTTCTCATCAGGTGACATTGAAGTTTTTGTTCCTTCTTCTGTACTGTAAATTTTTTGCTCCTTTGTCCATATTTATTAGCATGTGTTTTTTGAGTATCTCTATTAGAGCCATTGCTAGTTGTCGATCTCAGAACCATCACTTGATCTCCAGAAGAAAGTCTTCTGTGTCATATGACAAACTTGAAACCGAAAATTGGAACAGATTGTTCAAAAAAGTTACACGGTCGCAAGTGCCCCCTATAAACCGGGTACGGTAGCCAAAATAATTGCATTAGCTACATATTATCAAGCCTCCTTTTAAAAAGTCTTACAAAGAATATGTTAGTACCTAACAATTTTCCAATGTTTCAGAACCCATATGGTCTCGTTCGCTTGGGTTGGTGAGCCCAGAAAAATCCCGCTGGCCGGGAAGGATTGCGAGGAGACATGTTGTGAACTGGATCCTCAATGCAAGCATGTTCATGGATCGAACGATAAATCGACTTCCAAAAAATTTAGTGAGTTTATTTTTTGATTTCGATGTTAATTATTGCTCCTATCATAGAGCAAATGCTAGTCGTTTATTCCCTTTTTTCCTAAATTAGATTTTTGACTAGATTTGGAACTCTACGCTGTAGCAGACAGAGCTTGCAGATTAATGGTGTATAGCAAAAGGGTACGGTAACAAAGGGGATGTGTAACTGTAAAAATCCATTCTCTCACCATCAATGAATATTCTGAAAAATCCGTTATCTACGAGGTTGCAAGCTTTACCGAACATTGCACCAATGAAAAATCGGATCAAATTTCTAAATTAAATTAGCTGAATATTTTTTCTAGGTCTCACCCCTCTTCTGGTATTCTTTGCTCCATATCTCCTCTACGTTCTCATCATCGCTCTTCTGAAAAATCTGGAGTCGTGCCTATCGGACAAAATCGAAATCCTCCAGCCCTTCTTTGTTCTCTTCATCACAATCACAGAACTTCTAAATGTGACACTTCTTCTACCTCCTCGGAGATTAGGAACAAGGTCGGACGAAATCATGAAATTCGATGATAGAGAGGTTCCAAAAACGACCAAGTTCACACTGATGAAAGCAGTTCAAATACTTCATGCCGCTATAGCTGTTGCGTGAGTTTTGGGACTTTTTGAGATCCTTGAATATGGCTTCAACTACTACCGTAGTATCATCGAATTGAAAAACCAAATTATATTACGATATTGAAACATTCTTAATGAGAAAATTGTTATATTTCATTTTTCAGCTCAATTTTTGCATTGTTCATCAACATCTCAAATCAACTGGTCCCTCCCCTCCCTCCTCCTTACAAGAGTTACGAAGCACTTGTATGGACTACGATTTTGATGTTTTCTTTTCCAATCGGGAAAGCAGCTTTAGAAGGAAGATGGATGTCAAGATACAGTAAGTTCATAGGATAGCCTGTTGTCAGCAACATGGCCGCGGTCGGCCGCGGTCTGGACGTGCATAAGATCAGCCACTCAGAAACGTATAGGGCCACAAGGCCGCCTTATCCCAGTAGTATTCTTACCAAAATGCCGCGGTTCTGTTTCCCACAGCCTTGGGTTTAGGAGAGAGAGAGAGAAGGAGAGAGAGAGAGAGAAAGAGAGAGAGAGAGAAAGAGAGAGAGAGAGAGAGAGAGAGAGAGAGAGAGAACCTCAATGATCCTCCTGATGTTTTCAGACATCTCCACCATCATTCTCAACACCGTGGCACTACTCGTTGGATCCATGTTGTGTTTTCCCGATGTTTACCCCGTCCCTCAACCATCTGAAAAACTTTCGGTCATCACTGGAGCACTCATTTTGACGGGAGCAGTTCTTCATCTTCGTTTCGCCTACTTTTTCAAGTTCCCTCCAAGACATTTGTGCCTTCTGACGATTCCAGAGTATAGAACATTGCTGAAACCAAGTTTCGGATGGGTTTTGCTGTTCCTTGGGTGAGTAAACTGAAGGGTTTGGGAAAAATTCAAAATGTTGTTTTTTACTATTTCCATATCTTTATTAGAGATGGTACTTCTGATTACTAATATTGCTGTGTCGGTAAAATTCCCCTCATCTTAAGGACCTTTTTTGCGGCTCCTATGAGAGATATCAAAAAGTTATCAACGGACAAATGTTTATCATAATACCAAAAACATGTTGTCAGTTGTCCATTTTTTATATCTTCTACAGGAAATGAGATACAAAGACTTAAGGTTGACGGTTTGGGGCATTCGTTTAATGGTAACTAAGGATCAAAATAGGGATACCAGTTAGCGTTAGAGATGTAAAAATACATATTTTCCAGATGCCTCTTCTCCCTTGTTACCACCAAACTTGTATTGGAAACGTCTCCAGTTGAAACTCGATGTGTTCGCCAACTCGTCAAATTTCTCATGATTTCAGTCTCGGTTTCAGTATTCATGTGGGGTATCAAACTCGCTATGGGCGTTCGCAAATACTGGTTCCCCCAGAAATCAGGATTCCGTGCTCTGAATTTATAATTTTACTTTTTTGAAGCTAATGAAAGTGTTGTATATCGGGCTCGGACATTGATCGTTTGTTCACATCTTAATGGTAGTAGTATGAAAAATTATCACAATTATAAATTGAAAATGTGAAACTGTTTAAAGGAGGCCAGACACGAAAGTCTACGGGGTTTTATTGGGGCGAGATCATGCATTCTGACGGAAAGTCGTGCGATTGCGACCAATGCGCGCTATTTGACGAGAATTTATTTTTTTTAGTACACACTAGATTTCTTCAATGTTAGGCCATAATTCCAGACTTTTTGTCGATATTCTGTCATTCCATGATGTCGCCGCATGAAAACAGAAAAAAACGAAAACGGATAGGTGGGAATCGAACCCGCGATGCGCGACCGGTAGACAACCTCTACACCAAACGGCGCCTGCTGTCGGCTGCCGCTAAAACGGTTATGAAACGAGGAGTGGGCCGCCGCTTGGAAGAACGTTCGGGTTCTCGCTTGTACGGCAACATGGAGTTATGATTGGGTGACCATACATATTTTCTGACTGTGCCGTGTCATATATCAAAAACTTGAACTTTAAAATTTTTCATGGCTAGCCTCCTTTAAAAAAGCTTTCACAAAACTTTCACAAAAAAAAATCAGTTTCAGTTTCCTAGTATCAACTTTCAAGTTTTTAGAGAATCAAGTGGTATTCTGGTATAAAAGTAAATAAAAAAATTCCAATTAGACAAAAACCACAGAACATCCATTTTCATAAATTAGCAGAAATCGGAAGAAACAAAATAAGACTCATTTCATCTTGTTTCTGGAACAGTACTTTCTCTAATAGAACGGTACTACTTTCAACTCAATTATCTTGATTGCTTTGAGAGATATCAAAATTTCGTTAATTGATAAAATGTTCATCATAATGTCACCAACATTTTGTTAGTTTTTTTTTGATATCTCTTAAAGGAACCAAGATAATTCGGCTAAAAGTAAAGGTACCTTGTGAGCTTTGCGTTTGACGTTATAAAAACCTTAAAAACCAATTCGTCACTTTTAATTTTCCCATCTTCCAGCTGACTCAAAAAAGTAGTTGTTTACCAACCAAACCTTCTTCTGCTTCTTTGCGTCTCTCAGTTCCCTCCACTATCTTTTATCTTTCATATAAAGAACACACCTTATGCTTGAAAAAATCATTTTTTTGAATTTCGAAATCTCTTTTCAAAATACATGACGATACTCGGATTTTCGGAATTTTCTGGGAATCCGGAGAAACTTCTAGAAGATGTGCAATGTATCGGAAAATTGGATGAGCATGAAATCGATGGGACAGGTAAAAGTGAGTTCCGTATAATTTTCGGTATTGATTTTGATATGTTCGTCGTGATCTAAAGTAATGGTAAAAGAAAATTCATTTTGAAATAAAAAATACTTTCCAGAACTCGACTTCATTTTCTCCTGGATTTCACCCTATCCTCTTTACGGATTGCTCATTCTTCTCATGATTTATGACAAATGTCTCCTTGATTTCGACCCAATCCCCTTGGTATTCATGTTGGGAGCAAGTTTCTCATTTGAAATGCTTCATTTTATTTTGTTCTGTCCGCCGAAAAACTATAAAGGAGGGAATTTGGATCTCATAGATTTTCATAAATATTCGAGAGAAGGAGAAATGACCATGTTAAAGGAAGTTCATTTTTTCTGCACATTTTTGTTTTTTTTTTTGAAACATTTTGTTTTGGATGATTTTGAATGAAAACGCCTAAAGTTTTCAGAGCAATTAAACAATTCTAGAGTGTTCTGTTTAAATTAACTGACAAAATTCTTTTGCAAAAATTCAAAAATGATCACCATTCGTAGAACCGCCCCTAATACAAGCGATTCAAAAAATCCGATTTTTCTATCTTTTGGATATAGTCAATTAAAAAAAACTTTATTTCTGTTTCTTATACTTCAGAAGTAGTTATCAAAACTCAATAGAAGTTATTAATATGTATTTGTTACCTATGGGTGTTAAAGTTTTAAATGTAAAATCTGTGATCAAGAATTTGCAGAAATAATTATCGTATCAAAATCGTTAAGTTAATAAAAACGGTTCAAATAACTCAATTTTTTAAAACAATCTGTAAAAAGCCAAAACGAAAACTTTCTCTGTTTCTCTAGTACGGCAAAAAATCTTTTGAAAAACCAGAACTTATTCGGTACACTTTTGGGTCTCAAGATTCAGACTACAAGACAGCGGAGCGCAATTGCTTGACGCCATTTTTTTCACTGAGAACTGACTGTACAAAGTTTTCCAGAAATAGAAAATTAAAGCAATCGTGCTCAGCTGACTTGCATTTCGAATTTTTGAGTGTCTACACAAAAAAAAAAGAAAAGTATCCCAAAATCCCAAAAAATCACAGTTGCGGAAATATGATATTTTTGAGAAACCTATATTTTGCTCACTTGAAGTTTTCTTACATGTCCAAATTTCAAAAAAAATCCTACAATTCTAATACTTTCAGCACTCTATGGATAGTATGTTACGTTGTGAGAGAATATGCCTCAAAATTCCTTCCATATTCTTTTCCTATTCAAATTATTGGATTCATTTTTGCAATAATTGGAACTTGGAGACTTTTTCATTTCTATAGACAAGGAGATTGGATGAGAGAATCTGGTAAGTTAGAAAAAATTGTGTGGGAAGTGGTTAAGCTACACAGTCGTGCCCCTTGAGTTACAAGCTCCGGCTGCCGAGCCTGGCCTAGAAACTGGATTTTGGTTATTCTAGGCCACCTTCATCGAAACGCTCATAACTTGTTTCAATGTCAAAATGTTTAGGTTCTGAATTATTTTCGAAATTGACATAAAAAGTGCTTCAAAACAAATATAGGATTTCTGATTACTGCAATTTTCGTGGTGGGACCCATGTCATGTTTATATTCATTTGAAATGACTTGACTTAACATAACTTAATTTAAAATTTTTTCTCGAAAAGCCTATGCAACAGTAGGGACCGAAAATTATTATTTTCCAGAAAATCTATCAATCGTCCTATCAATCTTCACCCAAACCATCGGAATCCTTCTCCTCCTCGGAAATCGATTTTTCAATATTCCACAATCAGATTTTTGTGCTTTTTCATGTTTGATGGGTGTCGTTTTTCATTTACGATTTTCTTATTTTTTTGAAAATCCGCTAAAAATCGAATGTCTACTCACTATTGTACGTACCAGAGCATTCGTGAAGCACTGGTATCCTTGGATGGTTGTTTTTAATGGGTGGGTTTTTTTTTCTATTTAAGAAGTTTCCTGTTTCATGAACATTCGAAAAAAACCATTAGCTTATGGCTCTAATTTTTTTTTCGTGGTATTTTGAAAAATCTAAACTTTTTCAGACTATTGTGGTCCGGACTCTCCCTACTAATTCTTTTACCACCAAACAGTCCGTATACTGTACCCAGGCCACCATGTCTTGTACACAACTTCATTGGTCCACTCGTTGGTTTTTGTATCCTTGCCCCAATTATTTTCTTTGGCACTATTCTCAAAATGTATTGTGATTTGGGACCGATTAACTATGACTACTTGTTTTTTGTGTGACTTTTTTGAATTTCGAATTTATTTCCATTGATAAACTTTCTGTGATTGATGTAATTTTCTAGAGTTAAAATAGCTTAGTTTTTGTAAAGGGAGATTATCAGAGCTAGATTTAAAGAAATTAATGTAACTTCTGAATGCAGATCCAAAAGGCGTAGTGAAACATTGACAATTCTAAACAGGAAAGCTTAAGAAAAACTGATAAAACACATGAAAAACAAGAACCTTGATATCCAAGAAAAAAAATTTTAAGATCAGCTTGGAGGCAGTCACAGTAAGTAGCAATTGTGCAAACGATTCAACACACTAACCTGAAACGGTAAAAATTTGACTAGCCCTATTTTCCTAGATGGCATGGTAAAACTGTATGGATACTAAAAATGTCTTGAGCTAAATTTTCACAAGCTTCAAACCAACACAACGCACTTCCAATAAAAGAACCATAAAAGCGTGATCAAAAAATTAGTAGGGAACGTAGCATGTAAGCTATCGATAGACCGCTAATTTTGCAACAACGGAGCTTAACCGGCAGTGTTGCACTACCAATGTTATTTGGTCCGCTCCTCAAGAAAGACTCAAAAATAAATTAGCTTGCTCATAAACAAAAACTAACCAGCTGGGCCATTGAACATAGGATCATTTGACAAGAATCAAAAAAATGCAGTATGTGCTTTTCAATTGATAATGATATTATCACTGCTTCCTTACATTTGAATATAACTATTAAATGAACAACAAATGGACTTTTCAAATTCAATAAGTCTATACAAATTCGACGCAATTCAATTAGTACTATTAAAATACCCAAATTGCAATACATACCACCAAGCCAGCCATGAAACTCCTTATTTCTGTTCTTCTGATGCTCTCTGTTTCACAACAATATCAAAACTTCCAGAGTCTGAATTTAGGAATATAAGAAACCTGAATCAGTAATAGTTGTCTACTATGCGTTTCTTCTCATTCCGTGCTTTCTCAGTCGAGAGAAACACAAAATAGGAGACGCAGACAACTGAACAGATTTTTGTGTCTTTCCTCTAACACACACTATGCTTAACCCGAAGCACAATACTGACCACAATTCTTCAAAGATGAGGGTTCGCAGACCATAACTTTTCTGGGTATAAAAGACAGTAACATTTACACTTTAACATGGATTTCTTAGGATCTTTAGCTTTACATTGTTCATTTACTGATAGAATTAACACTTCCAGAATGACTCGATTCTCTGGAAAGAGTGTGATCATCACCGGATCCTCTAATGGTATCGGAAGAGCCACCGCAGTGCTCTTTGCCAGATACGGAGCCCAAGTGACAATTACTGGACGAGATGCATATAGGTTGGAAGTCACTAGACAGAAGGTTCTGAAAGCTGGAGGACAAAATGTGAATGTTGTGGTGGCCGATGTGACTGATCCTCAAGGACAGGATAGGATTATTCATTCGACTCTGGAAAAGTTCGGAAAGATTGATGTTTTGGTGAGTTGTGGTTGACAAAGACACGTAATGCTTCCATCTAGCTGAAGAAGAACTGACATAGGCAATCTGAAACGTTCAAAATGTTCTTGAAAAATCAAAGAATGGTCTTAGCCAAAGTCTTCCAAATTCAAAAGTCGTGCTAATTCTTCCAGGTCAACAACGCTGGCGCCAATATCGTCGACGGTACCATGTTCACCGATCAATCCATGGATTTGTACCATAAAACATTCCAATTGAACTTCCAATCAGTCGTCGAGATGATTAAGAAGACCAAGGAGCATTTGGTGAAGACAAAGGGAGAAATTGTTAATGTTTCGGCACTTGCTGCAGGACCACAGGCGGTATGTATCGTTCGAAATTCCATTTGAACCGAGTTACCGTAAAACCTGTATTAGAAGGGCCCCTGAAATTGTAGGCCCCTCTAATTGAAGTACCCCCCCCCCCTAGATACCCGTCCTTCTGAGACCTTTCTGAGGACTCAGAGACCTTTCCTTTAGTACCCCTTTCTTTTTGTATGAAACATAAATTTCAAGATCAAAATGACATGTGAGTTATGCGGATTTTACTTCCAGTTTCCCATGGCTCCATACTACGCCGCTGCCAAAGCCGCTTTGGATCAATACACTCGTTGCGTGGCCATCGATTTGATTCAATATGGAGTGCGCGTCAACTCAGTCAGTCCTGGTGTGGTTTCCACTGGATTCATGGGTGCAATGGGACTGCCGGAGCCAATACAGGAGAAGGTAAGAAAAAAAATACTGTTTCGAAATGAAAATTTAAGTTTTTGAGTAACTTTTGAAGACGTTCGAATATTGGCAATATCAAATTCCAGAACAATATTATTCATTCCAAATAAAATTTAAAAAGTTAATAAAATTTTTTTCAGGCCAGTTCCTTCCTGGCCTCTCGAAAAGAGTGTATTCCTGCTGGAGCACTGGGAAAACCAGAGGATATCGCAGAATTGATCGTGTTCCTGGCTGATCGTAAACGTGCATCCTACATCATCGGGCAATCGATTGTGGCTGATGGAGGATCTTCCTTGGTAGCCGGAATGCATGCTCATGATCCGAAGGATATGTTGGAACTTTGAATATCGAATTTAAATAATGTGTTTCAAATAAAAATGTTGATTGCTTATTCTACTTTTGAATACCATAGCTAAACAACATTATGTTTTAAAACAATTGTGCTCTACCTTCAAATTTCTAGATTTTGAATTAGAAAATAAGGCATTAGAAATGTCCCACAATTACAGTAGCGGCCATCAAGATGTACAAAAAAGTATTTTTCAGTTGGTTTCAAGCTATTTTGACCCCATTTTCTGGAGTCTGGAGTTCGGTTGTCAAGTTTCCGATAACTTTGGTGTCAAAGAGACCTAGAATGAAAACTTTGCATTCATAAAATACAAATGCCTGTGGGAAAGGATTTCGTAATATTCAGCAAGTTTAAACCAACAAATTTACAACGGAAACAAACTTGAAATTGTTCTTTTGGTCCCTCTCTTTATGAGCCTAAAAAGTTGTGGTCAAAATTGTGCTGTGATGGAAAGAAAACACAAAACTTGTTCAGACGTCTGTATCTCTCATTTTGTGGCTCTATTTTATCATTCTCAGATTTTGGTTGGAAGATGTTAATATTTCAAAGGGCAAAGTTTGTAGGAAATGAGGCAGTTGAACCAGTGAAAAATGAACAGAAAAAGTCCCACATTTCTCTACCTTCAAAAAACAAAAGAGGAAAAATAGGAGGCGCAGACGGATAAAGAAGTTTTGTGTCTTCTTTTTACCACGGCACACTTCGACCACAACTTTTTCTGCCGAATAATAGACTTTGGCTTCTCAGTAGATAGATTTTCTGGGAGTATGAAAGGCATCAAGGTTGTCACTAAAAATATCATTCTGAGGATTTTGAAGCATTTCTGTTCCCCTATTCTTCGTTTTCCTAGCTTTCCAACAATGACTCGGTTCTCTGGAAAATCTGTAATCATTACTGGATCCTCTAACGGTATTGGAAGAGCTACCGCTGTGCTTTTTGCCAGACACGGCGCCCAAGTGACAATCACTGGACGAGATGCTGAAAGGTTGGAAGTCACCAGACAGAAGATTTTGAAAGCTGGAGGACAAAATGTGAATGTTGTGGTGGCCGATGTGACTGATACTCAAGGACAGGATAGGATTATTCGATCGACTCTGGAAAAGTTTGGAAAGATTGATGTGTTGGTAAGTTATTGAGTCAAGACAGACGACAGCAGCTGGCCCAGCGCTTCCTGTTCTTGTATCTCCAAAACTAGTCAACAACCTCTCTGTTAGCCAAAGTCTTCCAAACTCAAAAAAAAACTTAACTTCCCAGGTCAACAACGCTGGTGCTAATATCGTCGATGGTACCATGTTCACCGATCAATCCATGGATTTGTATCATAAAACATTCCAATTGAACTTCCAAGCTGTTGTTGAAATGATCAAGAAGACCAAGGAGCATTTGATAAAGACAAAGGGAGAAATTGTTAATGTGTCTAGTATTGCCTCAGGGCCGCAAGCGGTATGAATCGTTCCGAAATTCCATTTGCACCGAGTTATGCGTCTTTCAGTTACCAATGGCTCCATACTACGCATCTGCCAAAGCAGCATTGGACCAATATACTCGTTGCGTGGCCATAGATTTAATCCAATATGGAGTCCGTGTCAATGCAGTCAATCCTGGAGTCGTTTCCACTGGATTCTTGAATGCAATGGGACTTCCGAATCCAGTTCAGAACAAGGAATGGAAGTTTTCAGTTCTGAAGAAAATCATTTTATTTTAGGCCGAAGCTTTTATGGCTTCCCGAAAAGAGTGTATTCCTGCTGGAGTGTGTGGACAACCAGAGGATATCGCAGAACTGATCGTATTCCTGGCTGATCGCAAACGTGCATCCTATATCATCGGACAATCGATTGTGGCCGATGGTGGATCTTCTTTGGTAGCCGGAATGCATGCTCATGATCTGAAGGATATGCTGGAACTTTAAACATTATAATAAAAAAGTGAATTTATTGAAATAAAATTGCGTTTGTTATATTAGCTCATATAAGGTTAATGAAACAGATTATTCACAAAAATAAATACAATTGTTCATGATAATTATACCTGCTTCAAATAGTCAACAACTTGAAAAACAGTTAAAAATTGAAGATAACTATTTTTTGTTTTCAACCAAATAACAAGACAAATTCTGATCTTATAAACTGGGAAATTTGAAGTTAAAAAATCAGAACAAAAATGTTTGAAAAAACGTCGGAAAATGGAAAAAAAAATGAAAAATTTTACTTAATGGAGGGCTCTTCTATTAGAAGCGCATCTAAACCAAATGAACTAGAATAAAAAAACACTCTTGTGTACTTTTGATCCCTCTCATGACGCGTCCAAAAAGTGTGGTCAAAATTGTGCCGAGGTAAAGAGAAGACATGAAAATTTGTTCAGTCGTCTGCGTGATATGAGCAAACTGAAACGGTAAGTTTTTACCTTAGGTTTGCCAGTAGTATCTCACTAACTTGAATACAATTGCCCGCGGTATGTCCGGGATATCAGGTTCCTGTGATAAAATAGAAGAAAATCAACAAGAAATGTAACAAAATCGGCTTTTTATGAACAAGTTAGAAAGAAACAACAAATAAAAGCTTAAAATTCAAGCAAACTCACTTGAAATCCTTAAAAGAGTGCCTAAAACAACCACGAGCCAAATCCAAGCTCGCAATCACTCAAAACTAAATTCAAACTGTGCGCGCGCCGAGGGGGATAGCGGAGTGTCGTTGCGTGGGTAGAGGGAACCTTTAGAAGGAGTTGGAGGGTAGATGCACCAGGCAACTATACGATACAAACTTGCAACGGTCATCAAAGCCTCCCATTCCCGAAAATAATGCTAAAACAGCCTGTTTGCCGCGCCTCCGGCGCTTCAAACAGCTGGCTGGGGCGCCTTCGGCGCAATTTAACCTATATCTTTTATTATTCGTGGATTCGGTCTTCTGTCTTACTCAAAGGGACACGTAAATATATACTGTATTTCAATTTTTTAAACGTGTGCGAACAAACTGACTGAGAGAGAGAGAGAGAGAGAACAAGATAATGATTATCTGATATGATATTGTTGATGTAAACCGTGTTCGTCTCAAAAATCTTTATTCAAAAACGGCATTCACTAAAGAAAATATCCTTTCTGCCGCTTCTTATCTATTCCAAATAAATCTTGGTTCCCTTTGGCACATATTCACCCATATCCATAATCAAGACAAGACGATGACCTCTGAAAATTTTCAATGTTTCAAAATCTCCAAAAAGTTTTTTTGTGTTTAAAAAAAATATAATTTGCTTACAAATAATAATTGAAACCCACAATTTCGGAATATCGCCAATCGTCAATCCCGAATAACTGGCCGTTTTGATTCTTCGCATTCCCATGGTCACATCCTCTTTCAACAATCCATAGTAGAGGCTCGCTTTCGGAATATACTCCTCCGTGCTTCTTTGTTTTCGAACCAACATTGTCTCAATCGCCGTGATCAGTTTGATGCATGAAAGAGCTTTCAGGTTACAGTAGGTGCTGAAAAGGGGTCGAAATTGAATTTGAAATTTGCAAAAAACCGCTCACTGAGTCATTCCATATTGCTCGGATGGTTCCACAATAATCAAGCGGAGACGGATTGGAGTTTTCGGATTTGGGCGGGACTTGACGGATGGGACAATGGTAAGAGTACCAGCATCAGATGTTGCAGAGTTAGATGAAGTGGGTGCGGAGACTGAGGGACTGGAATAATTTTTGAAGAATAATTTTTTTTACATGGGTGCTGAATCAATAATAAATGTTTTTTTAGATTTGTAATATCTACATACTGAAACATTGAAAATTTATCACAAAGGCGACATATACCATCCCCAGTGGAGAAATGGACTCATTCATAAATACATAAAACTGTTGAAGCAGGCAATTTTGTAGTGTTTTTTTAGAGGAAATACTGTATTTCAGTTTCCATTAAAAGTATCACATAAATATTGATACGTTCCGCACAACGAATAGTCTACTTTTTAAATAACTTGGTTTATCAAAATTCTGAAACCGTGAAAGTTTAGTTAAAGTTCGACATATGCCATTCAAAATGGAAGTTTGTAATTTATTCGTAATTTCAACGTTTTAATCTTGTTAATAAATTCAGTAGATTCTACTCAGGGAATTTCGTCCAATTTGCCGTGAAAGTGGGCTGCCTTGAAAGTGGCCCGCCGTGGTGGGGGCAAGGGCGCCCACGTGGTGGGCAAAAAGCCCAAAACCAGGGCACTTTGCTCACACCATACCGTAGTCATGCCCAAGTCTAGCCCAAAGCAAAAAAAAGAAATATAAAAAATCTGTAAACTATAAAAATGTTAGCGATAATATGCTTAACATTTTATCAGTTGACAAATGTTTGATATCTCTCATAGCAATTAAGATAAGTAAGCTCAAAGAGCCAGTTTTGAATGGATATCTATAAGAAGGAATACGGTAAGAAACTTAAAATTAGAATGCTACCAAAATTCATCAACTGAGATTCTGTTTCAAATTAGTAATATCAAAATGTTGAAACTGTGAAATTTTAGCACAAATGTTTTAATCTGATTTCTCTTACGTCAGTGTCAACCGCGAGCTAGCCGCCGACGCTGGCTTCACGTCGATGCCCAACGAATTCATCTCGGTTGCTTTGGTCCGTTGCTTTCGACAAACATCCTTCTCATAGTTCTTCTTACTCTCCTCACGAGATGTTCCTTTCCAGAAACAGTTCAAAGAACTGCAGCCATTTGTTCCATCCGAATTTTTGACGATTCCATAGCAAGCGTTGCACAGGTAATGATCGCATCTGAAAATTTTTGAATTTTGGTTTATTTTTTGAATTTAGGGAAAATATTTGTTTTGGAATCTTCAAAAATCAAATTTTCGTTTGAAACTCGGAAGATTTATTTTCGATTTTGAAGTCCCGAGAAAATCCTAATTTTTCAATGAAACATCAAAGACTTTTAATTTTTCAGAAACTTTGTAATTGTCCACTTTTTGAGATTTCAATCCAATTGTTTTTTATTTCAGAAAATTTCGATTTTTGAAATTTCATGAAGTTTCTTTCTGTTTCAGAAAGCGACGTTGATTTTATGAGGCTTTCAGTAGTTAATCACATTGAAAATGAACTGGATTCAATTTTATTAATCTTTCAAAATTCCAGTTTTGCAATTTTCAGAAACTTCCATTTTTCCGGTACTTTTCTCATAATTTCGGAACTTTGGATAAAATTTTGTAAAATTTCCATTTTTCAGATTCTTGTAATTTTCCAGTTATATATGTTCCGGTATTTTTCAAATTTTCGAAAAATTCCTTTGGTCGTAAATGAAAAAGCGGAATCATTCCGATGTTTGAAATTTTGAGAAACTCCAACTTTTGAAAAAACAATTTTTCAAAATTTTGATTTTCGCGAATTTCGAAATTTTAGGAAATTTCTTCGCTGTTTCAGGTAGTTTTAATAGTGAAGAAAATCCAAAAATATCTAATCCGTGGCCGTCAACTGAATCCAATTCCTGTAGATTTTCGCAAATTCTTTTTTTTTTTGCAATAAATGTGTCCAAGATCTCAAGTTTTGGAGTTTCGAGAACTTTCCATATTTGAATATTCGTAAAATTCCATATTTCGAAAAACCTCGATTTTTTTTTCGAATTCCAAAAAAAATATTTTGTTGTTTCAAAAAGTTGACTTAATTTTGAATGATGTTTTTCGAAATTCAACCAGAACTCCATTTTGGCAACTGTTTCAAAACTACAATAATTGAACATTCACCCAAAATTTTCAATTATTTTTTCAAAATGTGAATTTTCAAATTTCCGTCTGATCTTACCTCCCAATGGTACTCAACAAGTTTGACTGGAACTCCTTTTTGCACGGACCATCACATCTGGCCGTGACAGGTGTCGGTGGACCGCCTGGATTTTCGAATTGTTATGATTTTTATGAAATTGCTAAAAAAATTTCCGAAAAATTCTCGGTTCCCAAAACTCAAATTATGTTAGCCGATTAAATTTAAACTAGTTGTTATATCATGAACTTTAAAAATTCAATTTTTTTCAAAAAAGTTTTCCTCACCCAAAGAAAGACTAGAAGAGATCTTTCGAGCCAGCTGAGAAGCTTCGCGAATTTTCGAAAACTTGGAATCACAATCCGAATCTCCATCTTCCTCCCAAGAGATAGCGTAGGTGTAGGTGCATCTGAATATTAGTGAGCTACAGTAATCCAACATAACAATTTAATTTTGAAACAAGCTTATTTATTTTTGAAATCTCCACCTTTCTTGCACTAAAAAAACGGAAAAATCAGAAAACAAACAAATATGCTGAAACTGCAAAAAAATGGAAAAATTCCAGGATAATTTCTCAACAAAAAATGGAAAAATCGACTAAAGTAATAGTAAAAAACGCGATTGACAAACTAGGAAAAAAACATCAATTTCTATGGATAACAGCATTATTTTTTTAGAATTGAAAATCTACAGTAACCCCATTATCACTACACTCACTGCAAGGTTGGAGCATCATAGGCGACTCGGAGCTCTGCACTCTTTGGATTTTTACAAACGTCTCTTATGAATCCGGGGATGATTGAAATGATTCCTCCTTCTCCAGAAGACGTTTCATCGGACCCCACACGACATTTTTTGGATTCAGGTTCTGAAGAATCCTGAGGAGTTGGAGCCGAGGGAAGCGTCCAATTTTTGAGACTCAAATTGTCCAAAGAAGCGGCGGCATGAAGATTTTGAGATTCGAAATCGGTCATTTTATTGGAATGTCTTCGAAAAGTGTCTCGATTTGACGAATTGAGAACGATTTTTAATTGGTTGGAAGTCTTTTGAAAATAGTTGGCAAGGCGTTTGAATTCAAAAAAAAAGAAGAATCTACGAAGATAGAAATTAGGAGAAGAGACAAAAAATGAATTTCACGTGAATTTTTTTACAGTTTCGAGCAATTTTTAAAAGCGACCTTTTTTGACACTATTATCTTTACAGCTGATTAGACTTAAAATTAGACTAATAAATTATGATTCTCAAAAATTTAATAATTGAAGGAAGATTTTTCAATATTTTATGTTTCAAATTTAAGACTTCTCACAGTTTTTGAGTTATTTCTCAATGATTAAACTTCATTTCTGGGGTTTTCTTCCAGTTTTAGTTTCCTAAAGACCAACAGAAAAAAATTAAGACACGTTCTCTGTAGAACTCCACTTCAAGCCTATTGTTCACTACAAAAATATTCAAACTTGTTTTTCGGAGTTGATGTTATATGTATCTTTTTGGAAATAATGTTAAAATTGTACACGACGACAGATTTTCAGTCATTTTTGTCGAAATTAGAACAAAAATCAAAATTTCCAGCAAGTACAAACTATTAGGTTTCCGCAAGATAATATGAACTGAATTGAAGTTCCGGCAGCTGTTTCATAATTCTCATAATCAAACGTTTACCCAAAATTTTCAGTAATAAAGTCAAAATTTTGATTTTCAACATTGGAAAGAACTACAGTAATCTGAACATTGGAAAGAACTACAGTAATCCATTCAAAAAAAACTATTAGGTTGGCAGGAAAGTAACTGTCCATTTTTTTATTAGTAATTAACACAAACACAGGAATAATCCAGAATTAGCAATATGCGCCGTCGTGATCCACAACATGTTGGCAATGTTCAGGTAACTTGTGGGTACCATCCCTCCAAAAGCCAGCTAGTGGCAAGTCAAAGTATCCCTCCAGTTCATTTTTTTAGGCATCAATTGTGTTAAAATCCTTAAGCTCCAGATGACGTCGTATACTTTTGAATAACCAATGATCTGATAGAGCTGAATCAAGTCTTTAACGGGGGTAAAGGAGAACCGTCCAGCCAAAGCGGCTCAGGTACGGCGTGACTTTCCGTGAACATGAGGTTTTTTCATTTTTTACCTGCAGTCAAGTCAGACCTGAGAAGCTTCAGTGGGACCGATCTCCCTCACCTACTTATAGTCCCGACTGAGCTCTATCAGATTATTGGATATTCGGAGAGATACAACCTCATCTGGAGAATACGAAAATTTGCACCATTTATGTGAAAAACTGGAAAAATGAATACTTTGATTCGTGGCTAGCTGGATTTTGAAGGTATTGTATCCACAAGTTATCTGAACATTGCCAACATGTCGTGGACCGCGACGGTGCATACTGCTCATCTTGGATTAATCCTGCTTTTGTATTATTCCCAAATAAAACAAGGGACAGTTACTTGCTGCCAACCTAATATGTTTTCAAACGATAGCAAGTAAAAACTATTTTAAATTAAATCTAATCATTATCCCACCGTTTGGACCGTACTTGGTAGGTCCGAGCCAGATGTACATTTTTTGTTTTTTTATTTTTCCGAACCTTAAATTTTTCCGAACCTTTTTTCACGGATATTATGAAATTTTATCACTAAATGTTCAGAAATTCAAAATATTCGATAATTTGAACTTTCAGAAATCTGATTTTTTGCAGTTTCGTAAGTTTCACTTATTTTGGAAGTTTTGAAAGTTCGGTTTTTCGCAATGCTTTCCGCTTATTTTCTCGAAATCTCTAATTTATAATTATTGAATTTATATAAGCTGATAATTTAAACCAATTTTATGTTTCAAAGACGGGATTTTTTGAGTTTGGCGAATTCCACTCTCTTCCAACTTTGAAATTGAACAATTTTTCATGTTTCAAATTCAACATTTTTGTTTTTTTTTCGTTTGAAGGTAAAACACTTACTATTTGAAACAGGGCTGTCCAAAACGGCGGCCGGGCCTCGGCCGGCCTCGAAAAAGCCTCGGCTGAAGAAAAAAGGCCTCGGCGCGCTCCATTGAGAAAAAGCCTCGCGAGGCCTCGGCCGGCCGAAGCCGTCCTCGCAAATGTGACTACGGTCAGCAAGTCGCATATTTTACGACAAGTTGCGTATTTTTTTTTAATTTTTTGTTTTTTCTCGCTCTTTTTCAGCAAATCACGCATTTTTCGAGAGTTTTCTCGATTTTTCCATCGATCTGTGGCGACATGAACATTTCGAACGCCAGTGATGGTCGGTTTAAGCCGATTTATTCATTTGTTATAACCGTTATTCAATTTCAGACACAATTCAGATGCCTCAATGGTTCATTGATCCCAACAAAACCGATTGTGAATTAGTGATAAAGAACAAAAGGGAAGGATTCGGCGGTTTTTATGCTTGTTGAAATTTTTTTTTGTTGAAAAAATTAGTTCTTTTTCAGAAAAAATGCACTGATAAACAGGGATACATGCGAGTGGTTTTTGTTCATCATGCGACCGGCGCAGAGAACGCCGTCAAATTTTTGAAGTGTGAATCTTGCTCGAGCATTATAGGAGATTGATTCTCAAAGAAAAAGATCGATTCGACACAGGCGAGACTTGAAGATTTTGATGCATGAACACAAGGTTTTTTTGTTAATTTTCTTGAAT
>NC_013487.2:2771911-2774328 GCF_000004555.2 Caenorhabditis briggsae | reverse complement strand
CCTTTTTTTAAATGCTCTAAATATCGAAAAATCGAGAAAACTCTCAAAAAATGCGTGATTTGCTGAAAAAGAGCGAGAAAAAACAAAAAATTAAAAAAAAAACGCAACTTGTCGTACAATATGCGACATGCTTACCGTAGTCATATTTGCGAGGCCGGCCGAGGCCTCGCGAGGCTTTTTCTCAATGAAGCGAACTTGCGACGGCCTCGGCCGCACAAAATTGCGCGAGGCCTTCGGCCGGCCGAGGCCGGCCTTTTGGACAGCCCTGATTTGAAATCACAAAAAATTCTCAAAATTTTAAAGATTCCGAACCAAAATATTTTGCCCTATTCATGACCGTTTCTAGTTCAAACTAAGTTTCAATTTTTTGGACAACACATATGATCCTATTTACTGTTGATCAGACAAGAAAAAGTTCAAATTCATTTACTCAGAAAGTTCTCTTGATGCGGAAAAAATGACATCGAGATCATTTTTTGAATTCTTCTGCTTCACTAACTTATCATTTTCTTTGAAATCAAAAACAAAAATTCACATCTGTCGGATGTCATCTTCTCTCTCCGAATATCTTTCAACTAACTATACAAAATGTCCCCTGGAAACCAGTTTCCTAGCCTCCTGGCAAGGTTTAGCCTATCCGAGTCATATAATTCAAGCATTCGGTTTCCCATTTCAATTGCTCACTTTTTGGTTAATCCTCAAAAAAACTCCGCAAAGTATGAAGTCCATTAAGACCCCACTTTTGATTGCTCATATTTGGTGTACAATTTTGGATTTTCATTTTTCCACCTTGGTTACGCCATATATGTTTCTTCCGTCGTTTACTTATCTGCCTGTTGGGGTTTTGAGCCTTTTTAAAGTTCCAGTTTTAGTACAGAGTCTGTTGATGGTACAAACTTTGATTGGTGAGTTTATTTTGAAGGATTTCATGTCCCTTTAAATGTGGGGAGACAAAAAATTTATTTCGAGAACTTTCTTTTCATTTTGTCCTGGTTTCATGAGTTTTGAATTAAAACAAATTTTTATATCCCCAGCTATACTGAGAATCTGAAACATAATTTTTGTTTCTAGAACTTCATACACCAATAAATGTTTTTGAGAATTTCCCTTTCAGTAAACAAAAATATGGTCTCCCGTTTCACTCGAACTTTGATGCTCAATTTTTTTGTGTCTTTTGTGCCAACACAACATTTGAAGATTCACTTGAACAGTTTTTTTCTGACCTCATTATAGTCTAGAGAAACTAGTAAATGTACGTGCAGATTTGAATTTCATTTTTTGGCTTACAACACTTTATGCCTTCTGATAAACCGTCAATTTTGAGCTCTTATAGGTATTTCATTTATTGTGAAAGATGTCGAAAAGTGGTCAACTGACAAAATGGTCATCACAATATCAGTAACGTTCTGTCGTCGTCCAGTTTTTCATATCTGCCACAGAAACTGAGATAAATTGGGTCAAGGTTAAGATACGGGTTTGATGCAATACTAAAATTATCTGAAAATTATGTAAAAAAATAGGAAATTTGAAACTGTAATTTTTCGAAAAATTGTTGACTTAAAAAGGGGGGTAGAAGATTTTTCGGAGGATTTTTGGAGCCAGGATATGCATTCTACCGTAGCGGTGTACAACGCTTAATGTCACTCTGCGTACAGTTGTCGTCCTCACCCTTATGTTTACCATCGGGCGCCCGCTCCACTTTGGCCCGCATGGCTCAGTCGATAGCGGCGCCGCACCTTCAATTCTTGCCCGACAAGTTCAACTCCTCGAGGGGCATGTTTAAACGGGATTTCGAAAACATTTTTTTCATGCCCCCCCCCCCCTAACCTTTAATTTCTTAGTCAAAATGTTCAAAAATCGCGAAATAGTTCATCAACAAAAAAATTGTTTAGAAAATAAACTTTCGAGCTTTAATGTCTGAATTTTTGATTTCGGAAGTTTAGTCGGTGAATGAGCTTGTATGCAAGTGCGCTCTGTTGATATGCAAAGCCAATGGAGGGAAACATCTGGGAACGATAGACCATGATCCTATTCAGAGATCTAGAGAAAAATATTGATATACACTTTGAGCGTGTTTCCATCGTTTTGTCAAGTTACAGAAAAGTTGAAATCGAGGTTTTGAAGCAGTGATTTTACGTTGATCCGATTTTTTCAAAGATTTCACAACATTTTGCCAAGTTTGAGATTAATCACAAAAATAGAATCCACTAAAAAAATTATCAGTTCAATGAAAAACTACAGCTTCAAAACCTAAATTTCTTCCTTTTTCTGTAACTATGTGCGATGGGCAAATAATTTCCGTAGCTGTAAATCAAACTTTTTAAAGGAATTGTCCGCCCCCTTCTTCCCTTATTATTCTTGTGCAAAAAAATTGGAGTTGTGGCCGAATTTTGACACAAGTTAGGCCACCGTATTTC
>NC_013487.2:2764540-2771632 GCF_000004555.2 Caenorhabditis briggsae | reverse complement strand
AATTTTTTGCACAAGAATAATAAATACCGTAGCGATCGCGCACCCCCATTTTCGACATTTTGTAGAAATTTTCTTTGAAAGCTCCTAACTAGGTTCATTTCAGTCCGTTTTGGCCAAATCTTTTTTTGATCGATAGCAAATCTCTCTGGCTACGCGGTCACTAAAAATAATCAAAAGTTGTACTGTGATATGATAACGAACGTACAAGTGGATACCATTTTTTTTCGGGTTTTCCTGCTTTTTCTGCCGAACTAGGGCCTAAATCAAAATTCCGGCTTTCCCATTCGATGCGTAATTTTGATAGCTACAATAAAAAAAAAAGAAAACTGGATTTGCTTGAAAATTAAAAGAGTTAATAGGTTTTGAGTGAAAAATTAATGAATTGTGGTGGGGCACATGTTACACATGTTACAGGGCCGAAGGCCCTGTCCGGTCTGTTTGACATGAGCGAGCGGAGCGAGCAAAGGGAGGACAGACTAAACC
This sequence comes from Caenorhabditis briggsae, assembly GCF_000004555.2. Classification (NCBI taxonomy): domain Eukaryota; kingdom Metazoa; phylum Nematoda; class Chromadorea; order Rhabditida; family Rhabditidae; genus Caenorhabditis; species Caenorhabditis briggsae. The sequence goes on along the minus strand of NC_013487.2, from coordinate 2,771,149 downwards.
TTGTATCAAATGATTCCACTGAGCCAGGGCCGAAGGCCCTGCATCTGATTCCACCTAATTGCGCGGCATAGCCGCGCCTAGCGGAGTCGGCCGTAGGCCGAGGACGCTAGTCTGCGTCTGAAAAATTGTTTTGGTAACTCAGTCTAAGTTTTCAGGGTCTAAAATGTCCTCTTCGGACTCTTCGACTCTTCGGAGATTTTTTGAGCCCAAAAACGAAATTGGGATGTCAAATATTGTGAGAACGCTGTTTTCATCGTTTCTGAAAAACTTGGACTTTTTCTGGAACTTTTCAAAAAAATTTCAAAAAATTACTTTTGAAGTGTGGACCCCAAGGAGATATTTATCAAAAATTTTCAAAAAAAAATTTTTTTTTGAAATTGTTCAAAAACTATTCTAGATGATATAGAAATGTTCAAAAATGAGGTTAGCATTCGAGAACATCATGAAAAACAAGTTTTAAAGCTCGGAAAATGAACATTTTTGGTCAAAATTTAGCACTGAAAACACTTTGAAAGCCCATATTTTGATTCCTATTGGATCCGGGGATGAGATATTGCTGACGCCGTTTTCAGCATGTTCGAAAGCACCTTTTCACAAATTTTGAGCAAATTCTCAACCCCCGTCTGAAAACACTTCCCTTGTCAGTCTAAGTTTTCAGGGTCTAAAATGTCCTATCTGCAATGCACGACTCTGAAATGTCCCATTTTTAAACTTCAATTTTTAAAAACAACAATCTTCAAAATTTACAGTTTCGAAACATCTGACTGATCCGAAATGTGTCTTGTTTTTTCAATCACCTTTCATTTTCAGTCGTGCTTCTCTCCCTGGTCTACGTCTTCGAGTGTCGTAGCCGATCTATTCAAGAAAACCGTCTGAAATTCAGCTCCAAAGTTTTCAGAACCTTCTATTATCTAATTTTATACATCCTCCCCTCCCTGAGCCTTCTTCTATATTTCAAAGTTCCAAAAAACCAAGAACTCGGAAAACTTGAATCTCTAAAATCCTTTCCATGCCCTAACAAAGCATTTTTTCAAGAAGAGACTTTTGTCGTCCTCTCGGACCCCTGGTGGCTGAGTTTCACACTGGCTATTGCAATTCCAGCCATTGCAATTATAGTTTTTGCAAATATTATATTCCATGTGTCATGCTGTATCTACTATTTATACATGACACCTGGAGCATCAACATCTGTACGAACGCGTTTGATTCAACGGAGATTTTTCATTGGAATGTTCGCACAAACCGGAGTACCCTTTGTAGTTCTCGCGGTACCTTATACCTGTCTGGGAGTATCCATGGCTATTGATAAAGTGTCACAGGTTATCACTAATTTATCATTTATCAGTTTTGGATTACATGGGATTGTGGAGAGCGCGTGTATTCTTACTTTTCATCACTCTTATCGAATGTATGTGAAGCATTTGTTTATGAAGCCGTCTACTATTAAAAGTGAGTTTTTTTTTTGAAATTCCGTTCATATACAGTAGTAATTTTTAAAAATTCAAAAATATTGAGATTCTGAAGTTCTGAAGTTCTGAAATTCTCAGACTCTGAAGTTCCGAAATTCTCAGATTTCGAAATACTGAAATTTCAAAGTTCTGAAATTCTAAGAATTCTGAGATTTTCAAGCTCTGAAATTCAGGAATTCAGAAACTTCCTCAAAAAAAAACTGTACCCCCGAATCACAAGCGTTGTACCCCTGAATGAAATGAGTTGTACCCCGAATTTTCGGCAGAAATTCTACCTAGTTGACCCTCCGAAATAACACCTTCGATAGTCTGCAATTGTGTTTGTTTTCCTCAAAAAACTACGAAAAAGATGTAAAAACAAAAATTCATCATGTTCAGAATCATATACTCAAATTGATCTCAATGACCCCTATGAGACTATCAAATGCCCCCTGGGAGCATTTGGTCCGATGCCCCCTATGAGACATGGTGGGATGCCCCCTAAGAGACAACTTCAGGATGCCCCCTATGAGTTAGTGACCCCTATGAGTGTATGCCCCCTTTGAGCACGATGCCCCCTATTTCGATGCCCCCTGGGAGTATGGGCCTAAACAACTCAAAACACATCATTTGTATCATTTTGAGCATCAAAAATACATTTTCAGCTGACTTATGGCAAAAATGCCGACACATACCTATTTTACTCTGAGCATCATAACTCGAGAGTCCGACTTCCAAAATCCTTCAAAATGTTTTTCGTGCATATTTGGACACTGAGAATCATTTGAGACCTAAAATCAAAGCCAGAAAAAATTCTGAAAAAAGTGTTTTTGGATTCTCTGAACACTGTTACATCTGAAACTGCTCTGAAAATTCTGAAAATGAGAAATTTTCAAAAAACCGATTTTTATGTTTTTGGATTTCACAGCTATTCTCATGCAAAATTTCAAGTCTATTGAGCAATTTTTAACAAAGTTATGAATGTTCGTAAAAATTCTCCTCACCACTTCTCGCCACTGTAAGCCTCTCGAGTAGTTGAACATGTGGGCTTAAAGTTGGAGATGCCTGGCCCCAGCTGAGCTACGGTAGCGCCACCGTAGCTCAACTAATAGCGACGCGGCACCTCCAACAAAGAGCCCACAAGTTTAACTTTTCGAGAGGATTATACGAACAAAAACATTCGATAAATACATTTTCATATTTATTTTTTGGAACATTTATTTTTCAGTTGTTTCTGCTCATCGAAGCGTCACCTGAAATACTCATAATGTCGAAGGAAACGACCATCACCCTCGAACAAATTTATCTCATATCCTTCAAAAGATACTAAAAAATTGTCAAATGTTAATTGTAAGCATTAAATCATTATTTCATCAGTTGATCACTTTTTGATATCATTCAAAAAAAATAGATATGAATTGGGTCAATGTTCAAAATAAAACAATTTCTGTTTCGAAAATAAAGTTTTTGAGTATCACGAATTTTGGAATTTGTTAGTTCTATTTTCATACGTTTGGAGCAATTAAATTATCTAGAAAATTGAAAAATGAAAAGGAAAACTTTTCACAGGAAGTCTGAAAGACTTCTACATTTCTGTAATTCACTGGAAGTGAGATCGACAGAAATATGATCTCACACAGATAACATTTCACAGAAACAGATAAGTAATTTTTAGAACTAGAAATTTAGGAACAGGTTGTTCCAAAAGTTCGATAAAGCCCTAATAAATTCTCTATTAAATGAAATTCTGAAAAAAACAGGAATGCAACAAAAATGGAAATCCGGAGAATCGATTGACAATGATATGAAGTTTAAACAGATAAAATTTCAATGAAACGGAAAAATTTTGTACTAGAGATTTAGGAACAAGGTTTCAGAAGCCAATCTTTCAGACTCATGAGATCGCAAATTTGGGAATACTGTAATCCGAAATTTCAAAAACAGAAATTTCCGAATCGGACGTTTTGAAACCAAAAACTAGATTAGGACACTTTGAAACCGAGAATCTCAATACAGTAACCAAATAAAAATTGGAAATTTCAGAACAAGAATCTTAACAAACATGGAAAGTTCATTGAAACAAATCAATCGAAAATTTAGTTAATTAATAGGAAAAATTACAAGATAACGTATTCAACCATACAAATGTTAACACAAAAATAAACATACAGTTTTAATTAATAATTCAAATTCTCAAAAAACGAATTATCCTCCTTCTTGTACTTTTTATAAACAATTTCCTCGCGAGTCGCAAAGAATTTGATAAGAAGCATCGACTCATTATTATACATAAAATACACATTTGTGGGTCTCGTTTCATCCCTTCTTGGCAATAATTCAGCAGTTTCTTCTACATTCACATTTTCTGGTTCCTGATTTTCATGCAAATTCATCTCCATCTCAGTCACTTGATTTCTAGTCAGTACTTGTCCAGCTTGTTCAAAATCGAAATTCGGGCCAACCGCAATGGTGATCTGGTTTTTGAGATGCTCCATTATCTGGAAATTGATATAATCTCTAGTACGAAAGATAGTATGATTGGAAAAGCGCATGTGTGGAATGGCTGTGGGTAACAAGATCGCGGTCGGCCGCGGCCCGTTGCCATGGGTAAGTTGCTGTTCATCGAATCGTCCGTTTTTCTGGAAATAAGCTCCGGCAATCAGAAACTTCTAGAACCGCTGGCCCGCCGAACCCTACCTATCACCCACAGTCATAAGCTATTCAAAAACGTATTTTCAGTTGTTTTTTGGCCATTTTTTACCACTTTCAGAAGCCTGGAGCTCGGTTATCAAGTTTCCCATCACTTTGAAAAATATGGAGGGTGTGAAACAGACCTAGATAAAAAACTTTGCATTTACAGAATTTTTAGAATTTTCCTAGTTTTTCAGCTGTTTGCCGATTTATGGAAGACACCTGTTTTTTTTCAGAAAAATTCGTTTTTGTATATCTTATTGACCGAGACTGTATGTCAGAAACAGGGCTGCGTTCGGCCACGGCCAGGGCCTTGGGGAGATGGCCAGGGCCTTGGGGAGGGGACCAAATGATGTGTTTTTCGGAATTGAGCTCAGCGGACCCAAAACTTCTGGGCTGCTGAATCATGCAGATCCCAGAAACACATTCACGAAAAAGCTTGGTCCATGGCACAGGCCGCGGCTGCTGCCTGACAACTGCCTGACACATACGATCATAAAATAAACGAACCTCTGTCGAATACTGAAAAATGTTCTCACTCTTCAAAAAGATTCTAACAACATCAAACTGAACATAGGTACTAATCTTCAAATGTATCTGCAAATCCTGAATATCCAACTCCTTCGCCGTATCCCAATGCCTCAATTCAGAAGCGCCCATCCGATCAGACGTTATCATACTGCCAGTGAAGCCACTCTCCGTGTATTTTCGAAATTTAATTTTTTCAATAACGTCTTTATTCGTAATTTCCAACATCATTCGTGTCTGCCTCTCATTATCCAGACTATCCGCATACCAGTCAAGCTCTACTTCAAGATTTTGAACGGATATTGAGAAATCTGGATTCTCAAATGAGTTGTACAATTGCTCATAATAACTTATGAAGGGCTCAATTTCTGGATCGTATTTATTCCATTTTTCCGTTCGAAACACCAATGTGTCGATTTTTGAATGACGAAGACAATGGAATAGTTCAGAAGAGGCACACTGTTGGTATTTATTGAATCTATTGAATTTGGCATGATAGTTTCTCCAGATCAGTGTCGTCCCCTTTCGACATCTCCAATATTCAATTCTAACATCTTCTTTCTTCCTTTTCTCTTTTTCTTCATCGTCTTCTGAATGGATCATCAAAGTCTTAACCTTTCCATATGCTCTAGAGACAATTAGTGTGTGTACTGGAAATGGCAAATCTTGAATGAGGGTACTGTAGTTGGTGCTTGCATCCATTAGGGAGAATCTGAAAACGATTTTTGTGAAACTGACTTTTTAGATTCTAAGTCTTCAAGTATTCGGGAAATACTTTTCACAAAGCTCGCGCTCTACCGCACCCGCCTGATGGCCGAGTTTGGTTGGAAGATTTTGGTTGGCTGGCGGCCGGGGGCCGGCGGCGATATTTTAATTTTAAAACGATTTTTGATCTATTTTCTTCAATAAAACTTCATTTCTTAAAAAAACTGTGAAATTTGAAGTTTTATTGAAGAAAATAGATCAAAAATCGTTATAAAATTAAAATATTGCCGCCGGCCCCCGGCCGCCAGCCAACCAAACTCTTCCAACCAAACTCGGCCATCTGGGCGGTGCGGTAGAGCGCGAGCTTTGTGAAAAGTATTTCCCTAATAACTGTGAACACTCTTGTATGGTCATGACCTAAAAAATCCAAAATATTATGTCACGAGCTAGGAAGTCCGGAAAATTTGGCCATGACCTAGGAAATCCAAAAAACTAGGCCATGACCTATAAAATTTAAAAAATTGAATCATTTATGGACCCAAAAACTTAGGTCTTTAAAATCCAAAAAAAAGGTCTTGACCAAGAAAACCTAAAGAATTTGGTCATGACCTAAAAAATCCAAAATATTAGGTCATGACCTAGGAAATCCGGAAAATTAGGTCATGACCTAAAAATCCAAAAAATTAGATCATGACCTAAAAATCGAAAAAATTAGGTCATGACCTAGGAAATCCAAAAAATTAGACCATGACCTAGATAATTTGAAAATAGATTATGATCTAGGAAATTCGAAATTTTCAGTTCTCGGTCTCATTTCCTGTAAATGATATCAAAACGTGATGAACCAACAAAATGTTTATCATAATATCAACAACATTTTATCAGTTGACACATTTTCATTATCTTTTACAGAAATTGAAATGTATGGGCTCAAAGTACACTGTTCCAATAAAAGTTTACGGTACTCACCTTTCCAAAATATCAGCATTTTTCAAAATCGCTTCTTTAGACGTCAACCTCATGTGTCCAAAACTTGCTCTGTGTATCTCTTCGTAAACCGTTTCCACTTTAGACAGTGGAAAATCCACTTCGAAATACTGTCGACAAGGCTTAGGACAAAATGTCCTCTCATCTGAATCGTATTCTGTACATTCTGCTATGCTTTCAATTGGTTCACCCAACGCTTCAGTTCCTTTTCTTGCTAATGTCGTCATTATCTTTGTCATAAACGAGCTAT
>NC_013487.2:2692965-2764440 GCF_000004555.2 Caenorhabditis briggsae | reverse complement strand
CGATCGTGGTAATAACTTGCTGTCATTAACAATATAAATACATCTGAAAAATTTCGTAATGACACGGAACAGAAATTTCAAAAATGTTCACTGTTCAAAGTTTTCGTAATAAAATTCCAAATTGTTGGTACTTACAGTTGAGTTTTCTTCGCCAATTTCAGAGAAATGTTTGAAAGTTAAAACTTTCAAAAACTTCCAAATCTACATAAGGATAAAGTGTTAATACTTGCTTACAAACCAGAAATTACGGTTTCACATACATAGGTACTAAACTTTTTGGACACCCTTTGGAATGTTTGGAAGTAGAAGTATTGATAAAATCATTTAAAAAACTCTCGATACAAATGTCGCTATTTTAAAGTTTCGGTAATTCTGATGCTAACCATTTGTTTCCTATTACACGAGATTACTTTTGGATTAAAAACCACAATTGAATTTTAAAACTTTCTGTTTGAGTTAGCCTAATTGATCCAAAACTGTTAGGTTGGATATGCCGAGCGCACTTTCCGGACTTTATGGAAACTAAAGGTCCCCAACCATGAATAATTCCAGCTTCATGCAAACGTTATCAATTAGTATCAATTCTCACTCCCCAAAAAAATCTCACACCCCCAAAAACTTTACTCCACCCCATTTTTCCTCTCACTCTTTTTAGAAATGCAACGCCCCGTTCTGAGTGGTTGTGTTATTGAGGATCTGTAACAATCAAACTATTTTGCGTTCTGTTTCTAAGCTATCAGAAGTCTGCCATGTGGTTTTTGAAACTAATTCGTACCAAACTATTTGTGGTAAATTTGAAAATCATGATGTTTCATACTGTTCAAAAATACAGAGAAGTTGAAATTGTTGTACAACCAATAATTGTTAAGCTTGTAGGCATCAATCACCATTCGATTTTTAACTCTAACAATAGCTTCTAACTCTAAAACTCTAAAATTGTAAGACATCCATTATTTGGAAACGGTAAGCATACTGTATTATGGTTTCTGTGCAACAACAGTAAGTTTTGTATTCTACCTGTTTCAAATCATTTATGTTCGAAGGAAAATTTCTGATGATGATCGAGGTATCTACAGTGCTCCACATAAAAATACGCCACTCTCAAAATTTCGAAAAATTCGAAACCTGTCTTGACCGAAACTTCGATTTCTCTAGAAAAACACGTATAGTTGCCGTCAGTTTTACTTAGAACATCATCTGAAAATTCCGAAAAATTAAATTACGGAAAAAAGATATTTTATCTAAAAAATCGAGAAAAATTAATCCACAAAATGATACGCCTGGCAGTAAAACTCCCAAAAAATAAAAGGAATCGTTTTTCAGAAAATTGTATCCGGCCCAATAGTTGATGAGGCGACCATTACGCCTATCACATCGAAAATCCGAGAATCCATATCCATAGAGAAGGTTTTCCATCAGTTTCTGCTCCACTAGAAGCCTGGCAAAAACCTGATTAAGGTCCGATATGACGTCAAAGCCTTTGTTTCTATCGTAAATCTTCTTCATCATGGATCCTCAACCGTTTTTGAAAATGTACAGATCAGGAGAAGTGAAATCCGGGAACTGGGTTTCCATAGCCACCTCTCGACTTGGATGATGTGATTTAGGTCACGGTTTAGAGTTACCACGGGTGCCTTCCACATTTTCCTGATATGGATAAACTGGACTTTTGAAAATACCCGACAAACAGTACTTGCGGACATCGACAAACCCGTAACTTCTTCATTCTGGAGCATGTGACAGTTAAGAGCCAAAGAGAGGTCAAAGTGAAGCTAAAATGGCTCAAAGACCAAAATGAAGACTACACGCATTGCAACTACTCTCCCAAAAAACCCCCCCCCCCCCCGTTTCTTATCAATTGTTCGTTTCTTCTAGAACATACACACTTTTAATAGGTCACTGTGTTATCAAATATATTACCCTAAAATACTGTTTCAAAATGTAGGAATAGAGTCGGGTCCGCTCTTGGTATGTTATTTTTACCACACGGGGTCGGCAAAACTGAAAGTTTATGTGTTGAGAATCTGTAAAATCCGTAAAACTCGCAAAAGATTGTTTCTGATAAGCCGAGCATTTCTTATTTAATGGAACCGTCGTTTTTTGAGTTTTCTATAACTTTTCTGGAGCTTTTGGACTGTAACTTTCTTCAAAATCTCACTAGATATCTGAAACAACATGGACAATGAAGAAAGGAATCTGCGTTTTTTGAGTTATTTATTGAATTACGAGGAGAGAAATATAGGGGATACATGTATCAGTAAACTTTTTTGCAAGTGATCATCACAACGTATAAAAGTTTTTGGGGAGAGAAAAAATAAGACACATTTACCAAAAAAAAACCAAAAAATGAACGGGGGAATTTTTGAATTCGAAGATACAGTAATCTGGGGAAAAAAAATATTGCAATGGAAAGGATAGAGAAAAAGTTTTTAATAGCAAATTCGAAGAAAGGAAAGTTCTGGATTTCTAGATTTTTTGGAGAGGAGAGAGGCTATAAAAATGGGAACAGATCATTCAGAGAAGTTGGACGCGTAGCTGGGGGGTGTTTTTTGAGGACAGGGGGGCGGGGTTTGGGTTGGAAAGACATTACAAGAGGACTAAAATATGGGACTTTTTTTTGGGGGATGGTGAGATTTTTTGTTGAAGCTTTTAGAAGTTTAAAAAAAGAAGAAAAGATTTACACGTAACAGGATTTTTCTTAGAAATGGGTCATTGGGGGTTTTTTTGAATCGAGAATTGGGTTTTGATTATAGCAATGGTGGGTTTTTTGACAAAATACCTGAATGAATGCACCAAGAAAATGAAGAAGGAGAGTAATAAAATGGGGTTGAAATGACATTAAAAACCAATAATTTTGAATGGGATCCCAGAGTTGGAGGTGTTTTTTTTTTGTTGAGGAGTTGCACTTTGTAACACAGATGATTTTTAAGCGAGAGACAAAAGAGATGATATTACTAGGGGGTTTTGACTAGGTGGTGAGGGGTCTAGATCTTGAAAGCTCCTATGAGAGGTTATTAGGGCAAATAGATATTATTGTGGTTCGGAGAAAAACGAGGAACATTTACTCTATTCTCTAAGCTTCTAGAACGATTTTGAACCGAGTTATGTTGGGAGACGAAGCCAAGAAGAGGATCTAGCTGTCTGCGGCTATAATTCTCTTCGAAATGAACATAGAGCATTGAAAGTTACTGGAATAGATAGAAAAATGTATTTTCTATCGAATCGTCTTTTTTTGAATTTTTTATGACTTTTCCGAAGCGAGTTACGCACAATATAACAGTTAGAGAGACGCAGACAACGAGACGCGCTAGTCGTCTGTGTCTCTCCTCGCTTTCATTTGGCTATAACTCTCTTCAAAATGGTCGTAGAGGGATCAAATAAACTGGAATCGATAGACAATTAAATTTTCTATCTGACACTTCCAGAGCTTCGAAACGAAGTTTCTCAATAGAGCGCACTTACCTCATTTTCTCCTTTCACCACATTAATAAGCAGCATCACAGCAGTTTAAAAAGCATATTAGGTGGGGGCGGGGAGTTTTGGGGAGATGACATAAAGTGAATTAAAGGCACAGAGACAATTAGGGAAACAAAGAAAAGGCAAGAGGATGGGAGTGTTTTAGAAAACGAAGTGAAATTTTTGGGAGGGATGAAAAAAATACCACAGAGAGGAGAATAAAGGCGAGTGTCAGTCACTGAAATGGGCGTTTGGCAGGGTTGTAGAATCTTTTTGAGGGGAAGAAGAAAATCACCAGAAAAAATACAGCAGCAGAAGAAAATCGGATTACCCGGGAGTGGAGAAAATATCGGAGAAGAAAAGTGTAGTTTTTTCGAAAAGGTAATACGCGTTTTTTTTCAGGGGGAGAAGCACATTTAAAGGAGGGAGGGGTTTTTCAAAATTCTGATAAGTATCGAAAATTATAGCACAAGCATTGTTTTAAGGAGACAGGACACAGGACAACCCGTTTTTGTAGCTATAAACGTACATGTTCAGGGGGAAAAATGGGAAATGGGAAGACTATAGAAGTTTCGAGAACCAGGTTGTTGAGAAGAGACTTAGAGATTTTAAAGGGAAGAATATGAGTATGAAAAAATGGGCAAAAATAGAAGAAGAAGAAAAAAGATTATGTATGTACACAAGGAGTTTTGTGAAGGTTTGGGACTTTTTTGCGGCTAGCGCATGAAAAAGGCCAAAATTGATTGGGAAATGGCTCTAATTTCCAATACGGAGACCGTTCAAACGAGTTCCGTTGAGCAAGTCGGCGGTGCCGAACATGTCATAGTAGCGTGGAGTTCCATTGTCCCGAGCCGGTTGAGCACCATCGGCAAGATCACCGCCGATTTGGGAGCCGGTGAGAGTGCGGTCGCCGATTGAGCCGGCTTCTGGAAATTGAGCAGTTATATTCTGGGATTTGGAGATTCAAAGATTCTGAAGGATTTTGAGAGCCCAAGATTCCAGAATCTCCAGGCTCTAAGACTCTCAGACTTTCAGATTCTTAGATTCAGATATCCAAAGATCCAAAGATTATAGGATCCAAAGATTCTAGGATCCAAAGATCCTAGGATTCTAAGATCTTAAGATTCTGATATCTCAAGATTCTGAGATCTCAAGATCCTAAGATACCAAGTTTCGAAGATCCTGAGATTCTGAGATTCTGAGAGTGTGAGACTTTTTGATTCTGAGATTCTGAGATTCTGAGATTCTAAGATTTTTTGATTCTGAGATCCCAAGGTCTTAAGAGTGCAGGATCCCAAGATTCTTAGATCTGAAGACTTTAAAATCCAATGACTCCAAGATCCCAGGATTCCAAAATTCTGAGATCCTAAAATTCTAGAATCCTAAGATCTTAAAATCCTAAAATTCGATCCTGAGATTTTGAGACTCTGAGATTCTAAGATTTTAGAATTCCAAAATTTTACCAATCTGAGTTTATTACAAAGTGCGTATTACTAATAAATGGATAGCTTTTGTGTCTTTTCTCGAAAATGTGAAACCGGAAAAAAGAGTTTGTATTAGCACTGATTTATCTTCTTAACCTACTCATCAATCTACAGTAGGACACTGGCTAGTTTGATATGCAGGTTCTTACAGTGGTTTAGCATTTAGACAGCGTTCAATAGATATCTCTGCATTCTATTGTGAGGTGTTTGCAGGAATTAGCTTTACAGTAGTTTCTACAAAACCAATAACATCAAAATGCAGATAATATGGCAGAATCTCACACGAAACATGGTAAGATGAAAACGGTTACAAAACAATGAGAAATTGAAACAGTGAATTTTCGGTATACCATACATACTGGAGACCTAAATGATCTTAAATTATCTACGGCACCATTACTAAAAGAGCTCAAAACTCTGCTCAAAAAAACAGGTAACAAAACAGCAAATATTATTGTAAAACCGTATCCCGATGTATGTGTTCTCTGACTATAAGTGAATAAAAAGTCAAAGTTCAAAGACATGTTTAAAGGATTGTTTGAGTAGCGGGGAGGACATCGTACAGTCACTTTGTGACTCATATGTGTACCGTGGTATAGGGTCGAGTTTTGAGTCTATTACGGTTTAAATTTTTTTCCTGTTTTGAAAACTAGGTAAAATGGAATTAGGATCAGTCAATCCAATACACGACCTTCTGGAAAAGGAAAAAAGAAATAGATCAGTCGGACCATTGTGAAGAGGTCTACAACATTTACTGTTTCCATTACCTGTGAAGGACATGATGGTTATAAGAAGAATGTTTTAGAACAATCATCAGCTTAAGTAAAATCTAGATCCTCAAAACTAAAAAACTCACGATTGGATGGCGAGAGACGATCCTGCTGATTTGCCCCATCGACGCTTGGTGGCGATGCGGATCCTCCAGAAGCTCTAGACGAAGATCCACGAGTGTTTCCACCAATGACGGCGGCACCACCTCTTCCACACTGGCACTGACAAGTGCATCCAGTACGTCCGATCGGATTAATGAACATACGATCCAAAAGCTCATCAGCCTGAACACCAATGCTTCTCTCGTTCTTGGCACTTGGTGGCATTGCCAAGATGGAGTTGAAGTTGTGGCCTCCGAGGAGGGTCTCGTTCATGCCGAGCGATGAGAGACGTGGATTGTTGGAAGGGGTGTTGGACCAGGTGTTTGGTGAGAACAGTGGGCTCCATTGGTCTCCGCTGTTGCCGCTTTGGGAGAGAGATGATTGAGAGTCCCAGAGGGAGCCAGGGCGAGCGGCGGCTGGTGTCATGGCGTGCTGGAATAGGAACTTTGTGGAATCTGTCTAGATTTAGCTAGCGATCTGGCTAGTCTAATAAAGGCATACCTGATGTTGCTGCATGAGCAAACTTTGTGGTTGTGGTCTTCCTGAAGCAAACGCTCCACCCATTTGAGCCGACATAGTTCTTTGAATTCCACGTGGTGGTTGACCGTAACCCAATTGTTGACGACGGCTACTATCCAACTCGGGGAAGTGTTGCTTGATGAATCCGACATAATCGTAGCTTGGCAAGTTGCGACGAACCGAGACGTAGGTACGATTTGGGAACAAGGCAAAGACCCAGTTGTGAGCAGTGAGCAAGTTTAGGAAGTCTTGACGACCGTCTCCATTGTGATCACGGACTTCTTGTGGAATTTCGGGGCTGATGTAGAAGTCGAAAAGGGATTGGATCGAGGTGGCGCCACCGTGACGGAGCAAGAAGGAGGAAAGCTGGTAGACGGCTTGGTAGACAGCGGGGTACTGTAAGATTAGAGTTTTTGCAACCATGACTCTCTTAAACTAGGAAAATCGTATGTCCCTCAAAAATTTAATATATCAATGAAACAGAACATATTGTTTTTTTTAAATCACACTAAAACCTAGCTACCGTATCTACCCTAACTATAGCATCTACCGCAGAGCTAAATTATCTCGATTGCCATGAAAGATATCAAAAATCTGTCAATTGTTAAAATGTCGCTGATATTATGATAAATATTTTATCAGTTGAACACTTTTTGATATCTTACAAAAGAACCGAGATAATAGAGATCAAACTAGACGTAAAAGGTGGTCAATGAGCACTTTCGGTAGAAAAGGCTTATGTAACAGTTAATGACTTGGATACGGTAATTTATGTTTTATGTGTAACAGATTTAGAAAAAAGTTGTTTTTTGGGAAGTACAGGATGTTTCATAATTACACTGGCTGATAAAGACGGGTATATCTTCAAACGTAAGTCTCTTGGAATCACAAAACTGGGTAGAAATATAATATTACGTTTGATTCAGAGCTACTAAAATTTTTAGAGCGATTCCATAAGTCTAGTTATTGTTATGATTGTCCAAAGATGAACTTTGCAATTTGCATGAGCTGAAACTACTTAGACAAGCAATAACTCAGCTCAAAGTTAATCAAATAATTTGAAACTTGACCAGTTTAGAAATGAACAACTTGAATTTTCGGACTCCAAATTTGAGCCCAGAAAAACGGTTTTCTCAAATGTTATGCTAGTACAAACTTGAGTCCTGATAATAATGTGCAACCGTACAAAGCTTAATCTCATTTAAAAGGGATCCCCTGAACTATGTACTGCATGAAACATAACATTTTTGAAAAATCTATGCACTAGAGTATTCCATGTAGCCCGTTCCACTTACCTGCAAAATAATAGAGTCATCATTCTGAAGACGGAACAAGTGTGTACGGCGCTCGACGAACTGACGACGCTTCAACGACGATGTGCCAACGTAGCGGAACAGCTCATCATCCCCACAATTCGACATTTGGGAGTGAAGGCTGAAACTCCTGAACGGGTGTCAATGGATGATGGTTGTCAACATATAGAGGCAGGGGGGGGGGGGGTGAGAAGATAGGCACAAGGAAAAAGAAAGCGTTGGGGTTAAGCATTTACCTGCTAAGTTGGATTTGTTGCAATCCGTGGCGTTGGAAGATAGCCAAGAGCACTGGAATAGCCTTCTGCTCAAGGGCTGGCGAGTAGGCGTCTTTAGAGTTTGGTGGAGTTGGATTTGCTGCCTCCAAATCGACTTCTTGAGCATTTGCGAACAACATCTCAGCGTCCTGTCCATATATTGGTTGGACGATGGTGGCTGTGTACTCGCTGGTCTCGTTTAGTGCGGCATGGAAGCTAAGGGTGAATCCGACGCGAAGAACTGAAGTCAAGTCATTGAGCATTTGATCGCAGAAATCTTTCAATTGGAATGAGATGACCATTTTGTCTTTGCAAGTGATAAGACCAGCTTTGGCGGAGAGCCAGGTGAGTTGTCCGAATCCTTGAATGCTATCGGCTCTTTGTGGATCTTGAAGGGGTGGTGGATGGACCTGGGTGGGAGGCATAAGAGGTGGTGGTGGGACCATTTGAAGATTGTGTGCATTTTGGTACAGGTTGTTCATTCCTCCATTCATTCCACCGTTCATCCCATTGTTCATTCCCAGTGGAGGCATGAATGGCACATTGTGTCCAAAGTTGTCGGGTCCTGGAATTTGAGAATCTTAGAATGCTAGAAGGAGAATCTCAGAACCTCAAATTTCCAGAAGTTATAGCAGTTTGGAAACTGTAATTTTTTCTTTTTTTTCAGTGTTTGTCCCTTTCAAAAAAATTTTCTGTATTAGTTTTGAATCAGGTGGTTTTGATAACAAAACACTGTTCTCTTATGACTCAAGTGTTTGAAAATATCATGCAGTTACGAAATTTCGAGTCTTACTGTAGAAAATTTAGTAATGAGCAATTTTTCAATATTCCCTGTTTCGAAACTTTGTATTAGGTCGTGAGAAATTGAATTTTCGATCTATCATTGGGGAGCCGAAAAAATTAGGATTACGCTTTAGTTCATAATGTCTTTCAAACTTCATCATTCTCAATGATTCTTATTGGAAACTGTTAGGTTTAAAAAGGGCTTTAAAACTGAATTGAATTTGTGTACCTAGGTTGAGAGAAACATTTAAATCTTCGAGGTCAAAAATGACTTCTACTGAAAGTTGGTAGTTATTTTGTGGGTCTCAAAAAGTTGTACATTTTCCGAGTTGGATAGTTCAAAAATATGAATTTCGAAGTGAGTTTTTGCTAATTCTATCTTGAAATGATAGCAGCAAAGAAATGAAAAAATATGAAAAACTATATGCCCAATACGAAACAGTGAAAAATGCCAAAAGATTAAGCTAGCCCAAAAGTAAGCTGATTGCCTTTATTCTTGTGATGCTTGAACTTTGAGCTCAAATATCTCAATTTCTGTAAGAGATATCTAAAATTTTCAAATTACAAAAATATTTATCATATTATCACCAAGTTTTTAACAGTTAACAGATTTTTGATATCTCATATAGGAACCGAGATAATTGAGCTCAAAGTTGAATTACACTAAGCCTGAACTTTGACCCAATTTATGTCGGCTGCTGACAATGATATAAAAAAATGGTCGACAAACAAAATGTTTATCGTAATACGAATAATGTTTTGTTAGTTTGTCATTTTTCAATAGCTATGCCGGGAATCGAGATACGTGCCCAATCAAATGGGTCCCATTCTTACCTCCCATTGGCGGAAATGTCTGAAGCGACCAAATCGACTGTGGACCATTCTGGCCTTGTTGTCCGTTTGGCGGTCCACCCGGCGGTCCCTGGCTGTTGAGCGGTGGTTGGCTCGACGAGAACAGACTATTCATATCGTAAGCCATAAGCTCTCTGTGTCTCTCTCCCTCTCACACTCTCTCGCTCGAGACACGAATCAAATCGATCGGCGATGATGGAAGACGCTGATGGATTCGATGGTTTTCGTTTGGGATCCTCGTGAGAAGTCTGAAAGATTAATAAGAGATGAGGAATCCCAAAAAGAAGTTTTAGGTGCTAGAAAAACAAGAATAGAACTAGATAGGGCTGGGACAAAAAGGCGAAAATATGAAGAGAAAGGCGAAAAAGTATGTGAAAAGAAACAACACGGTCGGCGTAGCGGGAAGAGAGGGGTGGTTGGGAGGCCGTCGTCGCCGGGACGAGATAGAGGTATCGATGAGAGAGTGTGGCGAGTCAAGAGAGCGGGTTAGAGAAACACACGCGTCTTGATGCGCGCTCACAGCTACACTCACGCGCTCACCAACGCTCACGGGCGGTCCGGCCCCGGCCAAAAAGACAACGCCGCACTCATACACTTGTGTGCGCGCGCGGGGGGTCTCCTCTTCTCGCTATGTATACTCATGTCGGAGGGGCCCCGGGAACATCTGCGTCTCTTCTATCTCTCCGAATGTCTATCTCTCAATCTACCCAATTTCTGGTCTCTAATTCGCGTCTTCTTCTTCTATCGTCCGCCGGTTGAGCAGCAGCCAGCGGGGGGAAGAGAGAGAGAGGAAAGCAACGCAACATACACAACCACACATACACAACCCACTCAGAACGGGGCGTTGCGTTTTTAAAAAGAGTGAGAGAAAAAGATGGGGTGAAGGAAAAGTTTTTGGGGATGCGAGATTTTTTTGGGGAGTGAGAATTGATACTAACCGATAGCGTTTGGATGAAGCTGGAGGGATTCTAGGTTGATAGGGGACCTTATTTTTCCATAAGGGTCTGAAAATGCGCTTCATTGAGAAAAAAGTTTGGCTTAGCGTTTTAAACCATTTTCCGAATTCCAACGATTTTGATAGGACTTACAATTATCTTGTTGAAATTGAAAACAAATGGTAAGTGTCAAAGTTACCGTATCTTTGAAACAGCGAGATTTATATCGAGAATATTTTTAAATTGTTTCCTCAGTGCCACTAACAATTTTCAGAAGTGCCTAAAAAGTTTAGTATCAAAATAAAACGGTAATTCATATTACTCAGGAAGTGCGCTCTATTAACATTTTTAGAATATCAGTAGACTTGGAAATCTTTACAGATCAATGAAGGCTAGTCAGTAAACAAAAACTGCAAGTCTTCAATTATACTAGAATCTTGAAACAGTGAAAAATTCAAATTTCTGTTTCTTATCGTTATGAAACTTTTAGATATGTTGCTATTATTCATCGGTTGCCTAACAAGAAATCCTAGATTAATCTAGATTTTTGAACACCTACTTTTTGAGAATCGGTGCTTCAGATTTTGGATATGTCTGGGGTAGATTGATAAAAGTTATTAACACATTTCCGTAACAACGTTCTGATTATAGTCATTTTAGGATGAATAGATTGGTGGTCTAGCCTACCGGTCATGAAGTTATTTAGGCCACGAAGCTTTCTGCAGGACAAATGGCCTGAAATGCCTTTGCTATCTCTACATTTCGAAACAGTTCTCTTTCCATTTTAGAGTGACATATTTGATAACGAACTGACTGACCTAGTAAAAGTGTCTGTATGTTCTAGAAGAAATGAACAATTGATAAGAAACGGGGGGCTTTTCGGAAAAGAAGTTGCAATGTGAGTAGGACATTTCAATCGATACGTTTCAGGAGATGGGAAAATCGGAGTGATAACGCTAATTCATCAATGCAAGTTGAAATTGAACTTTTGTAAAACCTGTAATAGAAGGGCCCCCACACTGTTAAAATTGAGCTGAATGTTCATCAGAGGTAGTTTAATTGTTCTCTTATCATGATGGTTTTGAAGCAGGTAAAATACAACAATTTCCTATGTGTAATGTTATCAGGAAACCATAATACAGTATTCTCATTATTACAAAATAATAAATATAGACAAAAATTATGAGAATCTGTGATTCAAATTGATACTCCTCTTGAATCTCCTCAAAATTTTTTCCCTTCGTCTCCGGTAGTATTCAGAAATCTTGGAATTTTTTTTACTTTAGGTAACTTTCAAACTTTTTAGATAAATTTGTTTTGTGAAAAATAAACAGCAAATTTCGATTTTCAGGAATTTCTGGATTTAAAGGAGGCGAGACAGCAAAAATTTCGGGGGACAGTTTGGGGGACGAAATCGCGTATGTAGACCATCGGTCGTCAGGCGCCTTCGCGCCCCCGTAGCTCAGCCGGTAGCAGCGCTGTACCCCTGAGCTGCCTGTCATGAGTTCAACCCCTCATGGGAGTTCTCTATGCAAAATATCAGGAAAACTTTTTTTTGGTGTCTGGCCTCCTTTAAAATAATTTATAACTTGCAAGAATGTTGGGAAGATAAAATGTAACTTTCAAAACATTTGTGCAATAAAAGGATTTTAGGAAACGTTCAATTTGAAATTTTGATATTTTGCAGAATTTCAAGCAACCTAAATATATTTACAAATCGATTCTAACTTAGGAGTAGCTAGAAAATTGCATTTTAGATACATCTCGCTCAGTAGTGTGTAAAGCATTTGGTGTGAAACTCGAAAAAGTTCGGAAACAGTAATAATTCTGAAGTTTTGTTGTTCTGAAATTATAAGATTCTGTAACGTTTCTGACGACCGATGGTCTACATACGCGATTTCGTCCCCCGAACTGTCCCCCGAAATTTTTGCTGTCTCGCCTCCTTTAAATCCAGAAATTCCTGAAAATCGAAATTTGCTGTTTATTTTTCACAAAACAAATTTATCTAAAAGTTTGAAAGTTACACTAAAGTGAAAAAAATTCCAAGATTTCTGAATACTACCGGAGACGAAGGGAAAAAATTTGGAGGAGATTCAAGAGGAGTATCAGAGAAGGAGGAGTATCAATTTGAATCACAGATTCTCATAATTTTTGTCTATATTTATTATTTTGTAATAATGAGAATACTGTATTATGGTTTCCTGATAACATTACACATAGGAAATTGTTGTATTTTACCTGCTTCAAAACCATCATGATAAGAGAACAATTAAACTACCTCTGATGAACATTCAGCTCAATTTTAACAGTGTGGGGGCCCTTCTATTACAGGTTTTACAAAAGTTCAATTTCAACTTGCATTGATGAATTAGCGTTATCACTCCGATTTTCCCATCTCCTGAAACGTATCGATTGAAATGTCCTAAATATGCTTCGTTAGATTGTTTGATTTTTTTCTTCAGCCAAATTTGAATTTGATACGCGACCTAAAGATTCTACTTTCTTCAATGAAAACTTTAAAAATGCTATCACATTTACTGAAAGAATTAAGAACTTCCAAACTAAACGAATAACTATTGATTTGTTTATTAGTTCAAGGTTAGTTTGTTGTTCTTTCTTGGCAACACATTTTCATTCCAGGTCGGATGTTTTTTTCTTCGACAACAGCCTGAAGGATATTTTTTTGACAATATCGCTACGCCCAGCAGAAAAGGTTTACCTTCTCGATTTTTAAATAATTTTTCCATGAGCTCGTTTTCAGATGATTGTATATAATACCTTCATATCCAATGAGGACCAAGGATTCTGGGACACCCAAGATATCCGTTTCGTACCATTAAAAGAAGCCAGTAAGATTGAAATGGAAATAAAAGTCGATGAATCAGCATTTGAAGTAAGTTAAAAATCAAACTCTCTTCTCGAGAATAGTTTTCCAGATACTTATAAATCAGAAGTACATCATGTATTTCTCTCACCGTATCGTCCCATCATAAGAAGCTTGGATTATTGTTTCAGGAAAATCGGAAATTTTATATTTCTTGACGAAAATGACTACGACGAACAATCAGATGATTTAGAATCTGATAATGAGCCATTTGAGAATGTCTTGGAATGAATAATTTTAATTAATTTAATTGATAAAACATAGAAAAAACTTTTTAATAATACATTCTAATAAAAAGTTAGCTCTTCTGTTCACAATTTGATGAAATTTGAGAATACCACACTTTGCTTTGGGACCTCTAATTTTTTGGGACCTCTAATTTTTTTTGGGACTTCTAATTTTTTGGGACCTCTAATTTTTTTTGGGACCTCTAATTTTTTGGGACCTCTAATTTTTTGGGACCTCTTTTTTTTTTGGGACCTCTATTTTTTTTTGGGACCGCTATTTTTTTTTTTGGGACCTCTAATTTTTTTGTGACCTCTAAACTAGAATAGAGTCAAAATTTTTTGATCGAAAAAAAGGTCCCCCCTTATGTGTTTTTTGAAGTTTTCAAAACTTGTGAGATGACGAGCCCGCCGGGCCAGCCGGGCCTGTTACAAGTATGATTTTTAGAAAAAAATCTTTTTTTTTTCTAAAAATAGTACCGAAAAGTTATAAAATCTTCGAGAAAGCAAAACTAAAGAAACTGAACAATTTGCAGTTTCATTGCGTTGATTCATACCAAAGCGGAGTAATTTACAGTTTTTGACTTTCCCCAGGGTATTCAAGAAGAACCAATCTTCTCGCCACACATTTTTTGATGAAAAACGCTTCTGTCATTGATCTCAAACAGAAAATAAAAGCGATGACGGACCATTGAATCTTCAAATGAGCAATAATAGCGTCACCTGGATCGTTAGAGTGTTCCGAACTGTTTGACGACGGAAAATTAAAAAATCCCAATGTTTAGTGTATCATTGTCAATTGAGAAGTAATTCTGCTAGACGAGCAAAAATTTTAAACAATTTCAGTTTCAGTATATTTCTAAATTTCTCTTAATTTTTTCAAAGTCGTTTTTAAAAAGTTTGACGGTATTTTTTCCCATATTAGGTTGGAAAGAAAGTAACTGTCCATTTTTGAATTAGTAAATAAAACAAAAACAAGATTATTCCAAGATTGTCAGTACGTACCGTCGTGGTCCACAACATGTCGTCAACTTTTAGGCAACTTGTGGATATCATCCCTCCAACCGCCAGCTGGCTGCGAATGAAACTATTACTTTGGTACATTTTTTTCTCACCGATTTTGTCAAAGTCCTTAGGCTCCAGATGACGTTGTATCTCTCCGAAAAACCAATAATCTGATACAACAAAATCAGAACTTTCACGGGGGTAAAGGAGAACCGTCTAGCCAAAGCGGCTCAGGTACGGCGTGACTTTCCGTGCAACATGAGATTTTGCATTTTTTAACGAAAGGCAAGTCAGACTTGAGCAGCTTCAGCGGGGCGGTTCTTCCTCATTTATTTATAGTCCCGACTCAGTTCTATCAGATTATTGATTATTCGGAGATGTACAACGCCATCTGGAGGGTGACGGATTTTGCACCATTTATGAGAAAAAACTGGAAAAAATAGATATTCTGATTCGCGGCTAGCTAGCTTTTGGAGGTATGGTATCCAAAAGTTACCTGAATGTTGGCAACATGTTGTGGACCACGACGGTGCAAACTGCTAATCTTGGCTTAGCCCGGTTTTTGTATTATTCACAGATGAAACAAGGGACAGTTACTTTCCTGCCAACCTAATATTTTAGTGTTTTGATATCATCCGAAGAGTGAGAACTCATAGGTAATACCATAACCACATATTTCTTCGTCGCTTAGACTTTGAAAAAAAGTTCCAGTTTCTCCTTTATCTTGAATTTCGTTCTAGTTTTTCAGAATTATTTTTCTCAGCAGACGATTGATTTTTCAAATGAGCAATGATAGCGTCATCCGGATCGTTGGAGTGTTTAGAAGCGTTTAGGAACTGAAATTTCTATAATAAAAATAATCTTGAGACTGATACGCCTGGTTACCTTTATAAATGACCCTTGTGCTGGATTAGTAATGAGCAATTGAAATCCAAAGCTAAAAGAGCTGCCAAGTGCCACTATTGATGCCATAAATGTGGTCCGTAATGGAGGCCATTTTCCTTTTTTCAAAGCATTTGTAGTAAAAGGTATTGAAGCGGAAGTTACGATTCCCGATGATGAAATTCTGAAAATATTGGGTATTGAGAAGACTCAAGAAGTATACTACAACCTTTAGATTTAGATTTAGATTAGATTTATTTATTTTCAGAGCGGTGACCAACAGTACACCTTGACACAGCGAACTGAGAAAAATAACAAGATATTCAAAAAGTTGGAGAAACAGTATAATTGAGTTTTTATAAGAATTTTAGGCTCTCGAATTTTTGAAATTTCAACTTATTTTAGGAAAAGTTTTCATATAAAAATACTCTTGAATTTTTAAAAAAATTAGTAAACAGTTTCAAACACACAATCTCGATTTTTAAGGATTTCAGGGTTTTAGAGACTTTTACGTTTACAAGAATCTTTGGATGATCTAATTTTCGAAATTTTAGTGAAAATAAGAATTTCAGAAATCGCCGAATTTTAGTATTTTTTCCGAACTTCCAGCTTTATAATCTTTAATTGTTTTCAATCTGGGAATAGCTGGAAAATTTATTATGAAGGAGTCTCAATTATTAGAGTGTAAAGAAAGTTGGTATGAAACTTGAAAAAGTTAGAAAACAATAATAATTCCGAGAGTTTGAGATTCTGAAGCATTCCAAATTTTTAAGTGAATCGAGTTCTCGAGTTTTGTAAAATTAAAAAAATTATCTGTTTCAGCGCCCCGATAAATTTGTTATCCGTTTTTTTGAAGTAATAAGATCATACCAAAATTTCATTAAATATTCATTTTCACACAAATTAAAATAAATAACAAAACTAGTATTATTGTAGCAGTGCTTTTCTCTCATACTCCTCTCGAATCTCCTCAACATTTCTTCCCTTTGTCTCCGGTAGTAAAAAGTACAGTACGACAACAGCAACAATCTGTAGATTTTCAAATTTTTGGGTTACTGTAATAGGGTAGTTACCATAGGGATAATGAAAAAAATCGCATAGGCGACTGGTTCAGATGTCAAGTTCTTGACGGGAAGGTAGGAAGTCAGGGTTAGGAAACGGCTGAAGGAACATTTTTATCTTGAGCTGAAGTATCTTGGTTCCTATAAGAAATATCAGAAAGTTGTCAACAGGTAAAATGTTGGTGATATAATGATAAGCATTTTTGAGTTGACCACTTTCTTATATCTTTTACAGAACTTGAGAAAATAGCGGTTTACTGACACTGCCGCCATAACGGCGTTGGTCCATACAGAAGATGCGGATCTGCAGGTTTGTGGTACCAACTCTCCGGTTATAAACATGGAAATTGGTCCGGGTCCCATTGCGAAAAGGAAATTGAACATACAAATGGAGGAGATCAAAAGATAGGAGACGATTTGGTTCTGGAAGATATTTTTGGTTTGGATTAAGTCCCTGCTTCAAATCGGTTCAAAGATAACTGCTGAAAAGATTATGGATATTTTGAAACCGGAATTTCCGGAAAGTTTTGATTTCAAATTTGCCGAGAGCGTTATAGTTTCGGTCATTTTCAGTGATTTAATCCCTACTCACCTGTGTCTCAGAATACGCCCACATCAAACTAATAATGGCCACATTGACAATTGTCAAAAATCCAAAAGTCGTAATAATCAGCGGTCGTCTCCCAAAATGATCAATAATCCACGTGGAAACCATAATTCCAGCCAACGAGAAGACACAAATGAATGCGTTCGCGAAAGCAGCAGTGTCCTGATCCATACCAACATCCATCAAAATCTCAAAAGCGAATGCATTAATTACAGTAATCCCCGACATTGCCATCGCTACAGTAACCATCATTCCGAGAAGGGTCCCACGACGATTGAACGGCGATCTCCAGACGGAGAAAATTGTTTCTTGGCTTCGAGATATTTGATGGGTGGATATCAGAGTCTCAGCTATTCTCTCAGCGTCCTCGTAGGGAATCTCATGGTAGAATTTAACGGATTCTGTGACTTTTGACTTGAAGATATCGTGATGTTTGACTTCTTGAGAAGCTAAGTAGCTTGGGCTTTCATGGACCACTGGTAGAATACATAGGACTACTGTATTGATGGTTAGTTGGAAGAGGTAGAGGGTCCACCAGAGATCTTCAGTTCCTAGAAGCTTTGGCATTGCAAGGACCGCTCCAATGGTTAGGGAGGATTGGAGGCAGACTCCGTTGAGTAGAGAAGCGATGCCACGGCAGTGGGCGGGGCTGAAATTTGAAGTTGTTGTTTCGGCCGCTAGGAAAATATATGTTTTGCAAGTCTGGCGAAAAAATCACACTAATTTTGGTATTTTCAGTTAAAAGTTGTCAATTACGACGTTCTACAAAACTAGTATTGAAGTTTTCATATTGTTTGAAATATTCAGAATACACTAAGCAATATGAGGACTTTATTTTTGTAGTTGATAACTTCTTGTACAAATTCATCCTAAGAGACATGCCAATCGGCACTGAAATAAGAGTTGTGCATATTTGAAACCGCTTATCTCGCTTTGCTGGACGTGTACAAAAAAGTTGACAACTACAAATTTGAAGCGCTTCTTTTGTTTAGTTAACTCTGAAATTTTCAGAAAAATCGAAAAATTCTGGACCACTATTTTAGAGCTACAAATTTGAAAAGAAACCAAAAATTTCTTCACATCTCCAACATTCATTAAAGGAGGGCAGACAGCAAAAATTTCGGGGAAAATTTCAGGGAATGTGTATTTTGCCGTCGCGGTGTTATCACCTAAAGCGCGCAATCCCACGCGCAAACATTTTTATTTTTTTATTTCCCGACTTTATTTTTTTCAATTTTTAACGACTTCAAACATTAAAAAAGCTCTTTTTTCTCATTTATTATAAAACCCATATAAAAGTGAATTTTTTAATGTAAATTTAAAGTTCTATCGACCGATTATTTTTCCAGTCGCCGGTGTTTTTTATAGGCATGCGAAAAAAACTATTTTCTCTTCGATAACCGTTTCTTCACTGTTCCTATTTATCTCATTACTTCTCGTTATTACTCTAGGAATAAAAAACTGTTTTATGACTAGGGTTTTCAGAGACGTCTCCATTTTTACTGCTTCCTTCACCTTCCGACGACCAGCCCTGCACGAGGATTGTTTTAATTATGTGGTTTTTCTTTCAATTGTCATGTCTCTTTCTAAAAATTAATTGTAGTTTTTTTCATAATTTATTTGTTAACATAATAAAACACGTTTCTTCATTTTCAACTGATTTTGGTACCTCGGAGCGAGGCCTCGGCGGCACGCTGGTAGCCCTTCAGAAATTCCGAGTTCAAAAAGTTCAATCCGAAGGAAACAAGGGAAGAAAAAAGTAAAAACACCAGCAGGGATTGAACCTCTGACCTCCTGAATACTAGCCTAGAGCGTACCCACTACACTACGCGTGTAAGAGGCGACCATCGCGTTTTTCACATTATGAAGCGACGTCGCAGCAGCAAGCTAGTGAAGAAATTAGGGTGACAAAAAAGAGCATTTTTTCGTCTTTGAAGTGTTTTTTTCAGGTTTTTAAGTACATAGCTATATTTATACTTCAGAGTTAAATCTTTTGAGTAAAAATGAAAATTTTGAAATTTTTGATGTCTACCCTCCTTTAAGTTTTTGAAACATCATTTGTTTTATTCAAAATGTCCACTAAACTTTTTTCCTACCCTTGGAATGACTCCCAAGGGTTACCCTCCAAAAAATCAGACCTATATGGTTGGATAGAGGCGAGAAAAGTATTTTAGATTCCAAATGAATAGTTGGTAAAAATTTTTTTTTGGAAGTTATGGTCCAAAAAGTACCAAAAAATGTCTAAATTTTCAAAAAATCATAACTTTGTCAGTTTATATCCGTTTGTTGAAATTTGAAAAACAGTAAATAGACAATTAATTGAACACTTGAGAATTAACATTTTTAATTTTTTTCCTATTGATTGGATTATTGATTTTTTGAAAAAATCAAAAAAAAATTCAATATCTCAAAAATCCTAGGTTAACTTATTTTTGCATTATGACCATTGAATTTAACACATTTGATTTACTATAGAAACATATCAATACCACGGGGGAAATCATGCTCACACAAGTTATGCCGAAAAATATCGATTTTTGGCACTTGGCTTCTTTGAATTCGTTGTCCTCGGCGGCCGGTATGGTGAGGGGCATACTTGTTTTTGTGATTTTTACTTGCGTAAGGTTTGCCTAAAGTGTTTGAAATAGAATCCTGCGACATACAAAGTCAAATTTTCAAATACCATTTCTTAAAATCATCATCTTGAAAAAATCAAAATTTTGACAGGGCACATCTATAGTTAAACTTGATAGAAACTGCCAAACTTATTTTTTAACATAATCAGAAGAACATAATCTTATCAACGGCTTGAACAGAATTTTGATTTAGGCCCTAGAATCAAAAATATTTACGATTTTCCGAGCCTGACCCCTATTTTTGGTGAAGTGTGACATGTGATAGGGCACATCTATAGGTAAACTTGATGGAAATAGCCAGACTCTTGTTTAAACATGATTAAAATGACAAACTCTTATAAACGGCTTGAACAGAATTTTTAATTAGGCCCTAAAAATAAAAATATTCACTGATGATGGGACACCTTTTGTTTTTCATCATAACTTGAGAACGAAAAAAAATATCAAAAAAACTGTTAACGCCATTCGATTTAAAATTAAAAAATACTATTAGACAAATGTTATTGGTTTGTTTCGTATCGTGAAAATAGATGGAAAAAGGTCGATTTCGGCTGTCCGAAGCTGGAAGGATATCTTTCGGAAATCGTTCATTTAACCTACTTTCACTAGACGAACCAATCTGATTTTATTTTTTTAATAGTGATTTTTAAATTTAAATCGAATGGCGTTAACAGTTTTTCGATAATTTTTTTCGTTCTCGAGTTATGATGAAAAACAAAAGGTGTCCCATCATCAGTGAATTTTTTTGCATTTCTAGGGCCTAATTCATTTCTAGGGCCTAATTCAAAATTTTGTTCAAGCCGTTGATAAGATTTTGTCAAATTAGTCATGTTTTAACAAGAGTTTGGCTGTTTTCATCAAGTCGTTGATAAGATTACATTCTTCTGATTATGTTTAAAAAATAGTCTAGCCGTTTCTATCAAGTTTAACTATAGATGTGCCCTGTCACATGTCAAAATTTTGCTTTTTTCAAGATGATGATTTTAAGAAATGGTATTTGAAAATTTGACTTTGTATGTCGCAGGATTCTATTTCAAACACTTTAGGCAAACCTTACGCAAGTAAAAATCACAAAAACAAGTATGCCCCTCACCATACCGGCCGCCGAGGACAACGAATTCAAAGAAGCCAAGTGCCAAAAATCGATATTTTTCGGCATAACTTGTGTGAGCATGATTTCCCCCGTGGTATTGATATGTTTCTATAGTAAATCAAATGTGTTGAATTCAATGGTCATAATGAAAAAAAAGTTAACCTAGGATTTTTGAGATATTGAAAATTTTTTTGATTTTTTCAAAAAATCAATAATCCAATCAATAGGAAAAAAATTAAAAATGTTAATTATCAAGTGTTCAATTAATTGTCTATCTACTGTTTTTCAAATTTCAACAAACGGATATAAACTGACAAAGTTATGATTTTTTGAAAATTTAGACATTTTTTGGTACTTTTTGGACCATAACTCCCAAACAAAAAATGTTTACCAACTATTCCATTTGGAATCTAAAATAACTTTTTACGCTCTATCCAACCATATAGGTTTCAATTTTTTTCGAGGATAACACTTGGGAGTCATTCCATGTAAATATTTCTTTTTTCACTAAATATTTCTGAAAATCTCACCTGGATTCCGTCACAAACATTGCTGCTATACCCATAGCAACGGCAATTCCCATACCCATTGTAAACCGAGCAAATGCGAATAAATAGTGATTTACTATCTGAAAATGTCTGAAAATTTCAGAATTTTCTCAAAAACCCTAACCTACCCAGTAGCTGGTTATTGCTAGAAGAGAAGAGGTGATTTGGGTGACGATCGCTAACATGATTCCCTTTTTTCGACCAAATCTAAAGAAAGTCTGAGTTAACGGAGATTTTGATTTTTGGAAAAATATCAGAACATCGTGTAACTGGAATTTCTTGGAAATTTATTTTGAATCAGCAAGCGGGTGCGCCTTCGACGCGATTAAATTTAGTTTATTACTAGTTCGTCGTTGTTTTTCTTGAAGAGTTACGTAAATATAAAATTATTTCTTAACTTTTTCAAAAGCGGCTGACATCAGGACAGATAGACGCGTGTAGCTTGTTATATATAAGGAAGATTTAAAATAAATCAAAAGGAACAATTCTCTCGAAGACTTCAAACTTCAAATACTACCGAAAAAGAAGAATCTGGTTGTGAGAACCTGAATATCAGAATTTCGAGGTATCAGAATTTTAACAAGGAATTTTTTCACAGTACTGAAAAACAAACTTTCCAGTTTCATATAGATTTCAAACTACTGCAATTTTTGTTTCCTACGGTTTAGGACGTTCTCCTGGAAAAAAAAACCAACCTCTCCGCCACAGTTTTGATGAAAAACGCTCCTGTCATTGAACCCAAAAAGAAAATGGCAACGATGACGGACCACTGATTTTCCAAATGAGCAATCCTAGCGTCGTCCGGATCGTTGGAGTGTTTGGAAGCGTTCAGGAACTGAAATATTTATGATAAAAATAATCTTGAGACTGATACGCCTGGTTACCTTTATAAATGACCCTTGTGCTGGATTAGTGATGAGCAATTGAAATCCAAAGCTAAAAGAGCTGCCAAGTGCCACTATTGATGCCATAAATGTGGTCCGTAGGGGTGGCCATTTTCCTTTTTTCGAAGCATTTGTGGTGGAGACTGTTGAAGCGGAAGTTACAATTCCTGATGACGACATTCTGAAATAATTGGAAATTGATAAAGTTTGGGTTATCTATAGTTAGCGAATCAAGAAAAAAAACAGAATGTTCATGAAACTGAAGAAACAGTAAAATTAGGTTTTTTTTCAGAATTTTGGGCTTTCGGATTGTTTGAATTTGTTTAATTAAATTTATTTTAGGAACAGTTTTTCAGATTAAAACAATCCTAGACCTTTGAAAAATACAAAAAAAATTTTCAAAGTTTGAAAATTTCGGGAATTCGTTTGGTAAAAGGCGTATCTGAACAGTAAAGAAGTTGCCATTGAAATTCAAGTATATTGAAAAACAGCAAAATTAGTTTTGTTTTTTTTAAGTTTTCAAATTTCTGAGAAATTCCAAAACTATATTGAATTGCTTGGTTCTTTCTGATTATCGGAAGTATTTTCAGATTTTCAGAGTTTTCAAAATCGTTGGAGATTATTTCCAGGAAAATTTTTGAAGTTCCTTGAATCTTGAGAGTCTCCAATACCAAAATGTTTTCAGAATTTCGAATATCAAAACTGACAATCAACACTTTAAAAATCTATGTCACAGATTATAACTTGCTTTGAAAACCGTAATTTTTTTAATCAGAGAAAATATTATAAATAAATAATCATATAGTTTTCAGGATTTCCATAAAAAACCTTTTCAAAAAAGTTTTCAAGAACAACAATCCCAAAATAATAAATTACCATTTCACATTCAATTTGAAAATTTTGAGTTTCTATAAACAATAATCATGTAACTAAAAGATTTTTTCCAAGATTTTCGTAACCACATAACCAAAAAAAAACAACTTTTCAGGAACAAAAATTCAACAGTAAGTTTTAAGAGAGGGTGTCAGTTGTGTCAAGAGAATATGTTGCCCTCCCCTATGAATTATTCATAGGAGAGTCTATGAGTTGAAAAATAAAAGAGAGAGAGAGAGTTGTTGCCACTGAGGAAGGAGGCCTCTGTTTTGTAGAGAAAAGGAGATTATGAGAGAATCAGAGAAAATATTGAAATAAATAGAAGGGTGTGAGGTTTGGTACCTAAAAGGATGGCTGAGAAAATAGGTTTAATTAGGTACACATATGGAGTCATATTTCCAGCATTTTTAATTGTGACAGAAAAATTCAAAAAATGACACCAAACTTTAACTCAATTTATCTAGCTTACTGTAAAATATATCAATTAATAAAATGTTAAACATAAAATATCAACCATTTTATCAGTGGGTTACTTTCCAATATCTACAGTACTCCACAAAAGTTTAATTCCACCCTCAGTTTGTACTGAAACACCTATTTAGGTCAATATTCGTGAAAAGGTGTCAACATGAAAAATAAAGGTCTCCCTTCAAAACCTACGTACGAAAAACTTGGAGCCATCAACGTGATCCGGAAACGAGAAACCGGAAAAATTCCGAAAATCACGTTTTGGCCGATCCACAAAAGTTTAATTCCACTCTGAAAAAGTGAGATTCTGGAGGTTTTTGAACTCTGCGGCCACTTTTTGAAAGCCTGAATTTGAAAAATATCTGGATTCCGGATTCCGGAATCAGGATTTCCGGATTCAAACTTCCTGATTCCGGTTACGAAAGCTTCTGAGGTTCTGAGGGATTCTGAAGGGACCTGGAATTCTGGGAGATTCTCCAGGATCATGAGAAACGGCCCAGTAGATTGCGTACTAACTACTCCGAAAGCAAAAAATAAGATTCTCGTGAAGAAGTTTCACAGATGAAGGCGTGATGGCCAGGACGACAATCTCGTCGGCAGGTCCAATCAAACAGTTTTTTGTTTCGAAGAAGATGAACGGATCCGACTATCAACTCATCGTCTCGGAATTTCGCCTTTTTGGAGTAGAAACATGAATTGGAATATCGTCTTCATGCACGTCGATGTTTTGTGAGGTCGTGGTAGTTAGAACGCAATCTACTGGGCCGTTTCTCGTGATCCTGGAAAATCTCCCAGAATTCCAGGTCCCTTCAGAATCCCTCAGAACATCAGAAGCTTTCTTAGCCTTCCAGAAACATTCTGAAACGCTTATTTGTCAAGAAAACCTGAAATTCAGGTTCTCGGGACATTTTAACTCATTCAAAAAGCTAATCCGGAAACCGGAATCCATCATCCGGAATCCGGAACGCAGAATCCGGAGTACATATTCTAAATCCACTACACACAATTCAATAACCATAATCCAGAACCCAAAAAAACCGAAATCCGGAATTTTGAATCCGGAAATCCTGATTCCGGAATCCGGAAATCCGGATATCTAACATCCGGAATTTGGATATCAGTAACCGTGTATAATGGTCTCTGTGTATGGGGGTCAGAATCTTAAAACTCCTCAAATTCAGGCCTTCAAAAAGTGGCCGCAGAGTTCAAAAACCTCCAAAATCTCACTTTTTCAGAGTGGAATTAAACTTTTGTGGATCGGCCAAAACGTGATTTTTTGGAATTTTTCCGGTTTCTCGTTTCCGGATCACGTTGATGGCTCCAAGTTTTTCGTACGTAGGTTTTGAAGGGAGACCTTTATTTTTCATGTTGACACCTTTTCACGAATATTGACCTAAATAGGTGTTTCAGTACAAACTGAGGGTGGAATTAAACTTTTGTGGAGTACTGTACTACGGGAATGGAGGTAATTCAGCTTAAAATACGGTATATATAGTAGAAAGGCCCCCTATGTTTGTCTCTATATATCTCAGTTCCTGTGAAAGATTACAAAAAGTGGTCAACTGGCAAAATATTAATCAAAATACAACATTGATTTTATTAATTGACCACTTTTTGATGTGTTACACAGAAAACGAGATAAATTGCGTCAAAGTTGGGGGTTAGCAAAATCCAGTTGGGCACATTCAAAAATTAAAGCTTGAAAGAAAAAATTAAAAATTTTTGGTAGCAAACGGGAATTATTCTTTTTTCTTCGTTTTTTTTTAAAGTTGTTTTCTTGGCTGATAATATTTCATTACAAAAATTAGCATAGAAAATGCAGAGTTTGAAACTGGAAACTTTTTTGAAACGTTTGAAAATATTTCACGGTTTCAAAATTGTAGTTTTTCAGAAGTTTTTTTTGCAAAATAATGATTGAGAAAAATTTTTCAAGGAATAAAGATTTCGAAAAAAATTTGCTCATGAATTGTGAAGAAATACACTGAAAATTCAACATGAAATTCTGAAATTCCGATTTTCAGAAGCTTTTTTCACTTTTTAAAGCTGAATTTCTAGAAGTTTTTTTAGTTCTAAAAACTTTGAAAAAATTGTGTTTCAAAGTCTGGATATATTTTTCTCATAAAATTTGTTTCCACTCCATTCATCGCTCCGATACGTACAAAAAGAATGAACTGAAATACCTGTCTGCAAGTTACAGACAAAGCAAAACAGCGAAAATTGAAAAAAAATCCAAGTACAAAGAATTTCAGAGAAAAAAACAACAAAGAACAGAGGAAAAAGAAATAGGAAAAGAAAAAGAAATGAGAGAGCATCTGGCACAAAAAGAAAAAAAGAGAGAAAAAATGTGCCAAAGTGCAGAGAGGGAGACAAGTATCACATGCATTTATTTTCCAGCGGAATTGAGAGAAATGAGAAATAGGCGGAGAAAATGCGATGGAAGAGGAATTTCCGTGGCTGGTGGCCGAATTTTTTCTCCTTTTTCAGTGAAATGCAACACTTTTTTAGAAAGGCTTTAAGTGATTTTGGCTATGAAATCTCTCAAAAACCTTTCAGTAATATATAGATTACAGGATATGACCAAAAAATCCCGTTTTCAAATATCGGAAGAAAAAAACCCGGGAATCAAGAAGGAGAAGAAGATCGAGAGTTTCAGGAATTAATGTGAATTTCTGGACGTTTTCAAACTCGAAAATAAGTTTTAAAAATCTTGCAAAACTTTATGTTTCATGAAGTTTTCAATTTTCAGAAGAATAGTTAAAAGTTGCTTAGTAGGTCGATCGTGACACAATAATAATAATAATAATAATAATTTATTGATTCAGGACTATCAGTCACTTATAAAATCAAAGTGTTACAAATTAAACAAATGAGTTAGAAATTATATTCGTCTTCCCGTAAAGTTGGCCTTTTTTTATATGAATGCTTGAACAAAATTGAAAAAAGTTTTATTTCGAGAAAAATCGGTCATTCATAATTAAAAGTCACCCGTAACAACATTTCAAAATTCATCAAATAATAAGATTCCGCTAAACCGGAAATCCTCGTCGAAATTTGTCATGCTAAACGCACAGAAAAATGTTATACAGAAAAAATTTCAAATCCAAAATTAAGCGAACGTCTTCTCCTCCTGGAACTTTTCATCTTTTTCCTCCTCCAACGGCTCAATTGGCGCGGCTACCGTATTATTATGTGTCCTGCACAGAACTGCAAACATTGCTGCAATTCCAGCCAAAAGGAAAACGATGAGAATGAGAATCCAGCTTCGGACAGTGAGGTATGGCGAGATGAAGAGGATTACACAGGAAGCGACGCACTGGAAAATGGGATTTTAAAGGGAGGTACAGTAATCTGGATTTTTAATTCTTCTGCTGGAGATTTATCGATTATCAGATTAAGGTCTCAACTGGAAATATATGACTTTGTTGAAGCAGAAAATTTTTTTTAATCCGAAAAGAGGGACCAACCTGATAAATACGTGTCAAGCTGAAAATTTCAGCTCGGTAGTCTGGAACAGCAATCTGGCAAATGACAGATCTTGTCATGGTGATTGTGAAGTCGGCAAAGCCAAGAAGGAACCCGATTAGGATTGATAGGTAGCGGCTGAAAAGTTTAAGATGGAATTTTGGCATCATACTGTCAGTTTTTGTTGAAGGAGTTGAACTTTCCGCACCGCTATCAACTGATAGAAGCCCGCCCTATACATAGAAGCCCACCCTACACACTTACACTTCGAGCTCAATTATTTCGGTTTATGTAAGAGTCATCAAACATCTGTCAACTGAAAGAATATTGGTGATATTATGATAACTAATTTATCAGTACACATTTTTTGACATCTTTTACAGCAAATGAGCTATGAGAGCTGAAAGTTTATAGCTAAAGTATGCTTATATTTCAGCACATAAAGAAAGCGGATCAATGGATTTGATCCACCATGTAACTCATATCGATTCAGTGAAACCGTATTTTTCTAGTTTATTTTTTTCATTTTTTAACATTTTTTCTAGAGTTCGTGTATTAATAATGATGCAATAGAGCTTTTTCTATCTCCTGAAGAGTGTGCAGTTTTGAGTCAATGTGCACAGTATACACCTTTCACTTTCTCATGCGCCTACCGTAGCCCTCTATTGACCCTCTAGCGATCCCAAATTCATTATTCGACCAACAAGAATAACTCAACCAAAGAATTTTAGTGTGTTCGCAACGACATTTTTCTCAAGTCCCAAATTTGAAACCATCTGTTTGAAACAGGCTGTTTCATAAATCTATCATATTCTGAGTTTTTTGTTTCATTCATACCTGGGCGTAATCAACACATCCATATTGCTGGTTGGCTTCTGTGTTGCCTCATTCGGCACCGAACAGTACACCAAAACCATGACAATTGCCATCGATGTACAGTGTACTGCCATTGGCACAATCAACTTATACTTATGAAGTCGTTTAATCATTGGTCGGATGAACATGGCGCCTGAAAATTCGGTTTTTTACATAACTAGATATCTTCTCATCCCCTATAGATTCCTATCAAACCAAACTGGGTCATTAGATATGTTTTTGTATATGACGGTTTGGTTTCTGAACTATTGATATCATGGCTGTACTATTTCAAGGAATTCCTAACAATTTTTTTTCGTTGAAACAGAAGGAAATCATTGTTTTCTTTTTCCGTAGTCGCGAGGTCATTTAGTTTCGTATATGGTCGTTTTTTGCAGGTTTCATGCAAGAATTT
The DNA here is from genome assembly GCF_000004555.2 of Caenorhabditis briggsae. Lineage (NCBI taxonomy): Eukaryota > Metazoa > Nematoda > Chromadorea > Rhabditida > Rhabditidae > Caenorhabditis > Caenorhabditis briggsae. The sequence continues at coordinate 2,736,075 of NC_013487.2, read as the reverse complement.
TGCGGTTTGTGATCTTGATAAAGGATGATAAAAGATTACGTTTAAAGTGACGTCAAGCTAATACATAGTTGGGTGTGTTTGGGTTACGGTAGAAAAATAAGAGACCGAAAATGAGGAATAGCAGCTAATGAAATTTTTTGAAAACTTTACAAATTACTATTAAGATTACTATTAATGCAAAATGTCGAAATGATTTTAGAAATGTTTTGAAACTGAATTTTCATATTTTCCAGATAATTTTTTCCAGTTTCAAAGTTTTGGTTTCATTTGAGTTAGTTAGTTCTCAATGATAAGTTCTGCAGCCGACTTTGATCGTGTAGCTAAAATGATAGAGACGCTGGACTCCTAGGATTTCGCGAACGAGTTCAAATCCTCCAGTTTTAATCGAATTTTCCCTAATTGGACTGACAATAATTGCAAAAGTACTATAACTTTGTACTATAACTCAAACTAAAACTTTGCAGTTTCAAAACTGAATCATCTTTAAGCTTGAAATTTCGGTTATCATTTAAAACATAGTTAAGTTTTCTGAAAATTTACTCATTCTAAATATCAAAAATTTTGAAGATTTTAAAATTTTTTTCAAAACTTATAAACCTTTTTAATTTAGAAAACCCTGAATCTCAGCTAAACAACAATATGTTCTGTTCCATGATGCTAACTTTTTGTATTGCAATTTCGCTCATACTGATAATGCAGTTTTGTCTGATTGAAAATACTGAAGTTAGAACCATTTTGTTTAAAGAACCCCAAGCTTATGTATATGGGCCAACAGTATACAACCGCATAGCTCAGCGGATATCAGTACCAAACCTTTAATATTAGGTTTAGAAGTTCAAATTTTAGTATGAATTAAAAATTTGATGTTTCATTTTGGTTTCAAATTTACTCAAATTTTAAATCTTTTAATGACGTGTTTGAATGTCAAAGCCGCTACAGTTTCAACATTAGGTTCAAACTCTCAAAAGACTTACCGTAAACACTCCAATGGAAGACCACTCTATACTCGCAATTTGACCTCAATTATCTCGATTTCTATATGAGATACGGAAAATGTATTGACTAATAAATTACTTGTCGTAATATCACCAACATTTTATCCGTTGACAGATTTTCCTTATCTTTTATAGGAATCGAGATAATTGAGCTCAAAGTAGAGGATGGCCTATTACAGTGTTTACGGAATATGATCCGTTGCCATGTCCCTCCACATTTAGTGAAACCTCCTCAAGTGTTCATAATACTACACACAACATCACTAAAACTTCCATACCTCCCACTTGAAACCGTAACCCTCGATTTCCCAAAACTCACTCAAAAACGCGGCGGCTCCAGAGCTTAACAGGTACAATGCGATAATGTAGACGTCAGAAGCGGTTTCAGAAGTGAACGACAGTGAAGTTGGATAAATTCCGTACATGAACGATACCATACATCCCATGTAGACATATGTGAAGATCAGAAGAGATGTGTTTAGATGGGTGAAGGATTCTCCGAAGCGTTCTGGAAGTATACTGGGTTTATACGAGCCAATAAAAAGAGTACACACTGAATTGTGACAATAGAGAAGGCGTGACTCTTGGAGTGTTCAGAGCGATTGAGTCAAATTGTTTTGTTGGCAAAAATGTGAATAGGACCACTGATACAATGGTAAGAGCCATAAGAGAGAAGTAGATGACTTGGACTACATGCTCATCAAAGTTCAAAAAGTGTCCGTCGAATGTGTGTGGTACGAAATGGAAAACGAATAGCATTGTGACACCTCCAAAGAACAGGGATGTGTGGCCGAGACCAGTTTCCAGGGCAGAGTTGGAGTCGATGGTTCGGCGGGACGAGTGTTCGGAGAGGTATGTTCCTTCAGCACTGTTGTACACTGGAAAAATATGGAGGTTAGGAGGAATAAGCGAGATCCTAGAGTATATAGGCAATAGCTGCAAACCATAGCCGCTTTCTATATGCTATAGCAACTCTATTCGTATATCATTCAGTATGCCAAATGGCGTTAAACATACCCTAAGATCTCATGTACCCCCGCTGAACCTTATACAAAATATTACTGTAGCATAGTCTCCAATTATGTATGATGATTTTGTTGAAGCTTATTGCGACGAGGGGACATATTTTTCTCACAACTATATTTTTCACACAACTCTGTTCATATACGCCCCTAGAGGAACTGAGCTTGTGGACCCAACGCTGGTGATACCGTACCACTACACAGTAAGCTACATGGTCGCAATCCCAATTAACATTTTAACATTAACATTTTAAGATCAATATTAACGATGAACTCAAAAACATTTTCTGTTTCATAGTGCTCATTTTGGATACATCTTCTCCTGAGAAGATGCTCTCGATAGTGAAATAATATGATTCATCTGATCTTTGTACTTCTGACCACTCTATCTTTGATCTTATCTTATCCACCATTAGCTTCTTCCCTACACAGCTTCTGTCTTGTCTTCCTCTAGCTTCCATTTTGCCTGTTTTCACGTGAATCTTCTAGAAGGCCCACACTTGCCATGTGTTCCCTCAGAATGATGTCAAGAACCAGAATACGTGAAATTTCAAGGGTCTCGTGACCCATATATAATTGTTTTTTGAGATGGTAAAGGTCACAAAAACAAACTAGAAACTACACAAAGTTTTCAGTTTCATAGTGTCTAGAACTTCAAGGCTCTTAACCTTTGAATTAATAGAAGCCTCAAGATCATATTATACTCACTTGCATAGGCGAATCCAAGAAGCAGTTGGGAAGAGTAGAAGATGTAGGAATTGACATGAATGTATGCCACGTAGCAGACAGCAAATAGTACTGAGGATAGCATGAGCATGGATTTCGATGAAATGTAGTATTGGATGGTGGCTGTGAATAGGGAGAAGAAGGCGAATGAGATGTATTGGATGGCTTGGCTGGAAAAAATAGTTTTTATTGCTAAAAATTACTGTTTCAAATATCTAGTAAGTTGTTGTCTGGTGAGTTTTCGAATTAAGAAATGGTGGAACTAGTTTGATCATAAGTCCTAGGGCTGAATACGGAATTTACTAACCAAAATTATTACTGTTTACTTACCTTATCAAAATCTTCAAGCATATCATGTAGAATTGCTAACTACTGAATATCCGGTAATTTTTCATGGTCTTCTACTTGTTATTAGCACTTTCATGAATATCTGCCAAACATTCATAAACTATTTGAAATTGTAACTAAAATTGTTTCGAAAAATGTTTTACTGTATCAAGAAGACATTATGTAGATGACTTATGATCCACTTTTTGCTAACATGTATCTCCACGGTTGTTATCCTTTTTGCTCCAAATTTCACCCTTACTTTGACCCGATTCATCTCATTTCCCGATAGAGCTACCAAAAATGTTGACAAATCAATTCTTATAATGGCTAAACTGTTTTATTAGTTAGTAACTTTCTGATACCTAATACAGGAACCAACGTAACATGAACCAAAATTAGAGCACCTTTCTAGTTAGTGCTAAACTAAATTTATTATTTTAAAAATTAAAATTTCTCTGAAATTTTGTAATGGCGATTTGTTACTAAATTGGAGATCTTATACGAAATTTAGAACCATAATGAAACAGTGAAATTTGAAAAAAAAACGGATAAGAATAGCTGATAGATATGTCACCAAAAAGTTAGATTTAAGCCATCTACGTTTGGTTTACTTGATACTGTAATTTTTTTTTGAAATTATGTCAATTACAGTTTCAAAAAGTTGATAAAATGTTGGGAGCTTTTTTGCAAACACTGTAATGAAAATACACCCTAACTAGGACACAATTTACCTCGATTACTGTGAAAGATATCAAAATTGTTCTAACAAAATGTTTATCATTTTATCAAAAATATTTTGTCAGGTGACCACTTTTGGATTTCTTTGAAAGGAACCGAGATAAATTGGTTCAAATTTAGAATTTAAGCGGCTTTTTTTTTAATATGATGTTTATCATGTTATTATAACTTTCAACTAGGAATATCACTTGTTTGATACAGTAAACATGGATTCGTGGGGCTCCATAACTTTAGCTCATTGGCTCAAAGTTAAAAGTTCAGTGGCTTATCGGATACAGCCTTCAATATTTTCATATGATTTTCAATTAGGAATATAACTACTTGCTTGATACAGTATTCCTTACTAACAATTATCACAAAACTTTGGTATTCTAGAAATAATGAAAAGTAACTTTGATAAGGCTAGAAAAAAATAACTTTTTGTTAAATTCAGATTTCTGTTTGAGACATTAACAGTTATCAATTTCAGTAAATTGAAACAATAATGTATCAACTTTTTGAAACAGTAATTTTCAGCAATTTCAATAGAGATTCACTACAGTAGTCGTTAGAACAACCGGAAAACCCAAAAACCAACTAACTGACCTAGAAACCTCTACTTGCAGATCTGAGGCCATCCAAAACTCACCCATAGTATCCTGCATACTCGCTAATCCTATCCGGATTCCTTGTACTAACTGAATGGAGTACACTTTCGGCCATCATCGATTGCACATCGTATCCCAAAAACATAAAAGTCGTTCCAATAGAAACCATGAACACCGAGACGAGCTCATGTCGTCTGGGTGTTAGTTGGAACATCATTGGTTCTGGAATTTCGGAAAAGTTGTATGAATGGTTTTTAAATTTGAAAAAAAGGAATTAAGAAACTTCTCAAGCGGCAAAAAATTGAAAATTCGAGAGAAAAAACTTCTGGAACGAAAATCAGATACCATATCCAAATTAAAAGGTCTCTCTATGAACCAGGTATAACACATTGAAGGGGCGGAGACCGGTGGGCGGAGCTTAATCGGAGAAGAATAAGAAAAAAAGGAAGAGAAAAGATAAGAATGATTAATGGGTCTTCTTTTTTGGGGTATTTTTTCTGTTGTGATTAAGACTCCGCCCACTTTTTTTTGGATTACTCATCTTTTCAAACGATTTTTGGTCAAATTTTCATATAAAAATTTTCATAATATGATATGTAGACTGTATTAAGAGAAATTGAAAATTTTAAGTTTTTAATCGAAAATCTGAAAACGAAAAAAAAAAACGTTTTTCAGCAGTTTGCTGAAAATGCGCTCCATTGAACATTTTTTGAAGGTCCCCATCGGCTGAGCAAAGTGGTCGAAATCGGCTTCTCAAATGAGAAAGGTTACAGTAGTCTCAAAAATTAGTAAACATCAAAGTCTTTTTTCATTATCAGAGAGTTACCTAATTCAAATGAAATTAAGAACATTGAAACGAAAAAAAATCTAGAATTTTCTTTGAAAAAAAAACCATACTGTTTCAAATTGGCTATTTCATTAATGTCTGTAGAGTGACTTTGTTAAAGGTTAGGTACAGTAATCCAATACATTTGCACTGGAAAAAAAACTAGAACTCTGTATGTACATAAGCCATATGAAATCTGAAAAAGTACAGTATTCCATATTAAATGAATTGGTAAAAGGCGGATAAAACTGGTCAAAGTCAAACGGCTAGAATATAGATAAACCATCCGGAACAGAAGTTTTTTATCTGAATTCTGTTTCATGAATTTGTTAAAAAGTGAAAAAAAATACTTTGAATAATTAATTTCTCATCGATGATACATCCTTATTCAGCTTTATTCATTTCTAATAAAGTTATCTTGGACCCTAATAGAGATATCAAAAAAGTGTCAACTAAAAAATATTCAAAATTTTACCAACAAAATTTTATCAGTTGACTACTTTTTGATATCTCCTCCAGGAATTTAGATGATTTTGGTTTTCTAGCTAGTTGTTTGAACTCTGTCTATAAGTGTAATCTTACTATCAGATTCCCGTTCCACACAAACACCCCGAATCTACAGTAATCCTACTACTGCGCAATCTAAAGAGAAAAACTCGATTTCTGAGAATAACAGAAGCTTATCACAGATTGTACCGCCGGGTGTGTGTGTTTGTGATATCACTGATAACACAAAAAAAGATGAGAATCGGTCAAATAGTTCAGCCAATGCGCATCGTTCAATGATAAGAATAATCAAGGGAGAGAGGATGTGACATCATTTTTGTAGTAGTCAGAATCAGAATCAGAAGACGTTGGAGGTGAGAAAAAGTTTGAAGATCACTAAAACAGAAAGATGTGTTATTCGCCAAAGCCCAAAATCAAGAAGGAAACATCATCTTCTCTTCCAGTTGTTTTTTCAGATCACTGATTTTTTTTGGCTGCTAAACAATCGATTTTTTTGTTACACCACTTTTGGGGATTCCTTTGTTTCAGTCCCCAATAAATTATGGTTTTTTTTAATCATTTTGAAATGATAACATAATGGAGAATCGAAAAAAAAACCGGAATTTTTTGAGTTGTTATTGTCTGGATGAGAAGGTTATCATTTAAAAAATTAGAGAAGAAGGAAGCGAATTTTTTTCAGATGGGGTTTTTTCTGATGGTTTTTTGGTAGAATTTTGGATTGATAAGGAGGAGTCGGGGGACTTTAGAAATTGATGAGTGACTTAACAAAACGAAATTTATTGAAAAAGTGGAAATCAAGAGTTTGAAACTGGAAAAATTATGAATTTTATGGAAAAAGATTGGGATATTTTTGCCCGAAAAAAATACAGATCTTTACTATTAACAAACACCAAATTCTCATCTCCGACGCTAGCGAAGTTTCCAGTAGACCATACTTGTAACGTGCCGGGCCGGGCTTTTTCCCGAATTTCGGAGGCAAGGGGGGACCCTTATGTGATTTTTTCGATCAATAAGTTTTTTTCGAGTTTTTTTTTTTTTTGATCAAACAGACAAACAATCAAAATGCACAAAAAAAATACAGAAAATTGTATTGAGAGCTCAAAATTCGGTTCAAAATGACATAACTTTTGCTACCGGGCCTTCCGGGCCGGGCCTTGAAATTTTGAAATTTTTTTTCCTCAGGCCCGGCCCGGCCCGGAAAAGCCTTGAAATTTTCCTCAGGCCCGGCCCGGCCCGGAATTTTACAAGTATGCAGTAGACCAAAATTTCTCAAATTTTCACAGAAAATCCGAAATAGCAGCGAGATTATGCCACCACTTTCCGTTTTTCGAAATTTTGATTTTGAAGCCTTCTGGAGACGTTCCTAGGTTTCATCACAGTGAAAAAAGGGTGGTGGAACTTTCCCCATGGGAAGAGAGGGCGCGGGCGAGAGGGGGAGGAAAGAGCGGAAAGAGCGGAGCAATACCATAAGTCTACTCGGATTGTCAACCAGCCTCCACGCTTGGTTATGAAATCTAATCAAAAGTATTATAATTAATTTTTGTTCCCTTTCTTTCTAGATTAAGTTTGTAGTCTACGCTCCCCTTTCAATAGTTTTATATTTGATCTACCAAATTATTTGTGATCTACCCACCTTCTTAGTTGTTTCATTGGTCAGAACCCATTATTCGTCGGGGCCCATTCTCAGTCTGTCATAGTCTCTCCCCAACCATCTCTAGCTATCCGCATATATTCTGTACTTTCTAGTATTTGAATAAACTAGTATTCTAATAACTACTATTCGTATTCCTTGAACCGGCGAGAATACCGGATTCTAAGGACTCAACACATAGATAATTATCTCAAAAACATCTAACCTGTTTTCAGCGTCAAGTCCAGTGGAGAAAACATGCTCTGGTCATTCACAGGATGTCGAGTTGAATTGCCTGCCACAGACGGCCCAGAATTACACGCCATTGAAAAGCACGGAATGAAGCAGGGAAGAATCTTCCGTTGCTCATGCTGCAGGTCAATCTTCTCACTGGCCAGCGCCAACCGAATCCACAAAAAGCACATGAAAATGCCCAATATCCAGTCCGACTCAACCCCACTTCTCCATTGCTCAAGACCAAAAGGATGGAACAAAAAAGACCTAGACTCGAACTTGACGAAGAATGATCAAGCGCAAAATGAAGTTGTGCAACTAGCAGATTCGCTGGATACTGGGATTGAATCGGATCAGAGCAAAGCCCTTGAGAAAGCTGAATTAGTGGAAAAACCTCGCGAAAAGGCAATTCAAGAAGAGACGGAGATCGTGGTGACGCTCGATCGAATCAAGAAGAGGTCGAGATTGTGAACACCCTCGAAAAAGCCATTCAAAGAGCAGAGGCTCTTCTCATCGGAAATATCGATTACAACCACATTGAATCCCTATTGAGAGAGTTAAGACGATTGAAAAAGAATGCAATGATGAGAAGTTGAAGAGCGAAAAGGTGATGGGAAAGCTCATGGAAGCTGGAAAAGCCAGAAAGGTAACACCGAAAATCGTAAATTTTTTTGCACAATTCAAAATTTCAGCTAGCAGCAGCGAAAAGAAAAGGGAATGGTCAAAAAGCTCCACCTACCAAGAAAAATAAGCCATCAGAATTGACAGTGAGTTTGCTCTGGGGGAAAAACTTGACTCAAAAACTTGACTTATTTTCAATGAATTGTGCAAAAACGGTGCTTATCTAAACTACTAATTTGTTTTTAATTTGAGTAAGCAAGAAACCTTTTTTTTCCAGAATCGTGAGAATCATGAGTCTGCTTCTCTTTCGACGTCTTCTGCAACGTCTTCCGCCACGTCGTCTGCCACTTCTCCTACCATTTCTACCGCATCCACGTCATCTGCTCCACCAGCTCCAGAATCATCAAACGCGAGAAAGCCTGGAAGACCCAGAAAGATGGTGTAGAGAACCAAAAATCTAATATTATCCACTTTATCCACTTTGAAATTTATTTTGTGCGAATTTCTACACTTAAATTTAATCATTATTTTAATTGTATTTCATTAGGTCATTGTTAAGTAGATTTTTTTTGTAGTAGGTAAGTTCAATCAAATTATTTAAATAAATTTTATCGCTGTGTGTTGTTTTTTATTTGAAGAAAGGTGAATTTTAGAGAAGAAAGAGACAAAAAATCCGGTTAAAAAAATTTGCTGGAAATGCTGGATGAATTATTTTTCGAATGCTGAAATTTTGAAATTCACTAAAAAGAGTTTGCTGAAAAAATAGAGAACATTTTTGAATAAAAAAGAATCCCGAAATAACAGAAAAAATAACGAAAACTGAATCAGAAAGTTCCAGAACATCGAGATTCCTGGAAATTCGGAAAATCGAATAACGGAAAAAGGTGAAAATAGAATATTCGGATGTTAAGAAGAAGGTATTTAATACTCAAAATTCAGAAATTCTAAAACTGAGAAGTTCAGAAATTCAGAAATTCTAAAACTGAGAAATTCAAAAATTCAAAAATTCACAAATCTAGGAATTAAAAAATTCTGGAAATATACCGTAAACACACTAATTGAACGCCACCCGGACCGTCCACTTTGAGCCTATATATTTCAAGCTTCCATGAGCTTTCCCATCACCTTTTCGCTCTTCAACTTCTCATCATTGTATTCTTTTTTTAATTAACTCTCTCAATAGGGATTCAATGTGATTGTAATCGGCATTTCCGATGAGAAGAGCCTCTGCTCGTTGAATGGCTTTTTCGAGGGTGTTCACAATCTCGACCTCTTCTTGATTCGATTTGTCGAGCGTCTCCACGACCTGTAGAAATTACCGTATCATGAACGTACTATATTAATCCGTTATTCTGGATTTTGCTTGATGATTATAGAAGTCATGAAATTTTATTTAATTGCTGTTAATGGGATTGTACCAATAAATTTGATCTGGTATTTCTGGGATAGTCATGGAAGTTATAAAACGGAAGTTTTTGTTTCAAGTGTGATAGGTCGACAGGTTTATGATGTTTTTTTGGAGTGTGAATTTTTGCGTAACGGTGTACAGAGATTGGTGTTTGCACTGTTCACATTGGAGCTTGCAACCGCGTAGCTGGATGGACCTTTTTTAAAGTAATTGAGCCCTTCCTGTAGCTGAAAAATTGTTTTTTTTATTTAGTTTATATATATTTTTGTACTTAGTTCCATTTGAGATAGAAAAAAAAGATACCAGTTTCATAATGTAACCTTATGAACGAATTTATGATATAAATCATTGTAAGAAAAGACATTAATTCAATATTTAAAAAATAACATATAATGCTATTGAAAACTATGTAATGAATGATCACTATCAGAAAATCAAGAAAGGAGTCGAAAAATTAAAATTAAAATCAACAATTGACAGAACCGTTACTGTTCTCATACTTGTAAAATTTTTGCTACCGGGCTTTCCGGGCCGGACCCGGGCCTTGAAAATTTCCTCAGGCCCGGCCCGGGCTTTGGCGGGCCGGCTCGGAATTTTACAAGTATGACTGTTCTCAAAAATACCGTAAAAACTGTATTAGATATCCATGGCACTCTATTGTTCGGGAGTGATCTGGGGGGGCATTGTATTAGGGGCTGGCATTCAATTAGAGGCTGACACTTTATTGTTTGGAGTCAATTTCTACTGAAACTCATCACAAAAGGACTCGATTTTCAATTGTTTCATAAAATGGCTTTCGAGGTTTTCGTGATTTACCAACTTTTTTTAAAATAGACTTTCGGAGTCTGATATTATCCTGAAACATTTTTGACAAATACAGTACCTCTAGAAAACCAGAAAATGATTTATTCGTGTTATTCTTCACCTTTACCACTGTGACATCAAATCCGCTCCCGATACGGTTCGGGCTCCGGAGTTGGCTCTCTGGGTGTTGGCTCTCGTGGCGGTGGAGATGGAGTTGTCTCACGGATGGGACTTGGTTCAGGTGATGGTAGGATTAGTTCTGGAATGTATTACCAAATACAATTGAACTTCTTGTTTAATTTTCAAAGTTTGTACAGAGTGTCTGAAAAAGAAAAAATCTGAAAATCTGGATAACTGATATAAAACGCATGTTTCCTTGAAAAATCTGAAGATCAAAAAACTTTCTGATCTGGGAAAATAAGAGAAAATACTAGAAGGAAAACGTTCATTTGTCACCAAATTGAGATTCTGGAAATCTGAAAAATGACGGTGACATGCTTCTAAATGTTTTTTGAGGCATGTTCCAGCCTTTAAATCTGGAAAACCAGCATATATTATCGCTATCTGAGAAAAAAAAGGTTGAGACGCAGAGAAAAAATGTCCGCGTCTCCACCTAACATGTCCTATTCATGCTCGCCGCTTCGAGGTTCCCACCGTATTCAGACTGCAAAAAATTCTCTCAAACCTTATTTTTTCAGAAAACAGTAATAATTGGTGAACATACATGGAAATTATTTTTTGAAAAACCATGGTTATCATAGTTGTTGGAAACTTTATGAATCTTGCGAAAAATGTTCAATTTCAGATATAGAAATGACATCTATTATTATGCACTTTTGACAAAATATATCTCGGTTCCTGTAAAATATATTTGAAACTTTCAAAGAGGAAAATGTTTTCCTTGATAGCAGAAACATTTAATCAGTGAACCATTTATAGATATCTCAATCAGGAAACGAGATAATTAAATTTTAAGGAACGATGTTTTCAATGAGTTTCACAAATTTTCAAAAGTGAACATTCAAAAATTATTTGAAGGTGATGAAAAAAGTTTCAGAAAAAAAATCGAAATTCTAAATCAAAACGATTACGTGAGTTGGTTCAGAAACCCACGGGCCCATAAAAAGTACTATAAAAGACGAGGCAAGTGGAGGAAGAATCAGTTCTACTCTTCTCTGGGCTCCAGAGAGGGGTCCTGGGTCCTGGGTCCTGGGTCCTGGGGTCCTGGGTCCTGGGTCCTGGGTCCTGGGTCCTGGGTCCTGGGTCCTGGGTCCTGGGTCCTGGGTCCTGGGTCCTGGGTCCTGGGTCCTGGGTCCTGGGTCCTGGGTCCTGGGTCCTGGGTCCTGGGTCCTGGGTCCTGGAGGACAAATGCTGTTAGAGGATCTAGAAACGAGAATCGCACTTTAGAGAAGTCTGCTGTCAAAATCATAATACTTTTTTTCAATACCTGGAACTGAAATCAGATAATTCGTGCAGTGCGATGATCCACAAAAAAACAAGATCATTTGGAGCGCTTCTGATGGTTCAGACTGAAAATAAGGGAACTGGATTAAATAAATGGTGAATCGTTTGCTACGTATTCTTTGTGATTTTCACATCTCCATTCCTTTAAGAGATATCGAAAAATTTGCAATGGCCAAACTTTCCCGTTTTTTCGAAAAGTATAATTTTTCAGATGATATATAAAAATGTTCAAAAATGAGTTTACCATGCAAGGAAACCCAGGGAGTTATCATATTCCAATTGCGTTAATATTTTGCTTCAGTTTAGCACATCATTCAGAAACAGTTTTTATTCAATTTCTTTAAAATCCAAAAAAAAAAAGAATTTCATTTCATTTCGCTCCACTTTCCCTCCTTGACGAACTGCTCGGATGGCTTGACTTCTTGCTCTCTGGAGTCGCACTCCTTGATGTTTTTCCAGATGCCACTGACGTGACCGACTGACTTCGTGTGGATGGTCCAGTACCACCAATACCTCCTCCTTCTGGTGATGCTCCAGATGCTGCCTGTTTGGATGTTGATGCTCCAGAAGACGGAGCCGGAGTTTTCTGCGTCTGCCGGAACTTTTTCCATTGTTTCTGGTATTCTTGGTATCTTCTCCACGCTTCTTCACTGTAAGCTTTGCGCTTTTGGGCGGCTATTTCAGCGGCAGTTAGTGGTCGAGCTGGAAATTTGAAGATTAAGTCTCAAGCACTTTTTAAAGTTTCAAGGTCTCTAGGATAGCTGGCTTAAGGTATCTAGGATAGCTAGCTCAAGGTCTCCAGAATAGCTGGCCTAAGTCCTTTAGGATAGCTGGCTTAAGTTCTCTAGAATAGCTAGGTTAATAGCTAGGATAGCAAGTCTCTAGGATAGCTAGCTTAAGGTCTCTAGAAGTAGAGTTACTTACGTTTTGGCGGTGGTGGCGGTGGAGGCGTCGGCTCCCGATACGGTTCGGGCTCCGGAGTTGGCTCTCTGGGTGTTGGCTCTCGTGGCGGTGGAGATGGAGTTGGCTCACGGATTGGGCTTGGTTCAGGTGATGGTAGGATTAGTTCTGGATTGTATTTCACTGTAGATTATTGTACCCTCAACCTCTCAACTATTCGAGTTACTGTTTTAGCCCTGCTAGCATGCTGTACCTTGTTTTTCACTGCTTCAGAACCATGTCAAGTACTAGAGACTCATTTTCGGTATTAATTCGATTCCATTTCTTAAGGGATATTGAACTAAAAATCACTGTTTCACAATCAACATAATCACTCATGAACTAATTGAAAACTTCAATTCAAGATAAAAGACAGTTTCATTCTGAATTACTGTACCCACAACCTCTCAACTGGGGAGATCACTAACATACTGTACCTTTTTTTCTAGAAATTGAAAAAAAAATCGCTGTTTCACAATCAACATAGTCACTCATAAACTAATTCAAAACTTCAATTGAAAAATTCCAATACAACTCGGGATAAATGTACCCTAAATCTCCCAACTATCGCTCTGCTAGCCTACTGTACCTTGATCATCATCGGATTCTTCTGGAGACGGTGTGGCAATAACCATCGAGTCATCTGTGATCGTCGGACTTGGTGGCGGAGGTGGTGATGGCGTTTGGGTTTCGGCGATGGAAGACGGTAGACTGGTTTTGGAGTTGGTGGCGGTGTTGGTGTCGGATCACGAATCCATTCACTCTCTAAATTAGGAAAACACTGCAGAAATCAAAATCACACAGAAATCAGGATATTCTACCGTAACCCAAATGCCGCGTAGCTGAGGAGCCATAAATTCGTATTCTCAAGGGGATTCTTTGGGTAGAAAGACAATAATTTGTTAAAAGTTGCGCCCTGTTTTAAGCCAAGAATTCCAAAAATCAATTCACCAAAAAATAAACTATCAATTTCACAAAACTAGTTGAAATCAGACGAAAATTATAGAAATCTGTTAAGGCTCTCGTGAAAGTTCGATTTTCTTAAATTTTCAGATTCTCAAAACTTTTTTACTCTTTCAAATATGTCATAAAGATGCGTTATCGAAATAAAACGGAGATCCCGTATCCGGAAAAAAAATCACATTTTCAGTTTTTCGTAGCTTTTAGTTTTTCGTAGCTTGAAGGCTGAAAATTTGCATTTCTATTTTAATTCAGGAATTCTTGGAGTCTCAGAATTTCCAATTTTTAAGAATTTCGATTTAGAAGGATCGACCCAGACTGATGGCAAATAACTTATTTCCCCTGATAGAAGTCTACTGAAACCATTACCGTTGAGCTCAATCATCTCGTTTCTCGTAAAATATACGAAAAATTTGTCAACTGACAAAATGTTGGTAATATTGTAATAGATAATTTATCAGTTGACACATTTTTGGTATCTCTTACAGGAACCGAGATAACTGACCTAAAAGATAATGGTTCGGCTGCACTGCTATATACCGTAACTTGGTCTCAAACCTCTTCTGGTAACCAGAAGACTTTAAACAACTTAGTAAAATCAGATACCATTGAGTAGATCTCGGTGAGTACTACATTCCCCTTTTTGATTTGAATCAAAACTCCAAATTTAATGAGAGCTACGCAGCCAACAAGTTTGCTTACCAGGCTCATCCGCAAACTCAGCATCAAATCGTTCGGAATCCGGTTCGAATGGCGGTGGCCGAAGTGTCTCGATCTCTCCCTCTTCCACTTTAATCGCTTGATCCACGAAATGGTCCAAATTCAAACTTTTTACTACGGTAGTCGGCAAATTAAATTGGTCACCCAGATTTTTGACCAAAGCTTTCATGGTGATTCTGAAAAAAAGTTTTCATTTTCAGAACATTTTCAAATTTCGTAAATTTGATTTTCCGAATTCTGTCGTTCAACAATCCTGAATAAAAGTGATTTAAAAAATAAAAAGCGATTGTTGAGACAGTTCTCTCAAATTCCGCAAATTAGTGTTTTTTTTTTGAAATTTTTTTCAGTTTCAGAACGTTTTCAAATTTTTTACCATCCAATATTCTAAATTACGACATGGTTCCCGAATTCTAAACTCACTTTTTACCACCAAACCAAATCGCCACATTTCCGACATTTTCGATTTTTCGTCCAAAATAATGCAACTTTTTGAGTGCATCTGCAGCGATTTCTATAGCAATTGTGGTCAAGGCCAAACCAACGGCAATGTAGACAATTGTGATAAGCATGTACGTTTCGCTGGAAAAAAGTAGTAATAAAAATTTCTTATAAAACAACTGAATAAGATATTGGAGCTAACTGACCAGGTTTCGAAAACAAACATATTGAAACAGGAATATTTCGGGAAAAAAAACGTTTGAAGTTCAAATCAGACTTGTGGGGAGACATGAAAAAAATAATGTTCTCGAAATTCCGTTTAAATATGCTCCTCGAGGAGTTGAACTTGTGGGGGATCGAGGATTGAGGGTGCGACTGAGCCACGCGGGCAAAGAAAAAGCGGCCACCCGATTGCATACATAAAGGCGAGGACGACATCTGTACTCAGAGTGACTGTGAGCGCTGTACACCGTCACGGTAGAATGCATACCCTGGCTCCAAAAATCCTACGAAAAATCTCCTGTCCCCAAACCCTCTTTGATATACACAAATTTGTGTATACTGAACGAAACTAGAATTTCATTTTTGTAGTTTACAACTTTTTTCTAGCTATCGTAGTTTTTGATATATACGCCTTTAAACAGAGCCTGCCTGATAAATGTATAAAAGCATTCAACTTTAAAATCCTACAAAAGATTTCATAATTTCTCGATTTGGCCGTAAATTTCAGAGTGTGCTAAACAAAAAAAACTTCAATTTTGTAGTTGACAACATTTTTGTAAAAGGCCAACGAAGTTCGATAATTGGGTTTGAAATGAAACAGTCATCATCAGAGCTCCCTTAAGGATAATCTGAAATTTTTAGAAAAATGGAAAGTTCTGAAAATTTAAATAATCTCGAATTTTTTGAACTTCTAGGTTGACTAATCTCCTTGGCTGTAAAAAAACTGGAATTATATCCTGTTTCCAAAACAGTGTTTTAAAGTTTTTAAAAGAAATTTCCGCTACTCACCTCCTCGGCACAATATCTCCCAAACCAATAGAAGTAAGCGTCACGAAATTGAAGTAGACCGCTTTGAAAAAGTCCATATCAGGCTCATAAGCAGCCAACATCATTCCACCAAATGCGATATAAACCAGGAAAAGAATAAAAAGAGACGTCGCTTCGGTTTCCGTCAAATCATCCTCCTCTTCTGATGTCTCTGACGTCTCCTCGATCTCGTTTTCCACTTTTTCATTTTCCAATATCTTTTCTTCAATGTCCGTATTTGATAAGTCTTTGGCACCGGACAGTTTTGGATAACGAATGAAGTTCGGGTTCCATGCTTTTTTGAGTTTCCTGAAAAAACGAATTTTGGTAGATTCCCTCAATTTTAACCTTCTTTATCTCTTCTCCTTTAAAAGATAAAAAATTGTCGACTGATAAAATGTGTGCCATAATGTTCTTAACATTTTATCAATTGACAACTTTTTGATATCTTTTACAGAAACCCAGAAAAATTGGGTTTAAAGTTGCTTGACCTACTTCCATGTCTTTTTACAGAACGTTTTTGCAACAACCATCATTTCGGAAATGAATTTTCCGAGGTCTGCGATCGCAAGAAGTGTAAATGGGATTCCAATCAAGCCATAGCCAATCACAAACAGACGACCGCCGAATGTTCGAGGAGCCACGTTTCCGTAACCTAGAAATTTTGGAAAATAAACATTTGCAGTTTCAGGAACTTGTTAAAACTTTTTTGCAACTTTTCATAATGATAGTTTGTTGTTAACATGGTGATCCAAAATTCCTCTTTCAGTATCATTAACATTTTTCCAGAGTTATTTGATTCTTTCAATTTCCAATTTTTTGAACCCTTGCCATCATAAAAAAGGTTATTTCTGGAACCCTATAACCTAGTCAAGCGTGAAACTTGGACTATTTGAAAATTGGCACGTTCACATATACTTTGGTCCGGAAATTTGTTTTTTGGGGGTGTCTGATTTTTGGTGCTAGTTTTTGATGGACATAGATCATCAAAGATATTGAAATTGTGACAGCATTTTATTTTTTGAATAAAAAAATTCAGTTTCAGAATTTTTGTGAAAGTCAAATATTTTTTCTCTCTTCGTTACACAGACTATCAAAAAACGAAATAACCCGCTTAAAGATCTCCCGACTTTCAAGTTTCGAGATTTAGATGGTTTCAAGCGGTATATCTGATTTAGAGGAATTCGTACCAAAAAGATGTCAACTACAAAAGTGAAGCTTTATTTTTGTTTAGTACAATATGAAATTTTTTGTACCATTCAACAAAATATACTATATTTCACAGACATGCAAAGTTGACCATTTTCAACTGAAAACAGGGAAAATTAACAAACTTCCGTTTAGCTCTTTTTTATTATTTGTGTGAAACTGGAAAATTGAAAATCAATATTTAAATAAATTGTTGAAGAGTCACAGGTTTCAGGTTGAGGTTTACATTAAAACTCAAGGCTTGCAGACAGGTGGACAAAAAACACTATTTCTAATGATTCCTGTTTTAAATAACTTGTTTCAAAGACTACACTCAAGTAGTTGGATTCGATGCACATATCAGGGTACAGGGTACCGATCTCTGTACACCGTCACGTCAAAATGCACACTATCGCTTTAGACTGAAGAACAACTTACCTATAGTGGTTATAACCGTAAACGCAAAAAGCAACGAATCCATAAACGACCATTCGGCGACTTCCTCTTCTGCTTCCTCACCAACAGATTCCACTTCTTCTTTACTATTTGTATACAAAACATGATTGACATGTGTATTATGTTCAACTGCCACGTGGTAACACTCATCCAACGCCTTCACTAGCTTCTCGTCAAGAGTGTCCATCGAACATTCCATACTTGACATTTTCTGAAAAAAATCGGTTTCATTAGTTTGATATAAATATTTACTAAATTTAGTAGTTCAGTTTGATTAATTGAAAAATTTTTTGTGTTTCGGTTTATTGATTTCCTCTGATTTTGAGGTCAAATTCAATTAACACCTACCTTTATGACGCCAATCACACACTTTCGACTTCTCATTACATGAGCGGCTGCTCGTTTTTCTCGGGATTCTCTGTAACCAGTTAATTAAGCAACTAATTAACAAACTAATTAGGGCTAATTACCTATCAGAAATTGGGCTCTGTGTTTCATTATGTCTTCGTCGTCTTCGATGCCTCAATTCCAGCGGCAGTGGGGTTATGGTGGGAAGTTCAACTGAAAAAAAGCTCTGTTTCATGCACTAGTTATCTGAAAAACGAAAGAACGAGAAGTGTTCATCATGACGAACATATGAAATTTTAACTCTGAAATTGTATTACTGAAGTTTTTCCAAATCGAAAAAATATACTTGAAATTAAACAATCTCTGTTTCCAATAGTTTTTTAAATATGACCTGGAACTTGGAATTTAATTTGTCCGGTATTGGAAGCACTTGGTTTGAAAAAAAACTGGAATTGAAGATGGTGAAAAAAAAAGTAAAATGATCGAACCAAAAATTGCTAAAAATGTAATGTTTCAGATTCATTTCTACTCATTAGTAAAATTGAAAATGGAAATTTTACAGGATCAGGAATTTTACAGGATTTACAGGAATTAAAAACAGGATCCCATTATGATTGAAACAAGAAAAATTAAAATAAAATTGAAACAGTAGAAAATAAGTAGAAAAGCTTTTGTTCTCGTTTGTCAACTTTCAAAATTTTCAGTTTTACTGATCTTATAAATCGGTTAGAAGAGTTACTGGCACAATGGGATCGCGCAGAACAATGCACTACAAACATATTAGCTTGAAAAAGATAATAACTGATTTGAGAAGTTTTTGGTTTTTGAAGCTTTTTTCTAACAGTACGCAGTCTTGCGTGACGGTGTATGTACAGTTACCGGTGTTTAAATATTTTTATACTTATCGTATTTCCAATTGATGACTCTAGTAATATCAAATCCACATTTATCATTAGCGACTATTGTCAAATTATTATTATTCACTATGTGAAACACAAAAACATTAAATTTGAAAAAAATGAGTTGCTTAAATTCGAACTGCTTTAACATGAATTGTAACAGAAAACCTTGGATTTCTCAAAATTTGATTTTTTTCAATTACTCACCACTTGTCAAATTTGCATGTCTTCTATGAACATCGGTTTTCTTCTCGATAGTTGTCACAGTTTTTGATTCCAGACTTCTCATGACAAGTGCTCCAAATATCGCATATGCTCCGACGCTCACTATCATGAGAAAGTGAACAAAAAGGGGTGTGGCCTGGAAAATAAATTTGGAAATGAGTATTACGGACACTGGTCTACTAAACTTTAATTTTTCTCAAAATATTTTTATCTAGATTCTGAAACGGTGATTTTTTTTCCTTAATTATCTGATTTTCTATAAAAGATATCGAAAATTTGTCAACTGATAAAATGTGTAAAATTTTATGAAAAACATTTTATCAGTTGACAAATTTTTGATATCTTTTATCGGAACAAAGATAATGGATTATAAGCTACAGTAACCTTTTGAAGGAGATGTTTCTCGCCACGAAACACGGATTTCTTGAGTGTCAGCTTCATTTTCTTCTATGTAGAAGGGGTTTTTGAAAACTCCAGAAAATAGATCAAAAAATTTTGAGAGAGGGCTCACGCCGTTTTGGGTAGTCCACTGCCGATTGAATCAGCCATCCGTAACCGCCAGAGGGGACACCAGAAAATTTTTACATTTTTTATTTGAGAATTTTTGATGAAAGAACACTGAATATAGAGTTCGATAAGTGAGAGAGTATGGGAAGAATGAGAGGTTTAGAGAACATTAGTTGGGAAAAACAAAAACAATTGATTATGAATCGAATCGAGTGGAAATTGAAGTTTTTTGGGAATTTGTTTTGTTGGAAAATCTTTGGATTTTTGAAAATTTCAGAAATGGGAATTATCGAATTATACTTTGAAACTGAACAAACGAAAAACAATTGATTTCAAAAATTATACTACCAATTTGAAACTGATTAATTTTTCCCAAAAATGGTTTGAGAACTCAAAACTTTTTTTAAAGTAGCTGGAGTTATTTTTTTCAGGAAATCGAGAAATTTCAACTTCATTTTCCGAAAAACGGGAAGAAATGTTTTTTGCTATATATCATCTTACTGGATGAACTTGAAAAATTCAGACTTTCATGGGAAACTAGAAACAGGAAAAATCTCAAATGTTGAATATTTTTCGAATTTTAAAATTGTGATGAAAAATTAAAGATTCGACAAAAAAAAGTTACGATGATCAATTCCTTTTTTAAAAACCGCTTCAAAAATTATCAAAATTTTAAAACAGAAATTTTCGATATTTTTCAGAATGTTTTCAAAATCTGATTTTTCTGGTAAAATTTTGAAAAGGTCGATTTTTGAGCAAAAACGCTCAATTTCAAAAAGTATTGACTTTTGTGAAAAATTAACATTTTGCAATAAACTTGATAATCGCACTGGATCTCAAAAACTTTATTGCCAAAAAATTCGACTTTGACGACTACAAGTCTCTTCTCCAGTTGAAAACAATGGAAATGAATGACACAGCGAAATCAAATGAATAAGTAATCAGGGAGATTTGGGCAGATTTGACTTTAAAGGGACATAGAACATTCTCTCTCTCTCTCTCTCTCTCTCTCTCTCTCTCTCTCTCTCTCTTTTCTTGTTAAGAACAAAAAAAATGGGGTGAGTGAAAAATGAGAAGACGAAGAACTAGAAGGAGAGAGGGCTTTAACAAAAAATCTAAACATTTTTAGTATACATATGAGGGGTGAGAATTTAAGGAGACATTTTTTTCTGTCAACAACAAGAAAACTGTGGGAAAAGGAGAGAAAAATGAGAAGAGAGGGCGGGTTAGTTTGAAGATCGAATTTAGAAATTTTTAGAGCTGTTTGAAAAGCAAGATTTTGAGTTCTTTTTTTCTGAAGCGTTTAGTACTAAAATCTTTGAAGTTCTAGAGTTTCCCAATGTTTTGGAATCAGGTTTGACTTCAAATATCCATTGAAAAAAACCTAGAAATGTAAAATTTTGAAAAAAATGCAGAAAACTCAGAAACTCCCTTTCAAAATGTCATGCATTCATGATTCACTAAAAATTTCCTAAATTTCCCTGAACTTAATTGTAATTCCGTATCCTATCCGATTGCGAATAATTGCGAATAAAAACGGATCCGTTCGCGAACTCAGATTCGCGAAACTGTCCGTAACGGACCCGTTACGGACAGAAAACCTAGTGGACATCGAAACGGATCCGTTCGCATTTTACCTGTGTAAAAATCAAACCTAATGTATTTCTAAGATGATGTCAAAAATTAATGAATAACATGAAACAGCATATTTAGTTCACAATTGGTTTGGTTTCAATATCCAAAACTTCCAACCCGACATGAAAAGGAAAAAAGATGTTCAATACATGATCTGTGAAAAAAAAATTTGAAGCCCGGAATATTATATTTTTCTAAAAATTTCAGTGTTTTTAATGGAAAACGCGGTTCTAAGTGTCTTAATTCTCATTCAGTGCAAAAACGGCATATCTCATGGAATTTCGCAAATTTTGTTTAGTATAATTGGACATTTTCAGACAAGCAAAAAAACTCTGTAAATAGTTTATAAGAACTCCAAAATCAACTATGTTCCACTGGAAAAAGTTGTCCTTTCTGTCCCCAGTCAGACAGAACATGATGAATAAGTCCCCTCTTTTTGGTCCAATTCTTCGGACCAATTAGAAGGGGGTCCCATTTCCCTTGTTTCTTTTTCCTTTTCTCATCCATCACTAAAAGGAGAAAAGGAGATTCTAGAAAGGAGCAAAAGTACGAGAGCACTTTGTGGTCCATGACAACCATGGAACATAAAAATTAGACAAAATATTGTCCGTATTTAAAATTATGTTGTTCCGTGGTTACAAGAATTGAAATTGAAACAGGGAAAAAAGTTAGAAGAATATTAAAATTGCTTAAAACAATATCAAAAATTCAATTGATTGTTCATCGCATACTGTTTTATACCATAAAATTGAAACAGCATTTTTTTTTAATAAGAGGAAGTTTGTCCACGGCAACCTACACACGACCAAAATGGCGGCCGGCCGGTCGCGGTCCTATTTTTAACAGTTTTTACAGAAACTTCTTAAAAGAGTCAGAGTTTATGTGATATTTTGAAAATTATTTACGAAATGAATGGAAACTTCGCAAAACCTTGAAAATTAAAATGACCAAGAAACAGGCAAAACCTTGTTTTCCAAAAACAATTGTATTTGATTTTTTTTCTTTGTTTCGAAAAGAAAAAGAAATCAAAAGCATATGTTCCTTTAAATTTATTGAAAAAAAAAGTGTTCGGAGCCCAAAAAGTGTGGTGGGAGCTGTCACAAATTGTGACAGGTTTATTACATTTTTCGTTTTTACATTGGCAATTTCGTTTTTTTTTGTAAACGGGACCTGCCAGAACGAATCGAGCTCTAGTGCCTGCTTGAGAAAGTATTATGACTTTGAGAAACAAAAATAACTGTTTTAGAAAATTTTAATCGAGTTTCAGATTTCAAAATTTTAAAGGGCGCGTCCGCTAATTCCAAAATTTTTGAGATTTTTATATCAATCGATCCAGAATTTTGGGTCGGGAAGGAAACTTTCTTGAGGATAGTCCGAAAATCACTCGTTCTTAAGATATATGCCAAAAACAGGTCAAAAAAATCAACGTAGAAGGTGCAGATTAGGGAGAATAATAAGGAAAATAATTCACGTTTTTATTGATTTCTTTGCGTGCACCCTCAAGGATTTTGCCTCTTGTCAAGGTCCCTAATCTGCACTAGAATAACGTGTCGACAGAGACTCGTGTCGATTAAAAGAAAAAATAACTGAAAAATCGTGTCGACACGAGTCGACACAGAGTCGACTTTTGTCGATTCCTGTCGACAAAAGTCGACAAATGTCGAGACGAGTCGACACGATACCGGCCTAACTTTATGATGGCCTAACTGTTGCAAATTGAATTTTCCAGGCCACTACAGTTATGACCTAGAAATGGTCTATAATTATCCCGGTGTGATTTCTAGGCCGTTTATAGCCTAGAAAACTCAACTTATAAAAGTTAGGCCACCAAGTTAAAATGACCTGGAAAACACATTAGATGAAAATTATACTATTTATTGCATAGATGTCCGGAGTTCGGAATCCGTATTCCGGATCCCGAGAATTTTTTGGTTCCGGATTCCGTATTCCGGACTCCGGAATATTACTTTTATTCCGGATTCCATGAATTTTTTCATTATTTTCGTATTCCGGAAAATTATTGTCATTCCGGATTCCGGATTCCGTATACCGTAAAATTTTCATCTGTCCGTATTCCGGATTCCGAGAAAATTATTTTATTCCAGATTCCGTCACTCAAAAAAGTCATTCCGGACATCTATGATTTATAGGCATAAAAAGTTTTGCGTCCTAGAAAATTCATTTTGAGAAAATTAGGTCACCATATAGTTAGGCCGGTGTCGTGTCGACTCGGCTCGACATTTTTCGACTTTTGTCGACACGATATCGCTCTTGGTGAAGGTAGGTGCGATTTTTGTCGACTCCTTCAAAACGACAATTTGACTCAAAATCGATCGACAATCGTGTCGACACGTTACTCTAATCTGCACCCTCTACGATAATTTTTTGGACATGTTTTTGGCATATATCTTAAGAACGAGTGATTTTCGGACTATCCTCAAGAGAGTTTTCTTCCCGACCCTTAATTTCGGATCGATTGATATAAAAACCTAAAAAATTTTGGAATTAGCGGACGCCCTCATTAAAAACTCATCAATAATATGTTACCAGTGAAGCCCAAATTTGAAATTTGTGAAACAGAGAAACGTCGAAAGACAATGTGTCAAGAAGTTTTTTAAATCGAAATTCTCTAAAACCGCTTTTGAAAATCGCCGAAAATAATGAACATGCAGTATCTAAAAAATTCAGAGTCTCATACCTTCTAGAAGCAGTAAAAATAGTTTATAACATTTTTTCTGATCAATTCAATTTTTGGAAGCAAAACAAAAAAGCCTATGAACATCCTACTATTTTTTACCTTTTTGGTTTTTTTTCAGCTTTTTTTGTCTTGAAAAAATGAAAATTGTTTATGAACTACCATGAACACTCTACTAGAACGGCAATTTTCAAAAGCGTTTTCGAGAATTTCGATTCAAAAAAATTTCTTGAAACATTGTCTTTCGACGTTTCTCAGTTTCACAAATTCAAT
Organism: Caenorhabditis briggsae; assembly: GCF_000004555.2. Classification (NCBI taxonomy): domain Eukaryota; kingdom Metazoa; phylum Nematoda; class Chromadorea; order Rhabditida; family Rhabditidae; genus Caenorhabditis; species Caenorhabditis briggsae. The sequence goes on along the minus strand of NC_013487.2, from coordinate 2,711,871 downwards.
ATTTGAGCTTCACTGGTAACATATTTTTGATGAGTTTTTAAAAAATTTTTAAATTTGAAACTCGATTAAAATTTGCTGAAACAGTTGTTTTTATGTTTCTCAAAGTCGGAATATTTTCTCAAAGGCATCAGAATATTGATTCTTTCTTCAAATATTCAACTTGAAAAAAAATCTAGTCTAGAACGCCACCCGGACCGTTCACTTCTTTGAGCCTATGTATCTCATTTTCTTCGAAAAATATCTAAAAGTGGTTAACTAATCAATTGTTGCTGATATCACGGTAAACATTTTATTCGTTAAGACTTTTTTGATATCTTACAAAAGAAGTGAGATATATAGGCTTGAAGTAGACGGTCCGGGTGGCGTTCTATTAGAGTGTTTACGGTATTTTTGTAATTTTCTGTTTCCTAACTATTATAATGTCGAAAAAAAAACGAAAAAAAATCGATTGGCTTGGAAAAAGTAGTCCATTTTAAACTAATCTTGAGCCCTCCATTAAATTTATGAGATTCGAAAATCTGATTTTTTAAAAACTCCTATTTTTCGGTTTCCATTCTTTGAAGACTGACATTGTCTCAACTAGTAGTATGTACAACTTCTAATTCTTATTTTAAAAAACCTCACAGAAACAGTAGAAAATTATAAATTTTTTACGGTTTTTTCAGAGAATAAATCCAAAGATTTGGTTTACAAAACGCAGAGAAGTTTTGCAAAAAATCTAAATTTCAAAAAACCTACAACTTCCTGGAAAACTCAAAAAATCTGCAAGAAAAAAATCAAAAAAAGATGCGGCTTTTAGATAATAAAAGCCGTTCACATCTCCAGCAAAAATGGAGATCAAAACAGAAAACATCCAGTTTTTCAAAAAAGGAAAGAAATATTTTTCCTTTTTTTGAGTTTTTTTCTTTCCCACAACTCTTCTTCTTCTCCCCACCAATTATCTATATCCTCTAATCCCCCGGGGAAAAGGAAAAAACGATAATCCAAAAAAGGAAAAAAAAATAATTACCTTTTTGCCGGCCTTCTTCACCCAATCCAATTGCATTTTCGACGAAGATGTTCGTGGTGATCGTTTTTTTGAATTCCCGCCGAAATGTTGTTGTTCAAAATTATGTTTTTCTTGTCCTAATAGCACCGGACAATTGCTAGATTGATCATCTGATTCTCTGAAATTTGAAAAAAAATTTTTTTTTTTGAAAATGTAGATGGATAAATTAAAGGTGGGGTACGGGGAAATTTTTTATTGCATCCAAATGTGCANAAATGCATGTAGAATGACATAAAAATAAAGAAAAATTCAAAAAAAATTCCTTCATCGAGAAAAACGCATCGAAAAATACGCTGAAAGCCCTTAGGGACGAGGTTTTTTCTAGGCCGCCCGGTGAGTAAAAGCGCGCGAATTCAAACTATTAAAGGGGGACTCCGACCAAAATTTTTTATTGCATTCAAATGTGTTAACAGTTATCCATTTTCCGAATATTATTGCGAAAAAATTCAAAAAAAAAATCCGAAATCTCCGAAAAACGGCGTTGAAAAGGAAGAAAATTCAAAAAAAGGTGCCGCCGGGGGTCGAGGATTTTCAGTGAGAAACCTAGGCCACGGCAGCGGGTGCCTTTCCTACGTGGCAAATTTTCCGGATTTTTTTCAATTTCATGTCCGGTAAAAAACGTAAAAAACCACTGTCGGCGACTTGAAAAAAAGGCTGTCAGGTGCCGTGGCCTAGGTTTCTCACTGAAAATCCTCGTCCCCCGGCGGCACCTTTTTTTGAATTTTCTTCCTTTTAACGCCGTTTTTCGGGGATTTCGGATTTTCTTTGAATTTTTTCGCAATAATATTCGAAAAATAGATAAATTTTAACACATTTTAATGCAATAAAAATTTTTGGTCGGAGTCCCCCTTTAAAATTTTTTCGCTTGTTTCCACTTCTTTTTCCGTTTTTTCAAGAGTTTTCTAGGTTTCTGTCAATTTTTCTTCCAGATACATCGGAAAATTTGAAAAACAGTGAAAACAAGCGAAAAAATTTTAAAAGTTTGAATTCGCGCGCTTTTACTCACCGGGCGGCCTAGAAAAAACCTCGTCCCTATTGGCTTTCAGCCTATATTTCGATGCGTTTTTCTCGATGAAGGAATTTTTTTGAATTTTTTCTTTATTTTTATGTCAATCTACATGCATTTCTGCACATTTTGATGCAATAAAAAATTTCACCGTACACCACCTTTAAGACTGAAATTCCTGAAATTGGGAAAAAAAACTTTTTTTTTTGAAAAAAATTTCGGAGCATCATTGAAACTAGACATTTCCAAAAGGATACAATATACAAATTCAAAAGGAAACGGGATAAAAAAGGGTTTTTTCCAAAAAAAAAAGTGAGCTCCACTTTTTATGATCCACCCAGAAATTATATTGTCTCCGACAACGGGAAGAAAATGAGTATATTCCATATGTAGTAAGGCATAGACAAGACGAGTAGGAGTAAAAATGAAAACAAAATTATAGGTTTTAGTTTGGTTCTGAAAGTTCTGGGACCCTAAAAACAAAGGATCAAAATCAGAAAAATCAGCCGAATGATAAAAAAAGTTATTAAAATTTTTTGTTAAAAATGTTTCCAGTTTCTTGAAGTTGATATGAAAATTACATTAAAAGATACACTTCGATATAAGTCATGGAAATCCGTTAAATCTATAAAAGTTATGAAGTTTCAAAAAAGATCAAATTAAAGAACAAATTTTGATTAAAAAAATAACCCTAATCTGTGTATGAATAGAAAACGTGTAAAGAAGGAACATTATTAAAGTCCAAGCTTGGAAATAGCCTAATTTTTCAAAATTTCAGAACAAAACACACATTGTAATACTGAAATCATCAAAATAGGTTAAAAACTGGAAAAGATAGGAAATTTTAAACAAATTCCAGTTAAAATTTTTCGCGGTCGCAGTTCCCGACGAGTACCGTATATCAAAAGGGTTCGACGGTAATTTCAAATATAAATGGTCGAAAAGGTTACGATACCTTTTTTAGATAACCAGGAACTACAAAAATCCATACATTTACCTACATGATTCCTTTCAAAATGCCCAAAAAATAGGCCAAGTCAACTGGAAATAAAACAAAAAAAAGTGTGTGGACTCCGTTTTGTTCTACCTGGAAAAGGTTGAGAAGGGGACAAGAAGAAGGAGAAAGTGCTTAGAAATATACTGAATTCATTCTATTCAATGGAAAAAAGGAGGAGAGCAGAGGGGAGGGTCAAGTTATTAAGAGAGAAAGAGCACAAACATATGTCAACGAATAGAAGAATAAGAATTCGAAGAAGAAGGTGAAATCGTCGTTTTCTTGGAAGAAGAGCAATTGGAACAAGAGAGCACACATCGAATCGAAAAAAAGAGTATAAAATAGAAATCCCCAAATAATGAAGGAAGGAGGATCATAGGCTTAGAAATTACATAAAATTCAAGAAGATCGAGAAACGGGAAAGAAAGAAAAGGGAAAGGTTTTTTGTAGTCTGATTGAAATAGGAAACATGTCGACAGTGAAACACATATTGATCAGCTTCATGAAACAGAACAAAAAATTTAAATGACGGAATCTAATTTTTCTGAAACAGATTTGTTTTTCTTTGAATGAAGTTTTCAAAATTTTCCTAAAACAATTGAATAATAGGTTCAATTACTCGAAATTCATAAATATATCTAATTTCCCCTATTTTCTTTCAGATGAAATAATTGTATTTTCAAGTGTTCTTATCGAATTTCATATACATATCAGCTTCTTGAGTTTCAAAGGAACAATAGAAAATTGAAATTAGTATAAATAATCTTGGAAATCCCAATTGTTTTGAATTTCTCAATTTCTTGAAAACGCAAAAAAATTTTTTTGGCTGAAATCAAAAACAGATTTTCCGAAATGGAGCAATTCGCCTATAACATAAATCCACTCGTATATTTCGTAAAAAAATGAAAAATGAATGGACCAGAAAAAAATTGGAGGGGGGGGGGGGAGCAATTTCAAAAAAAAGTGAACACCAAATTTTATAGAAGAATATGGAAGCACAAAGTGAGAAAGCTATATAGATTTTCAGGGTTCAGTGAATTTTCAGTGACGAAAAAATTTGGGAAAAAAGTATGTTGAAAATATTTTAATGTTTCAGGTTTTCTGTAGATTTACGGAACGTATAGTATAATAGTAGTAGCATTCGTTTAACCAGACATGAATCTGTAGCAGGATAAGGAGTGGCTGAGACAGAAGGATTCTTAAAGCTAGAGTATGCAATTTTACGTGATGGTATACAGAGAGTGGTGTTTTCACCTTATTTGCCTATTGTACCCTTTTCCATTTGCCATCGGCCCTGAAACACCGGTTTTGACTGCATAGTCAGTCAAATCACAAGTCCAAGAACCGCCTTTTGTTAAAAATTTCAAACGATTGAACACTCATTTCCCGCGCGAAAATTTGAGAAAAAACAGTGTTCTGAAACAGATTTGTTTTTAAAAGTAATTCACCAACATTCTCAAATAACTGTAACCGGGCCTTCGCGGGCCCTACCATAGTTTATTTCGGGATCTAAATTTTCAAACGAACAAAAATGTAAATGATAGAACTTGACGAGTACTACAAAATGCTATTTTTTATAACCCTGTATCTTGTCTAGGAACAAAGTTACAAACCATAAAGTGGCAGGGCCAGTTTTTTCGATTTGTTTTGTCTGTAGCTTTGTTCGTAGACAAGATACAGTTTTTTAATAAATATTATTTTGTAGTACTTGTTGAATTCTATCATATCCAGTTTGAGTGGTCTGAAAATAATCATTCTGAAAGAAGCTACGACAGCACCCGCTAAGACCCGGCAAAGACCCTGTTCACAAGTATGCAATTAACCAAAAAGTACAGAATTTTCCACCTTCAAGGGACGAGTGCTCATTTTTTAAAACCGTGTAAGTACAACTTCCAAATGTCTCAAAAAACGAAAATTACAGGAAAAACGAAAAAGATACGCGACGAGAGAGTTTTCAGATTTTTGAAAGCTTATTCTGATTCAAAATGTGCAAAAAATGTGAACTATCCTTCTGTTTTAAAAAAAATGAATAGAATTTGATAAAATTAATAGATTTCCAATTTTTCTTCAACATTTTTTGCTAATATTGAAGCAGAGTTTTTTTTTGATAGGTTGTTAAATTTTGGAACCTTCTTCGTGGAACAAGAAAACAGATTTTATCAGCTGATGGACTAACTTTATCATAGCCAAAAAAAAAGACTAGAAAAAATTAATTTTGGTCTTTCTGAAAAAAGTTATTTCGAATCACAATTCCCTTCATTTTCGCCAGGACCCCCAACAACAAAAAATTCCAAAGAAAAACAAAAAAATGCTCTTCCACGAATTAATCAAAGTCAAATGAATGCATTGGGAACCTAAGGAAAAATGAGAATCTTATTGTTAGAATCTTAGGGAGATACATGGCCTAAAAATTTCTGAGAAAGTTAGGCAATATAAAAGTTTGCGAATGAGTCTAAAAGTTCAATTTCCCAAAAAAATGGACTCGTAAAATTTAAAATTTATTTATGTACATAAGTTTTTTTTCAATTTAGTAAAAAAGTATGGGGACTTGGAAATTCATACTTCTTTTAAAAAGAAAAAAGAGATAAAATTGAATAAAAAAATATTGGATATTGAACTTTTTGGAGAAATTCAATTTGAGAACCTTTTTATTTCGGTTTCAGTTATCTTTTTTGTTGGCTAGGATAAAAATAACCAGTGGGCATGGCATAATCCGAATAAAGTTTAAAAAATAGAGAGATAGACTGAAATATGAAATTCAGAGAAAAATCCAAAAAAAATGTTTGATCCGAAAAATTTCAAAGTACCTAACCTTTGAATTTTCAACCGATTCTGATGATTTTACTATCGAAGTGTGTATTATCTGAAAAATAAGAAAATTTGATGCAATTTAAATCCAGAATCACAAAAATCGGCCAAAAAAATGAGTCAAATATTAAAAGTTGAAAAAATCAAAGAAACATCTTTGATTCCACAATTTTCCAATCTTTATAACTTCTCTAGTTTTCAACCGATATTGATGGTTTTACTATCAAAATGTTTGTTTTTATCTGAAAAAAAAGAAAACGTAAAGAAATTTTTTTAAAAATTAAAACCATGAAAATCGGTCAAAAAATGAAGTACGAAATTTTGAGAAAAAACCCTAAAATTTCAAATTTTCCCAACTTTTTTGGTTTTCAACCAATTTTTATAGTTTTTATCAAAACGTGTGTTTCCTTTGGACATTTTAATCTTCAAAAATATTGCAACACGTCAAACCCCTAACCAAGTCACAGGTCCCAATACACCAAAAACCTCAACTTGAAACAGAAAAAAAGAGGAGCCAAAAAGTTCTCCAATTTTCTAAAGATCCCTTTTTATGGTCTTCTGACCACTCCCTTTGAGACATTCCATTAGTAAATCACTTCCAAAAAGAGGAAGATTCAAATTTCCAGCTCAAAAACACAAAGTACATGAATAAGGTCAACTCACTTCTCTGAAATTGCCGTTTTCGAAGAGTCCATCCTTTTGTCCTTTTCCACGAATTTAGGGGGAAAATTGAAAATCAGAAAGAGGGGAAGAGAATGAAAATGTTTAGATCCCAGGGCAATGAGATGCAAAATGAAAACCACATGAAAAAAAAGAATAAGTAGGAGGGGAACCAATTTATCTCGATTTCTCTCTGTTTTCTGCTCATTTGACAGATTGAATGGATCAAAAAACTTGACAGGAAAAATTAGTGAATTGGGTGAAAAATTGGAAACTTTTTGATTTAATTTTTTCGACTGATTCAGATTGAAGACTAATAACGATCAGAGTCCAAATATAGTAATGTATCAAAATTTAATGTACGTAATTCAACATTCAGAATGCGGAGTTCTCATTTTTCATGTATCCAGTTTTTTTTCAATTTTTACTATTTCATACAGATTTCAAAAGAATGACTATTTTCCCTTCCCTTTAAAATTTCATTAGGATCAATATTAATTTTTTGAGTAAAGATAAGTTTAACTTTTTCCATAACTACATGACTTTTTAGACTTTTATAGGAAAATGATTCAATTTGCTATGTTTCCCATATACAAAATGCGCAAACACAAAAATGAAACGCAACAATGCGTACTGTTACAAAAGAATTCCGAATACCAAATACCAATCTAAAAAATTATTTCCAACTTATTATTATTGTACGGTATTCTACCGTGTTTTCTCTTTTAAAATCCTCTTTCCAAGTCTAAAGGAGAGAAATCTCCCCCGAACACACGTGCAAGAGGTGTGGATTACTGTATCCGCGCGCGAAACTGTGTGCGCGCCAAAACGCGTCTCCTCTCTCGGCAAATTCTCATCGTTTTCTTTAGTTTTCGCTGGTGTTCGCTCACGATTGGTGACGACCCGTTAAAGTGTGGCTCACTGGTTTTAAAGGTTTTATAGTGATTTATTGAGTAAATTCAATAAATAGTGTTTCTTTAGTTTGTCAAATACATTACTTTATGAGCTTATTATTATCATTGTGAAAATTGTTTCGTGTAATTCAAAAGCATCTGAAACTGTATGAATTATACCACAAGATTCACATTCGAACCTCATTTACACTTCTTGCAATTCCTCGGAAAATGTATTTCCGAAATGATGGTAGTTACAAAAACGTTCTGTAAGAAGGCATGAAAGTAGGTCAAGCCACCCCTCCTTATCTTTGTTGTTAACTGCAAAAATAATGTAAATAATATCACCAACATTTTACAGTTGGCAGAGTTCCGATATCTCTGATAGCAGCCGAAATAATTTGGGTGGAAGTTAGAAGATCTTGCAGCCCTCTGAAATTCGTTTTTTCATGAAACTCAAAGAAGCATGGAACCCGAAATTTATTTTGGTGAAATGATGCTGGCTGCTTACGAGCCTGATATGGACTTCTTTAAAGGGGTCAGACAGTACGAGGGAAAAATCTGGTTCTCCGTCATCATAGATGAATTCCAACCCGCTGGGGGTAATCGAAGATTCGCTCAAGCTACTGCAAAGTATTTTGGGGAAATTATCGAAGGTGAATGCGAAGGTACCAAACTGACATCAGGATGCATTGGAAAGAGAGTCAGGATTCAAAGACGAATAGTACTAGAGGAGCCCGTCTGGATGGTTGTGGAGATTCTTTTTTAAAATAAATATTCATTTACTTTAAGTTTGGTTCTTTTTCCTGACACAAAACAAACTTGAAACATAACAGAAGTACTCTGAACATAAAGCTAATAAAAATGTACCGGAAACTGTTGTTGAATCACTAAGAGCTAGTAATCCCATGTTTCATACAGCTGCTCAAAGTTTAATCATCTCCATGAACAATTTACTTTAAGACGTTTCCATCAGAAAAATCTTTGGAAAAAAACAAATCTGAAGTTCATCAACAAGTCAACGTTGGCCAGTTGAAATGAATTTTGATAGTTGCAATACTGGGAAAACTGGAGGTTAATGAACTTTTGAAGAACTTCAAGTTACACAAGAATTTGAAAATGAAAAGCTAAAAATGACTCAACGAGTGGCATTGGAATTTGGAACCGAGCTACAATTATTTCAATTTGGGAACCAAATGATCATCTCGATGCAGTGAAACAGAAATCAAAAGGCTACTGGAAGTTAGCTACTGGAAGTTTGCAAAAGGTACGGTAAAATTTGAGGTGTGTGCAAACGCAGCTTATTGATAGATGACAAAAAGAAAACTGATGAATGATCTGATTTGTGCTAGAAAAACAACAAAATGTTTATGTCAAATAGTTATTGGATAGTTTTCACGGTTGCAAACTTCTTTCAATTAAATATAGATTATCATTATTAGCTATTTTGAATTAACATTGAAGATCTTCACAAGACGGTCCTCTTCACAAAAAGAATTCCACACGGAAGCTTCGAACTGGTTATTTTTCGATACTAGATTTAACAGATTTTCTGTTTCTGAATGTTGCAATGAACGGAGATTTTTTGTAATTATTCGTTAACAATATGGGAAGGAGAATCAGATGACGAATTGGTTCTGAATTTCAAATATGTACGTACTTAGTCGTTGAATCATAAAGTTTGTGAAGTTAAAAACTTTGAGAATTGCGCGCAAAATAGTAGTTTAAATGCCCTAAAAAATTCTTATCTGCAATACTGGAGCGTTATAATCCCTCGAAGAATTTTGACAATAACTTGAATTTGGCAAATTTATCTTTTTCATTCAGAAAACTAATTTTAGGAAACCTAAGTGAAGACTGAAATCTTCCAATGATAAGTCAGCTCTGGTGAATAATCTTATCGGTGCTAGGAAAACTACAAAACGTCTAAATCGAATTGTTACTGGAAGATTTTCACGGTTGCAAATTTCTTTAAATTATCTCTAGATCATATTTATGTATGTAGACACCAGTATGAGCAATTTGGAAATAGAATTTAGGAACTTCACAAGACTTTGAAACAGAATAAATATAGTTTTCTTCTTATAGCTAGAATTTTCACACAAAAGTTTCAGACTGGTTTTTTTTCGAAACTAGATTTTTTGAATTTTCTGTTTCTGACAGTTGTAATGCACTGGTATTTTTGAAGACATTCGTTAGTTGAGTTCGGTATCGGTACAGTCTGTATTGAAACAGTTTATATTTAAAATGTATGATTGGTATTTTATAAAAACTGATATTTCTGTACTTCGGCATGTTTTAAAATGCAGGGAGGTGAAAAAGATATCGAATTGGTTCTGAATATCAATTATGTACTTGCTATTAGTCGTTGACACAGAAAATTTGTGGTTTTTGAAAAACCATAAAAAACCTTTGCAATACTGGAGTTTTATAATCCCTAAAGAATTTTGACAAGAATTTAAAACAGGAAATATTGTCTCTTTTATTTAGAAACAAAATTTTTTGAATCCTACTGGAAACAACAACCACTGTTCCATAAACTGATCATTTCGAAACTGTGAAAAAACAAGTATTCAAAAAGCAAACAATAAAACCTGAGGGGTGTGCAAACGCGCCCTATTAATAGTTGGCGCCGAAAATGATATTCGAAAACAATTGCAAAGAGAGACAATGATCCCGATGAGAGACGCAGACAAAAACTATTCTTATCGTCATTGCCATCTCTCGCCAGCTGCCGACACCTTCTTCCCAGGAGTTGTCCTCAAACTCTAAGTCTCTAATGGGACCTCTATCTCTCAACTAATATGAATAGTACCTCTATTTACCGCCAAAAGGAATTTCTTCTCTGTATCTTGCCTTTAACTTTTGTTTCATTACATTTTTTCACTGTTGTCCTTTTCCATGTTCCTTTTCTTATACTGATATTTCAAATTTCAGATGGTGCTCTCCAAACCCTTGCCATATGATTGCAACAGACACATCATAATGCACATGGAACCTAATTTGAGGTAAGTCGCGAAGCTCAGTCGAGGGTTTCCCAAATGTTCCCATTTTGAAACTTTCGGAATTTCGGATTTTTCGAAATTTTACAAAATTGAAATTTTAAAGTAAACATTTCAATTCTTTATCATAAAAAGCCGGAAATAGGTGAAAACGCAAAAATTGGAAGTAGTTCTGCACGCAATCATTTTTTCGCGACATACCGTAGTCCAAAAATCTCTAATTCCGAAAAAAAGGCTTCGGAAAAATTCCGATCGGAATTTCGATTCCGAATTTTTTCTCGGAATTATTTCGGTCGGAATTCCGAATTCCGTTCCAAACATCCCTGGATGATTCACATTTTATAAATTGTCGTTTTAAAACTGTTTTCAGAATCCTCTTGTCCCTCCGCTGCCCATCGCTCCAAGCTGCCGATAAATCAGTACCATTCAAATGCCAAAAACTGGAATTTAAGGAAAATGAAACAACAATTGATGAAGTCGATTACAAAGTTGGAATTCATATTCATATGGCTAACAAAAATCGGATTACCGAACACATTGCAAATTTCAATAGAAGTGGAGGTCTAAACTGTGACATCGACATGGTAGGAAGACGTGATTGGTTGAAACTGAGAGATTTGTATCCTGGAGACGTTCAACTTCAACCTCTTCGAGAAGGACAGCGTGCTGATGATCCGATTTTTGGAGATCATCAACCTTTTCTTCAGTTTACCGTTAAATATCAAAATGAAGAGTATATTGAAAGAGTCGAATATACCAAGTCACTTATTGAAGCATATATTCACATCAACAGTCTGCTTTTCGGTGGAAGAAGTGAACCAATTCGAGTGAAACATCTTCAGTTGAGAGCCGATATTTTGAGACTTCCAAAAGCTGTGAAATTCCATTCTAAAGAAGTGGACGCCAGATTCACAACTGCTAATGGCTTTGAGAAGCTTAAGGAGATCATGAAGGCTTCTAGTTTCCCACTCAATCTCTGTGGAGTCGGGTATATGAGCAATGATTGGTCTACGTTTGAGCATCCAGTGTTCCGAAGTGCTCGTTGCGTTTTTATCAGAAACGAGGAGAACAATCAGCCTGAACTTTTCCGACGTCTCTTGGAACTTCCCCACGAAAACATTACAGTTCAATCTCGTCTGTCTTGGAGAACCTTCCAGACGATCACAGAAAATTGGAGAAGAACTCAACGAAAAGTTGGAACAACTCTCATCATCAAACGCGTTCATACGAAAGATGTAGAGAACGTTCTCAATCAAATCCTTCAAGAGTGGCAGCATCGTGAAAACAAGAATGAGTAAGATTTGAATAAATTATGGTAGAGATCATTAAGGGAAAATTTTCAGAGACTTCATCGTCCATCTCTATCAGGATAAGAAGCTGCGAATTTCATCTGGAGACACTCATGAAGAATTGCCAAGAAACCCCAGATTGTGGGACAATTATAGGAACTTCTTGAAGTTGGAAGTCATCGATGTTGATAATGAATAGTGAGCTCTGGTGAACGAAATCATTATGAATATTTTTTGTTGTTTTTTTAAATTGTTGTGAGATTTTTTTGAATGAATTCTTGTGTGGAAAAAATGTTAGTTTATGTTGGAATTTTGGGATTTTTAGAAAATTCAGCCGTCGGTGTTTTATCACTGGGAGCCTCCAATACTAATCGATATCATATCCAAATCCCTATAAACCAAACCAAGATGTGTCTCGTTCCTCAAGTGCAATATCCAACGCAGGCCTATTAGCGCCAACCCCTTCCAGTGACTACGTCGGCAGTTCGAGGATCAGCACACCACAGCAAAACTAGCAGAAACAACATCCTGATCAATATCCTGGACTTGCGAAAAGTGAAATGATCATCTCGAAACATTAAAATAGTGAAAAAAGGAAGCTTCTGGAAGTTTGAAATTGGGGTTTATGAAAATGCGCCCTATTGAGAGAGGAAGGCGCGATTGATGGAAAATGATTCGATCTAGGACATCCTCCTCCTCATCGTCGACGTCTTCTTCTCCCGTCACCTGTCAACACCTTCTGCCCTGAGGGGTACTCATAATTGAAAAGCTCAGTCTTGGACGGGACCCTCTCTCTTCCCCATATTACCCAATCAATAGTTATCGACCCCGTATTTCCCGTCAAAACGAAATTCAAATGTTCTCCTTTGTACCTGTACCAATATTTCGTCGTTTATTTTATATACTTATTTATTTATCTATGACGTCTATGACACATCCTGAAGCACGCTGATCCAAATTTAAGGTAAGTATCAACGCGATCACAAAACTCCGTCTGCGGAGCCGCAAGTTGAACTCCTCGAGAGCTTTCTTAGCTCAGAATGCCTTTTTTAAACTTTGATTTCCAGAATTCTCCCGTCAATGCGCTGTCCATCGCTCAGAGCTATGGAAAAATCATTGCCTTTCAAATGCCAAAAGCTGAAATTTTCATCTGATTCGACTTCGATTAATGGGGTCAATTATGAAATTGGAGTGTTTAATGGAATGTTCGCACGTTGTCTCCAGCTTACTGTTGAACATCGAAACCGAATACATGCTGAGAGGTTCAAAATCAAAACAACTCGTCTTGAAGCCCATGTATATTTAATGAATTTTCTTTTTGGCGGAAGAAACGAACTAATTAGAGTGAAACGCCTTTAAGTGAATGTCGCTATTTTGAGACTCCCAAAATTCGTAAAACTCTGGTGTAAAGAAGTGGACGCTAGACTTACTACTTCTTTCAAGTTTGAGCAGCTGTATAAAATTATGGACAGTTCCAGTTTCCCGCTAAATTTATGTCTAATTTGGTATAATGAAAACGATTCGAGTACGTTTGAGCATCCATTGTTTCGAAGTGCTCGTTTATCAGAAGCTACGTGTCTGATCAACCGGAACTTTTCCGACGTCTCTTGGAACTTCCTCACGAAAACATCACAGTTCGATCTAGTCTGTCATAAAGAACCTTTCAGACGATCATAGAGGATTGGAAGATTAAACAACGAAAAGTCGGAACCACTCTCACCTTTGAAAACATCCATACCAGACAAGTGGAGGAAATTCTAAATCAAATCCTTGGACAACGGCGTTACCGTGAAAATGAGAATGGGTGAGTTTCAAATAATTTGTGGTAGAGAAAAAATTAAGAATTTTCAGAGACCTCATCATCTCTATCAGGATAAGGAACTGCAAATCTCCTGTGGAGACAACCATGAAGAAGAATTGTCAAAGGACCCTAATTTATGGGACGATTACATGAACTTTTTGAAGTTGGAAGTCATCGATGATGATAGTGAATAACGAGCTTTGAGAGTCAGCGAAGTCAATCTGGATCATTTTTGCTATTTTGTACTGTTTGTGAAGTTTTTGAATAAATTCTTGTGTGTAAGAAAATTTTAGTTTCTCGTTGGATATTCAGGGTTTTAAGAAATTCGCAATTTTTGGAATGTTCGAACACATACAATTAACATTTTTTCAAAAACAAAAATGCAGAAATCATAATCTCGAAACAGAAAAATAATCCTTCTCCTCATCGCCAACGTCTTCTTTTCCCGTCATCTGTCGACACCTTCTTCCCAGAGGAGTTCTCTTTGTTTCAACCCTACGTCTCTGACGGGACGCTCCATACTGACCAATCAATAGGTATCAACCCTTTGTTTCCCGCTAAAACCAAATTCAAACGTTTTCCGTTGTACCTGAGGCCGTATGCAAGAAGGATTTTTCAGAAAACCGTTTTTTTTTGGAAAATGTTTTCCTTGGAAAACGCGTTTTCCGGAAAATGCCGTTTTCCGTATGCAAGAAGCGGAAAACGAAATGGAAAACATTTTCCGGTAAACGATCGTTTTCCAGCCTGTATTTGCCGGAAAATGTTGGCGTATTTCCGGTGTCGGGATATACGTCAGTGATATTGTTAGCCCGAAAATTGATAATTACGAGTTTTCACCAAGTTAAACCTATCAATACATAATACAATGTTCGGAAGACTGATAAAAGTGGCAATTATGATTATTGGTGAAATTTCTTTTGAGTGGAATGTTTTCAGGAGATTCCGCTATTTTTCTATCTAAATCTGACCTTGTCTTCATCATAATTGAGTGAAAATTGTAAAATAGGGGTTAATTTATGATTTTTGGAGCTAGTAGGAAATGATATTTCATCATTCAACTCGGCAGACGATAGTTTCAGAGTGAAAAGGGAAATACAATGGAACCGTGAGCTGGAAAATGACTCCTCAAAAAGTTACATAACTCATGAGTTATAGTTCACTATAGGAAAAATTGATCAAACTTTACATTGCCCTGTAAACACATATTTAAATATGTTTCCTGTGAAATGTATATTATTTTTTCAGACTGATGCAGCCAACTAAGCCATTTTGAAAATTTCGAATAATTCGCTCTCAAGACACTAAAATTAACTTTTTTCTAAAAATGTTTTGTTTCATACATCTGCTTCAAAAAAAAACGAGATTTCAAGAAATTCGCCGATATTAACCCTTTTTTCTGTTCCGGAAAATCGTTTTCCTCTCCATTTTCCGACCTCCGAGGTCGGAAAACGATTTCGGAAAAGAAAACGTTTGGAAAATGGTTTTCCGGAAAACGAAAATTTTCTTGCATACCGAAATCGTCATTCTCCGGTAATTTGTTTTCCGGAAAACTGTTTTCCGTCTTTTTTCCACTTTCTTGCATACGGCCTCTGGTCCTATACCTTCTCTTTCTGTTCCATTTCGTCGTCCATTTCATTTCCTTCTTTTGTTCCTTTTCTTTCTTTCTTTTCTAGTTCTGCTATTTCAAATTACAAATGGTTCTTTCCAAACCCTTGTCCTATGACTGCACCAGACACATTATAAAGCACACAGATCCTAATTTGAGGTACGTATCAATCCTACCACGTAGCTAAGAGGGTTTTTGTTTAGCATAGCCTTTTGAATAACTTTTTTTATTTCCAGAATCTTACTGTCCTTACGATGCCCATCAATCCAAGCTTTCGAAAAATCCATATCTTTCAAATGCCAACAACTGCAATTTTCGCCGAATTGGACTTCTATCAATGGGTGTTGTTATATCAATAATCTTCTTCTTCGTGGAAGAAGTGAACCAATTCGAATGAAACGTCTGGAGATCAACGTTACGTTTTTGCGGCTCCCAGGATCTGTGAAATACCATTCTAAGGAAGTAGACTTTAGAGTCACAGGTTTTGGATTTGATCTGTTGAAGAAGATTCTGGACGTTTCCAGTTTTCCACTGAACTTTTATGGAATCGGGTATATCAGTGAGGACTGGACTACATTTGAGCATCCAGTGTTCCGAAGTGCTCGTAACATTTTCATCAGCAACAAGGAAAATAATCAACCTGAACTTTTCCGAAGTCTGTTGAAACATCCAAACAAAAGTATCACAGTGCAATCTCGTCTGCCTTGGATCACGTTCCAGACCATCACAGACAATTGGAAGACGACTCAACGGAAAGTTGGAACATCTCTTACAATCGAACGAGTTCATACTGAAGATGTCGAGAACGTTCTCAATCAAATCCTTCAAGAGGAGCAGCACCGTGAGAATAAGAATGGGTGAGATTTAAATAAATTGTGGTAGAGAACAAATGAAGCATTTTCAGAGACCTCATCATCCCTCTCTACCAGGATAAAAGTCTGAAAATCTCATCTGGTGACATTCATGAAAAATTGCCAAGTGACCCCAAATTCTGGAACGATTTAATGAATTTCTTGAAGTTAGAAGTCATCGATGTTGATAGTGAATTATATATGTCAGAAATTCGTTAGGGTTCTTGAAGTTTTGAATTGCTTTTGTGAAGATTTTTGAATAAACTTTTGCCCCCATACATTTTTCTAACATTTACAACCCTCCCGAAAGCGGACGATCGCAGCTTGAAGTTTCTTAGACCGTGGGTAGGCCGCCTTAGAATAACACAGTACGCGAGGCTACATCAGAAAAGAGTGCAAGGAGGGTACATCTAGTCTCAGCGTACATTGGTTTTAAGGGTACATAGGATTTTTGATACACATGGGAAGACGACAAAAATAATCATTTTAACACGGACAATTTCAGTTTTTGTTCAAAGTTATTGGCTTACAACTAGACTGAAATGCACTCAAGATCTCCCATATTCTCTGAACCTATGTGCCATTTTTTGACTTTGTAGTCCCAACCCTACCTTCTCATCGTCCCCAGGAGCATCTTCTCCCCAAACAATGGATCCTAACAGGTCATACCAGGTTATAAAACTATCAACACTCATCAGGTCTCTGGCACCTTTGCATTTTCCCCACCCTACCTTCTCATCATTGCCATGAGCATATTTTTCTCCAAACAATGAATCCTATCCATGTAACAGGTCATAAAGCTCTCAGCACTGACTAGCACCTGTTAGTCAAATTTCAGAGTTCTCATGAATCGTTTGAAATCCGCCGATGGAATGGGTTGGGTGGGATAAGCAGATGGCATATCACACTATGGAGAAAGGCTTGACATCAATGTAGCTCCGCCTACCCCGCGTAGTTGTGCCTTTCAGTCATCGTTCGTCATCAATCTTTATTCTCAACGATGCATTCCTACCCATCTTCCGGATCTTTTCTCCCAAGTCAATTGACTGGACCGTCCAACTTCCCATCAATCCCAATGAATATGTCCCTAGCTCCTCAAAATGGACCCTTCCAGCCAGCCTTTCGAGGTCCAGTGTGTATGTCGGTGCTTCAAGGATCCCATCACGCCTATCGTTCCTTACCAGGTTCAGTGACTATGTCTGCAGTTCAAGGATCACAGGTCCACCATCACCACCATCATTATCACCCACAGATTGGATTCGAGCAGATGAGACGGTGAGTATTATAACATCTAACTTATTTAGTCCAAAGGGAATTTATCTACCTAGCATGATCAATTTTAAAATGATATCTTTCAGCTATCAACATGCATTCCACGCTCAAGCGCAAGCTTATTTCCAATGGCATCAACAGATGGCTGCAATGCAAAGTGCCCAAATCTTTGGACCTCACCCCTTCCAACCTTTCCCGATTTCTCCGATTCATACTGCATCTCACAGGAACCCACTACATCAACAATATTCCCAGAGGAGTGCAAATGGAAGGCGTTTCAACAAAGATCAAGTAAGAATTTTGAAGAAACATTTTGCTAAAGACAACAAAATCGATAGAGAGGAAATTGAAAAGTTGGCGCCAATTGTTGGATTGACTCCGGCTCAGATACGTAGCTGGTTTAATCAAGAGAGAGTCAAAGTGAGGAAGTATGGGGAGAAGAAGAAGGAGGAGCAGGAAAAGGAGAAGGAGATGGTGAATGTGAAGAAAGCAGGGTTGCAACCGGCTGGGCCGGGCCGGGCCGAGATTATTTTTTCTTCGGCCCGGCCCGGCCCGGCCCGGCCCGGCCGGAAGCCCCGGCCAGCCCGGCCAGCCCGGCCCGGCCGGTTCAGCCGGTTCGGCCCGTTCGAATTTAAGAAAAAACAGAAATTATTGAAGAATTATTTGAATTTATTTCTTAACAAGTAGCATAACAATGTAAAAACCGTATAAATGAACAAGGGGAAACAAAGAAATGGAAACCGGGGGAGAAAATTAAAGCTCATATCAACCAATCCAACAAAAAAGATAACATAAAATTAACTAGAAAAATCACTACAATTAGTGAGAGAATCAGTCGAGCCAGTGTGGAAATTTCGTGGCTATTTGCGAACCCAGAACGACCATCTCCACACGCTTGTACAGTAATCTTGTTCTTGTTTTATCCCCCGTAAATCGACACGGGCTGCTAAACAATGCGCGCCTCGTCATATCGGAGCATCGTTGCAAATAAAAATGGCGCGCGTTCAAATATTAATTAATTGCCGGCCGGCCGGGCCGGGCCGGGCCCTGGTTTTTTTCCCTCGGGCCGGGCTTTACCGGCCGGGCCGGGCCGGCCCGCCGGCCAGCCCGTCAGATTGCAACCCTGGAAGAAAGAAATAATAGTAGTTAAGATTGAATGTGATAGTGATTAATAGCCTTTTTGGTTATGCAATTTTCGATTTTCATTAAAAGTGATTTCTTAGAAGTTTTTTTTGTTACTGTTCAAGTTGTGAAATTTTCTAAAGGATGCTGTTAGACTTTGTGCTCCTGGAATAATCTGAACTCCTCAGACAGAAATTCATTTGGGGTATTTTTCCAGGAAAAATCTATAAAATTCTTTCTGATTCAAAGCGTTAACAAAAAGATTGCATCCTACCTTCAGACTCTTCTTACAAGACTACAGACTACATAGAGGATTCCCATTTATTTTCTTTTAAATGAACTGCAAGGCTATTTAAAGAGCACAATAAGGTTTTAATCATACTTGTAATCCCGGGCCTTTGCCGGACCTTCGCGGGCCCTGCCATAGTTTCTTTCAGAATCTATATTTTCGAACCAACTAAATCAGATATGATAGAGCTCCACGAGTACTACAAAACGGTATTATTTGGAATACTGTATCTTATCTATGAACAAAGTTACAGATCATAAAGTGG
>NC_013487.2:2687348-2692886 GCF_000004555.2 Caenorhabditis briggsae | reverse complement strand
CGGCAGGCTCGGGGCGGGCCTGCCGGGCCCTGATTCGAAAACATTGATTCTGAAAGAAGTTATGGCAGGGCCCGCGAAGACCCGGCAAAGGCCCGGATTACAAGTATGGTTTTAATACAATTTCTGCTGGTCAGAAAAATTTTTACGTCTTCAAAAACATCTCAGAGTTGCATCTGTACAGGAACGAAGCCTATTGTGAGGAACAGAGTCTTATATCAGTTTACTACTATCTGAAACAGAAACATACTAGTGACAGGTTCATTGATTTCAAATAATTTCACTAGTTTCCGTTTTCTTCGAAATGAAATTTTTCGGAACTTTCGGAATTCCAAACACCGTTACACTCACCTCTGGTTGTTAGCGATACTTCCTCGCGAATTTCAGATATTTCAGTCTTTCCGCCACCTTTGCACTCCCAACCCTACCTTCTCATTATCCCCAGGAGCATCTTCTCCCCAAACAATGGATCCTAACAGGTCATACCAGGTCATAAAACTATCAGCACTGACTAGCAACTGCCCGTCAAATTTCAGATTTCTCATTAATCGTTTGAAATTCGCCAATAGAATAGAGTTGCGGAGATGATCAGATTGCATATCACACTATGGAGAGAGGGTTGGCATCAGTGTAGCTCCGCCTACCCGCTTAGTTGGGACAATCAGTCATTTTTCTCATTCTGATTCTAAACAATGCATTCCAACCCATCTTTTGGATCTTCCCTCCCAAGTAAAATGACTGGACCGTCCAACTTCCCATCAATCCCAATGAATATGTCCCTAGCTCCTCAAAATGGACCCTTCCAGCCAGCCTGTCCAGGTCCAATGTGTATGCCTGAACTTCAAGGATCCCATCCGGTATATTATTCTCAACCAGGTACAGTGACTATGTCTGCAGTTCAAGGATCACAGGTCCATCATCACCACCATCATTATCACCCACAGATTGGATTCGAGCAGATGAGAAGGTGAGTATTATCCAGTATATTTTATCTATTAGGTTGCTCGAAAAGTCCTTTCCATTTTTGACCTGTTGTTTTTAAACTTCTTTTTTTCGAACGGGGTAAAAGCGAGGGAGTTATCGTTTTATCAGTATATAGGCGGGGTCTAATAGTGTCTACACCCAAACGGAGATCATTCACCTTTTCTCGTGATGTGAGATATGCCCACCGTTTTCGCCTCTAATAGTTCAAACTTTCGGACTGCCATTTTAATTGTAGCTCTATCTGACTTTAGATTAGCTGAAATTGATTGCCAATTAGTGGAAGTTAACAACGAAGATGCACCCTTTCGAACTACCGTCACGATTTGGACTCATCGATTTAAAAAGGAGAATTCTCGTTGGACAAAAATCCCACTTCAAAAAGGCAAACGGGATTAAGTTTGGATGATTTAAAAACCGGGATTCAAAGGGACCCGTCTCAAACAGTGCGGGATATATCAAGTACACCAGTGGCAAGCCTTTCGCCAAAAAGCCATGAATTGAAAACGCTCGGCAAAGTAAAAACAGTGGGAAGACATGGACCACACCTTTTGGCTCAATGCAACTTCGATTCACCTGTGGACACCTGTTTCAATCTTCGCATCCTGCATTGCACACATGAATGTTAGATTCAAATCATTACTAGTGGTGATAAAGGGGTAATGTATGATTACAATAAGCCACATGCCAAATGGGTTGACAACGGCACTCAATCACCAAACGTCCCGAAACGTGAAATTCATGTAAAAAATGGGGTGTTGTCGGTTTCGTGATCTACCAAGGAGTGGAGTATTGGGAGTTGCCAGATAATTGTGTCACTTTTCCGACTGATACCTATTCATCTCAGGTGACATAACTCAGACTCCATGTGGATCTCCATTGGAGAGAAACACACTGGTTTATTTTCAAAATTACAATCTGCGACCTCATGTGGGAAGGAAGAACCAGGGCGATCTCGGTGGATATGGCCAGACGATGCTGTCTTATTCACTGTATAGCTCGAACCTTGGACTTTCTGACTACCACCTTCCCAGCCATTTCTAACGTCATCTTGATCGAAAAAAATTCACTTCAAAACATGATATCAAAAATGGGTTGACTTGATTTTCAATTCGCTGTGGCCTGAGTTCTGGAAGGAAAACATCCACAATTTAGTGGAGCGTTGGCAGATAGTGATTGATAACAATGGTCATTATCTTCAATTTATCCAACACCGTTTTGACCTTCTGTACATTGAATGAATCTGACGCTAAAAATGGAAAAGACTTTCCGAACAACCTAATAGTCCAAGAATGTTTTCAAGTTGACATGATCTAGGGCTGCTAGGCTAGCTAACCTTATTGTCAGCCACGTAGAAATCAATTTCTAGGGTTTCCAAAATGTATTTTTGAACGAATTATTTTTCAGCTATTCACTTGCATACCACGCCCAAGCCCAATCATACTTGGTACCAACAGATGCTATGCAAAGTGCCCAAATCTTCGGACCTCACCCATTCCAACCTTTCCCGATTACTCGGATCCACAATGAACCGCACATGAACCCATTACATCACCAAAGGTCATATAGACGTGAATATGTGAAGCCCTTCAACAAAATATTTAAAGGAAAATTTTGCCAAAAGCAGCAGAATTGATAGAGGGGAAATTGAAAAGTTGGCGCCAATCATTGGTTTATGTCCGGCTCAGATACGTAGCTGGTTTAATCAAGAGAGAGTCAAAGTGAGGAAGTATGGGGAGAAGAAGAAGGAGGAGCAGGAAAAGGAGAAGGAAATGGTGAATGTGAAGAAGGAAATAATAGTAGTTTAGATTGAATGTGATAGTGATTGATAGCCTGTTTGATTTTAAAATTTGAATTTTGATTATTTAATAAATTTTACTTTTGTAACTGTTTTGGCTACTGTTCAAGTTGTGGAATGTTTCGTAGAATGCTGCTAGACTTTGTGTTTCTGGAAAGTTCCGATTGCTGCAGATTTAATTGACTCCAACAGTCAGAACTCTTCAGAAAGATGGATAATTTGATGTCTTTTTTGGGAAAATCCATAAAATTATTTCTGTTTCACAATGATGAGTAAAGCAGTGCATTATTCTTCAAGTCACTGCATGATAATTAATATGTAAGATGATCATTCCCTTTTATTATTTAATCAAGCTGCAACCCCTGAAAAAAAAGGGCAATATGGTTTTATTGCAATTTCTGGCTCATAAACGTTATAAGGTTTGACAAACAATCGTTGATCCAATTGTAACGAACATAGTCTTATACCAGTTTACTACTATCAGAAACAAAAAAATTATTGTCAGGTTTATCTGCTCTTTGATTCCGAATAATTTCAGTAGTTTCCATTTTCGGTAATCTGAAAAATTAGAAAAGTACGAAAAATGCGGAATTCTAAACCGAACCTCGAACCTCAGATAATTCGAGGTCTCTGGCACCTTTGCATTCCCAACCTTGCCTTCTCATCATTACCAGGAGCACATTTTCTCCCAAACAGTGAGTACTATCGATGTAAGAGGTCATAAAACAATCAGGACTGACTAGCACCTGTCAGTCAATTTTCAGAGTTCTCATAAATCGTTTGAAATTCGCCGATGGGGGTAGGGCAGGGTGAGGGGGTCGCATCGCTGTAGCTCCGCCTAGTTGTGACAACCAGTCATTGTTCTTCATTTTTAATATAGGCGACGCATTCCAACTCATCCTTTTAGCATTCAAAAAATCGATTATTAGAATTGTTTAGTCTGTGGTCTCTCCCTCCTTCTCTAAAGATGGTCCCCCACGAAGACCTGACCACAGGATCCTCAAGCTCATCTGAAGTGAGTCTCCTCCAATGGACCTGGGCATTCAATCGCAAAATGGGTCCTCCCAGGCCTATCAACATCAAGGTCCAAGGCCTGCAGGCCAAGGATATTTCGAGTCAGCACAAGACGATCAGAACCAGCAACCGGATCATTATTACCATCGGAGTCTGTTTTTGGAGCAAATGAGAAGGTGAGTATTATCTAGCTGGCCTAATCAATTTTGACATAATCTCTAAAGCTTATTGACTAGCTGACCTTAGAAAAAGTGAAGAAATGTATCCCCACTAATAGAAGCCACTAATAGAATAGAAGTTTTCAGCTTTCAACAAGCGCCAGCCATGCCTCAACTCGCTGTTTATAACCCATACGATCCCCAACATCCATATGTCATCCCTCCGACGCCTTCACTTCCCGTTACTCCAACCCCTCGCACGACGTTTACCGATTCTCAAAACAAAATCTTGGAAAAACGATTCCAAACAAACAATCTGATTCGCCAGAAGGAGCGTCGCGAGTTAGGAGAAGAGATCGGGTTGAGTGAGATGCAAATCAAGAATTGGTTCAAGAATCGCAAACAGAAGATCAAAAATAAAATGAAGAAGATAAGGAAGCAGGAGCAATCCTAGAAAAGAGCACATTTCCAGTAGAAAACGCGCTCCATCGCTGAAAAATATAGGTCAAATTTGAATGCCTACAAAATATAGTCGATTCAGCTGAATATAACTGAAATCACGGGAAAGTACTAAACAAAAATAGAGTTTCAATTTTCTAGTTGACAACTTTTTTTGTAGAAATACATCGAAACGAGATTTTACCGTTTGAAAGCGACATGACTCTGAATAGAGCTATTTTTGGCACTTGGTTTTTATTTTTGGCACTTGGCAAAATTGAAGCTCTAGGTTTGTTTAGTACAATCTGAAATTTTCAGCCATATCCAACAAGATCTACTATATGTTGTAGGCGCTCAAAATTGAACGTTTCCAATGAACTGTACAAAATTTAGCGATGGGGCGCGCTTGCATTTCGTTTTCTTTCACTTTCTTTTTTGCAACCTTCAAAGTTCAATAATTTTTTGTGTTTCACATAATTTATCAATAGAGCACAATTATGTTTTTATGCTTCCTGACGATTTTGAAAACATCGCTGTTTTCTTTTTTTTAAATATTTTTGTCATAAAGAACAGCTTTTGCACAACTTTGCATATTCATTCAAATACTCAATCAATCATAAATAATAAGAGTAATTTCAATAATAATAATAATAAAATACAATAAAACATAATTCATCGTACAGTACTAATGGATCAGATGGGTTTCTTGTTTTCTTTTCACATTGGGATTTTTTCCAAAATTATGGGCTGGCGGGAAATTCAAAAAATCATGTTTAAATCATATGTTAAAAATACTAAAAATACTGGAAAATTTGTAAAAAAAAGAAAATCGTGCAATACACTGCGTCACATAATTATAAGTTCACTTTAAATTTTGAATTTTTTCGAAAACTGTGAATATGGACTGAACAGGATATGATTGAAGCAAATACTAATTCGGATTGTCAATTAATGAATACCATTTGAGACTGCTACCAGAAAATTATTATTTTTCGCGAAAAAATGACCGAATTCCAAGGTCCCAAATATTATTTAGAACTCATTTCATCAATCTTAAAATTTCTCAACAAACTTGAAAAGTGGCTCAAGTATGATTACAGGTACAGCTAAATTTCTCTCATAAACAAAATTATTATGAGCCCTTTTCACAAT
>NC_013487.2:2685144-2687338 GCF_000004555.2 Caenorhabditis briggsae | reverse complement strand
AAGTGAACTTATACTTATGTGACGTTATTTTCGGACCATTTTTCCGATTTTTTCAATTGTGCCAAATTTAAGAAATGGTAGCAGTCTCAAATGGTATTCATTAATTGACAATCCGAATTAGTATTTGCTTCAATCATATCCTGTTCAGTCCATATTCACAGTTTTCGAAAAAATTCAAAATTTAAAGTGAATTTATAATTATGTGACGCAGTGTATATAAGTGGGCGGGGCCTAGAGGAAAAAGTGAGCACCAATAGAACAGAGAGAGAGAGTGTTTGAGGACAACCCGGGATGGGAAAAAAAGGGGCGTGGCCTAGAGAGGAGAAAAATGTGAGGCGACTAAAAAATGAAATGAGCAATAATAATTGATGAAAAAGTAGAATAAAACAATTAAGTAGGTCTACAGTAGGCGGCCGGCACGTATCCAACCTGTCCGCTGGCTCGTTTAATCAGAAGCCATTCGGGATTGCCGTCGTCGTCGGTTCGTTGAAGGACTCCGATGATTTCGCCTTCGCGGACTTCGACTTGATTCGAGCCTTGTGGCAGGAAGTCGTAGTCCACTTTCACTTGACACAGCTGTAACTTCTTTGACTTTAGAAAAGGGGCGGAGCATATGGAAGGGGGCGGAGCTTAAGTTAGGAATCTTGCTCTTATCTACTCAGCCCTAGACTTCAGAACGATTGAACTTCAATAACGTTTTAGAGTGTTCGAAGGGGCGAGGCTTAGAAAAGGGGCCGAGCATAAAAGAGGGTCCACTATATCGAAAGAAAAAGACTTATTGGATCTATCCATACTTTGAAGAGAAGTTCTTCATAGGGGCGTGAACTTAAAGGGGCGGGGCTTGGAAAAGGGGGCGGAGCTGAAGACGAACGTGACTTAAAGGGCGGAGCTTAAACGGGGTATGTCTTCAGTATTGAAAGGTAAGGACTTATTGGACCTATCCATACTTTGAAGGAAGTTCATAAAATGGGTGTGGCTTAAAGGGGCGGAGCCTAAAACTTCCAACTTACCACTGGCCGAATCGCTGGCGACGATGGTGTCAAGGTCTCGCTGGGAAGCTGATCGTACATTGGTGGGACCACTGATGGTGGAACGTCATACGTGGATTGTTGTGGTGCTATTGGTTTTGGAGCGATTGGTTGTGGTTGGAGTGGTGCTGAAAGACACTTTAGAACTGCGACTTTTTTGAAACTGTTATACACTGCTTCTTTTTCATTTTCACACAGAATAAGCGCCAAATTCGAATTCTACACGGAAAATTGACCTAGAAACCGTCGAAAATCGACCAAAAACGAACGTGGCCGAACTTTCCAAATGGTGGCCTAGAAAATTCGAAAAACTCGGACACCTCGAAATTTTCGGTTTTTCTTGATTTCTAGAGTAGTTTTTGATGAGAGACTCGAATTTCATAGTCTTATCTCGCCGAAATCACCAGGAACCTCACTTTGCGGCGTCACATCATACATCGGTGGCACCGCGTAGCTCATGCTCATCGTGTCGTTCGGCACCGCCGAGTACATCGGAGGCAACGTGGATTGTGTTGTTGGTTGGAGTGGCGCTAAAAGCAAAAATAAGAATTCTGAAGACGTGACGTCTTCAGAAAGATACCTGAAAAGTCTCCAGTGTTCGCGTAGATGTTGTCCTGCTGAAGGCTGGGATACATTTGAGTTTTGACAGCTGGCCCCGGACGGGATGGAATCAGTGGCTGGGGAGAGTCGGATCTGGAATGTGGGGCATTTTGAAGTGGTGACCTAACTTTTGCAAATTCGATTTTTCTAGGCCACCATGCTAAAATGACTTGGAAATGGTCTGACATATCCTTCGTGTGTTTTCTAGGTCATCTTATCGTGGTGGCCTAGAAAACCCAACACGTAAAAGTTAGGCAATCATCGTAAATGACATTGAAAATACACTAGAGGCATTTCAGGTACTTTTTAGGCAATTTTAACTTGGTGGCCTAACTTTTGCAAGTTTGGGTTTCTAGGCCACCATAGAAAAAGGCCTGGGAACGGCCTGACATGCCCTTGGTGTGTTTTTAGGTCTTTTTAACATGGTGGCCTAGCTTTTGCAAGTTGAGTTTTTAGGCCATCATGGTAAAATGAGATATAACTGGACTGATAATCATCTAATGTCTTTTCTAGGCCATTTTACCATGGTGGCCTAGAAACGGCCAACTTGCAAAAGTTCGGCCACC
>NC_013487.2:2672217-2684051 GCF_000004555.2 Caenorhabditis briggsae | reverse complement strand
TGACCTAGAAAACACACCAATGGCATGTTGGGCCATTTTTTAGTCATTTTAAAATGGTGGCCTAGAAAACGCAAATTGCAAAAGTTAGGCCACCACTTCTGTCTTCTGTCTTACCTTGCCATCATCGAATTCATCGGCCACGCGCTGGTCGGCTGCGCGGCGGCCGACGCGCTTCTGATCTGTGCAGTCGTCGTTGGCATCAGTGACGTCATCGTTGGCGTCGTCGGATCGTCAAAGCTCACCGGGAACTTCACCGAAGACGTCGTGGATCCTCCAGATCCGAACGTTGTATCAAAGTTCACCGCAAACGGATCAGCGTCTCTTGCTGGATTCATAATCACCGGTAGTGGGGGCGGAGCTTCGTCGGGAAGTTGGCTGGGGTTGAAGAGGCCAGTCTGATGGTCGATTCCTCGGAACGCCGAGACCGGAGGGGTTAAGTCCTGCTGGGTCTTGGCTCCCCAATCAATCGTAGAGAGCCCGGAGAACAGGTCGTCGAGGTCCAGGCTGTAGTTGGGGCCAGATTTTTGTTGCGTCGGCGGAGCCTGTTTCTGTGGAGCCACCTGAGGAGCCGCTCCCTGTGGTGGAGGTGGCGCCATCGGAAGCGTCATTGCCGCCGACGTCCAATCATAGTTCGTACTTTGAGTTGTGGTAGTCGGTTGGAGGGGTAGAGCAGAAAAGTCCGCAAAGTTAGGCTGTGGAGGGGGCGGAGCCGGGGCGCTAGATGGTGGGGGTGCTCCGAAAAGATCCTCCAGGTCGATTAGATTCTGGCTCTTCTGAGCCGGAGCCACTGGCACCGCTGGAACAACCTTGGGAGGCGTCTGAGTCACCGGAGAAATCAATTGGGCAGCCACATCTTCTCCCTTCTCGATTGACGTGTACGGCTTCAGAATGTTACTTGGAAGCATTGCGTTGTAGTAGCCATTATAGCACAACCACATACTGGGTACCTCTCGATTCACAGCGAGCACCACATCGTTCTGACGGACCAACAGAAGCTTCCCCTCGGATAGTGCTAGCTTCAGCATTCCTTGATCTGTGGGGTAGTGGGTGGTGGAAACAAAGATGTCTCCTAGGCGACCTTTGGCTCCAGCCTTTTCTAGAATTGTGTTCCTTTCTGTTTGACTTTGAGGTCTAAACTTGTGGATGTGGACCACCGGAGCCTCTGTGATCGTCGGCAGATTCTCCGTAGCCGATGGAGCCAACACCGATGTCTGCCCCGCCCATAAATCGCCACTACTAGTTCCCTTTTTATTCGTCGGTGACGCGGATCTCGCTCGTTGCTTCATATTCTGAATCGCTTTGTTAGCAATCTTCTGAAGGGGTTTCATCCGATCGGTGTCGTAGAAATCGACAAAGCACTGGGTGTTGTTGGTGATCAAGGATCGTGGGGCATTGCTGTCCGATTGGCGAGACTTGGCTTCGTTGAACAGTTTTCGTTGGGTCTCCATGAGGCGTTTGTCCTGTTCGGAGACTTGTTTCATCGACGTGGCGAGGACCTGGAATTTTACCATTTTAGGGGTTTGAAACAGCTGGAAATGGTTTAAAATTGGTCAAAAATCAGTACGGTAATTGTCTTTCTAGGAACATATGAAATCTATTTTAGAGGTCTAAGGGTCTAAAATCACTGAAAATGGCTCTAATTGGCCAAAATTGTCAAAAATCGGTCAGGGATGGCCTATGGTAATTTTGAGAGGTCTAAAACCACCGAAAAAGGCTCAAAATTGTCAAAAATCAGTTAAATACGGATTTTTTGTTCTAGGGGGCAATTTTGAGTCATTTTTCAAGAATCA
This sequence comes from Caenorhabditis briggsae, assembly GCF_000004555.2. Classification (NCBI taxonomy): domain Eukaryota; kingdom Metazoa; phylum Nematoda; class Chromadorea; order Rhabditida; family Rhabditidae; genus Caenorhabditis; species Caenorhabditis briggsae. The sequence goes on along the minus strand of NC_013487.2, from coordinate 2,682,261 downwards.
AAGCTTCAAAATAGTTGGAAACAACTCGAAAATATCAGAAATCGGTCCGAGAAAGACTATGGTCAATGTAAGGGATCTGAAATCGCTGAAAATAGCTTAAAGTAGGTCAAAAATCAGTAGTTCAGTACGGACATTTTGGTTAGGATCATTTTCGAATCAATTTTCAACGTTTAATGGTATGAGACAGCTGAAAGTGGCTTGAAATCACTGAAAATGACCTAAAAAAAGTTTAGATGATTATTTTCATTTTTTCGGGTCCAAAATCTCGGAAAATAGTGTTAAAATACCGTAAACACTCTAATAGAACGCCACCCGAATCGTTGAATTTGAGCACATGTATCTCATTTTCTGTTAGAGATATCAGAAAGTGGTTAACTGATCAAATGTTGCTGATAACATGATAAACATTTTATCAGTTGACAACTTTTTGATATCTTTCAAAAGGAGTGAGAGGCTCAAAATGAGCGGTCCATAGGCTCAAAAGGAGTGAGAGGCTCAAAATGGACGGTCCGGGTGGCGTTCTATTAGAGGGCTTACGGTGATAAGAAATTGATGGAAAGATGGCACAATAGAACTGTAACGCAATGGAATTATGACTGAATGGAACGGTTCAAAAATCATGATTTTGCCCAAAAATCGAAAATCCATGAGTCATCATTGCTCATTCTTAATTCCTCATAACCATATGTTGAAATGCTTCGAATTCGATTATTTTTAAGCATTTCTGGGCATTATTTTACAGCTTTTCAGCAAACATGCTTCTTCCATTATATCGCATTGCTCAGCTTAAAATTTTAAAAAAGAAGAAAAAACTCACATTCGTCAAATATTCGGTAACCTTTGGCAGTTGCTGTTTGACCTGTGTGTTCAGCGCTTCGTAGTCTTTTTGGATTTCGGCAAAGTCGCGTTTCTGGAAAAATTTTTTCATAAAATTTTCAGCCAAAAATTGGATTTGAAAACAGCAATTTTCAGCCAATTTTGAACGATTTTTTGGCTGAAAACTTTCAAATTTTCATCCAATTTCAAGGCAAAAACTTACCCCACTGCCCTTTTCCTTGGTCCTCGATGCCTCGTAATCCATCAGCTTATCATTCCTTTTCTTAATCAGTCGCTTCGGAATATTCCTCAACGCCTTCACAATATCATCACGAATCTTCATGTTGACGTCGTTCGCCCAGATTTTGACAGCGTGATTGAACGGTTGAAGTTGTTGGTCGATTTCACCGTTTGATAGAGCCTTTTTTCCTGGAAAAATGGGTCCAAAATTAAGGAAAATTGATCAAAAATTGGGTAGAATGGACTTAAAAATGGGCCCGAAAAAATGAATAAAAAACGCCCTAAAAATATGAAAAAAATGTGTCCAAAATGGGCAAAAAACACCAAAAAATATGGAAAACAGACCTATAGATAGGTTAAAAGAGCTTAGAACTGGGTCAAATGTACCTGAGAATAGGGTAAAATGGACCTAAAAATGGGAAAAAAATGAAACTAAAAATGGATTGCAAAGACCCTAAAAATATGAAAAATGCACCTAGAAATTGGGTAAAAAGACCCAAAAATCGGATGAAAAATATGTGCGATAGAGCTGAAAATGAAGAGAAAGAGGCTAAAAATATGCAAAATGAACAAAAAAATGAATAAATTAGATCTTAAAATCTGGAAATTTCTAGCCAAAAAATCAAATAATTGAGAGAACGGGTCAAAAATAATCAGCAATATGAAGCTCTAGAATCAATAGGAAAAAACTAAAAATTGCCAAAAAACCACCTAAAAACGCCCCAAAAACCCTGATGGCCTAGTTTCGGTTTTCTAGGCCACCAGACTCAAAAACACCACAACTCACTTGGCTCCACCAGCTTTTTGTGCATCAGAACACGTGTCTCGTGGAACATCTTCTTCCTGTAGATCACCAACATGTAATTGAACCGGACCAGCCGTCGTTCGGCACTGTCCAGCTCACACACCAGTCGATCGAAATCCGTGTCGCGTAGCTGAAAAGAAGGGGTTACAGTAGGGGATTACTGTAGGGTTACTGTTGTTTTGTAATAATTACTGTAGGTATTCCCTAGAGTTTGAAAAATGAGAAAAAATTCAATTTCAAGGAGCGTAAAATAGCCTAAATCGCTCTAGACTATTTTAGGTCTATTTTCATCAATTTCAGGCCAATTTTAGGCCAATTTTAGCCAATTTTCAGCAATTTTCAGACTCAAAAACCCACCAATTTCACCACACCCAACGATGATCCCATTCGATACGTGAATCGATTCGATTTCTTCTTTAACGAGTGGAACGTCATCTTTGAGAGCATCTCGCCAAACGTCTGCTTGTCGTCCGACATGTACTTTTGGGCTGGAAAAATGAATTTTTAGGGCTAAAATTGAGATTTTTCAGCTTTCAGTTCGATTTTCACATCAAATAAGTATTAAATTCGAATTCTAAACTGAAAATTAGCCTAAAAACCATCAAAAAACGACCAAAACGACCGTGGCCGAGTTTTCTAAATGGTGGCCTAGAAATTCAAAAAACTCGGTCACTTTCAAATTTTCTTTTTTTCCGGGTTTCTGTGGTAGTTTTCGATGGGGAACTCGAATTTCATAGTCTCAACTTGCGAAAATTACTAGAAAAGCAAGTTTTTGGATTTCAGCGATTTTCAGCAATTTCCAGCCAGATTTTTCTTTCATATCTGGCTTCTTTTTGATTTTCACACAAAACAAACGTTGGATTCGAACTCTAAAAAAATTGGTCCAGAAACCATAAAAAACTGTCAAAAAGGACCGTGGCCGAACTTTCCAAATGGTGGCCTAGAAAAGTCGAAAAACTCGGCCATTTTGAAATTTTCTGTTTTTTTCGGGTTTCTGGGGTAGTTTTCGACGCAAAACTCGAAATTCATCACTTCAACTTGCAAAAATCCATACTTTTATTCGAAAAATCGGGATTTCTCCAAATTCAGCAATTTTCAGCCAAATTTGTCTTTCATATCTTGCTTCATTCTGATTTTCACAAAAAATAAACATTAAATTCGAGTTCTACACTAATAACTGGCTTAGCAAAGTTTAAAAAACGACTAAAAACGATCGTGGCCGAACTTCCCGAAATGGTGGCCTAGAAATTCCGAAAACTCGGCCACCTTCAAATTTTCTGTTTTTTCTTAGTTTCTAAGATAGTTTTTGATGGAAAACTCGAATTTCATAATCTCAATTTGGGAAAACTACTAGAAAGTTGGTTTTTGAGCATTTCCAGCCAAAATTCAAAAATTTCAGTTTTTCAAAAACTCACTCAGCTCTTTCCTTCTTTTCGACTCGTTCATTTTTTGTCCCAAATTCGACATTTGTTTGATCGCTTCCGTTAATTTAGGGTGATCCGTGTGCACGAGTGGTGTCAGCTGCAAATGTGCTCTATTGACAATGGGCGGTGGCAAGTTTGAATTTTTAGAAATAATAGGGTGAAAAATCGGAATTGCCATCTTAAAATGGAATTGCCATCTTAAAAAAAATCCTCTGAATTCAATTTTCAGCCTCGTTTCCCCTGAAAATGAGCCACAAACCTTAACAATCTCATTCAAGAACAACGGATACTTCGTAGCCCGTTGAATGGGTCTCGACACGGCAGTCGGTCCATCAATTACCACCGCTCCACCCTCCCGCATTCGTTTCACAATGTCCAAAAGCGCCGCCTCCATCGTTTTTTCGTGTTTCGCCGAGTTCGTCAGAGCATTAATGTGCTCAATGTTGCGAAAATAGAATCCATAGGTTTGGGCGAACGGTTTGCGGAGTTGAAGGAAACAAGCGCCGATTTGTTGGGCTTCCGCGGGTTTTGCTGCAAAAGATGCGCTTAGAATGGCCCAGAAAAGCCTAAAAAGGAAAAAAAAATGCTTTTAATGGGCCAGAATCTATATTTATCCCTGAACAATTAAATTTGCGTTCATATCTTGCTTCTTTTCGATTTTCACATAAAATAAACGTCAAAATCAAACTCTACACTAAAAATTAGCCCAGAAACCATCAAAAACAGACAGAGAGGAGCGTGGCCGAACTTTCCAAGTGGTGGCCTAGGAAGTTTGAAAACTCGGCCAGTTTGAATATTTCTGTTTTTTCGGCGTTTCTGATGTAGTTTTTGATGGGAAATTCGAATTTCATAGTTTTACTTTTGAAAATCGAGAAAATCGAGAAATGAAAAATCAGTTTTTTTTCAATATTTTTCTGCAATTTTTAGCTAAAATGGCCTCTAGATCTCGCTTCTTTTTGATTTGCACACAAAATGAAGGTTAATGTCGAACCTTACACCAAAAATTGGCCTGGAACTGTCAAAAAACGACTAAAAACCAATGTGGCCGAACTTTCCCAAATAGTGGCCTAGAAATTCGAAAAACTCGGCCACCTCGAAATTTTCTGGTTCTTCATGGGTTTCGGGGTGGTTTCCGATGAGGAACTCGAATTTCGTAATCTCAACTTGCGAAAATCACCAGAAAATCGGGTTTTCGATTTTAATGTATTTTTCTGAAAATTTCAGCCAAATTTGCTTTTATATCTTGGTTCTTTTCGATTTTCACACGGAAAAAAACATCAAATTCGGAATCTACACTGAAAATTAGCGCAGACCCCATCCAAAAACAGCCAGAAAGGAACGTGGCCGAACTTTCCAAATGGTGGCCTAGAAATTTTCAAAAACTCGGCCACCTCGAAATTTCTCGTTTTTTCGGGGTGGTCTTAGATGGGAAACTCGAATTTCATAATCTAAACTCACGAAAATCTCTAGAAAATCGATTTTTCAAATGGTGGCCTAGAAAACCAAATCTAGGCCAGCATGAAAAAAAACTCACTCTGCTCATTGGTCAGAAGCTGAACGAGATTCGCTGAGAGTTGAACGATTTGAGCACATCCGTTTTTCAGTACCACTTTTTGTTTCTGGTTGAGCAATGTGGTGGAGTCGACGGCCTGGAAAAAAGAGGTGCATGGTGGCCTAGAAATCCAAAACTCGGCCACCACGGGTGGTGTATTTTCTAGGTCAATTGGAAGTGGTGGCCTAACTTTCGCAAGTTAAATTTTCTAGGCCATCATGGTAAAGTTACCTAGAAAGCACATCAGGGGCACGTTGGGTCATTTCCAGGTCATTTTTAAGTGATGGCCTAGAAAACTCAACTTGCAAAAGTTAGGCCACTAAGTAGAAATGTCCTAGAAATGGGCTAACATGGCCTGGTGTGTTTTCTAGGCTCTTTTAACATGGTGGCCTAACTTTAGCAAGATGCGTTTTCTAGGCCACCATAGCAAAATGGCCTAGAAAAGACATCAAATGAATATCAGACCAGTTCTAGGTCATTTTAAGATGGTGGCCTAAAAAACCCAAAACTCGACCATTAAAGGTTTCATGGCCTAGAAAATCCAATTCTAGGCCATATAGGTCACTGAGGCGCTTAGTGGTTTAGAATATCAAAAATCGGCCAATAAGCTATTACGACCTAGAGATCCAATTCTAGGCCATCAAACTATTTTAAACCTGATGGCCTAGAAACCCAAAACTTCGGCCATCAAGGTTTTATAGCCGAAAAGCCCAAAACTAAGCTTTGGTGGCATAGAAATTGATTCTAGGCCATCGAGCCTGATGGCCTAGAAGCCCAAATCTAGTCCCCGTCAATACCTTACCTCCGTATAACTATTGATATCACTGATAAACTGCAATTCCGAGCTAATCAACTCCTCCACAATTCGACACCGTTTATCCTCATCATTATTGGCTCCCTCCGTGGCCGAAATCAGTCCAATCTCAAAATCACTCGCAGAATGAATGACACCACTTGGTTGCTGCTGTGGCGCTTTCGGCGCGCTTGGCACCGTGCCAAACATTTCCGAAACGTCGCCGATGTCGGCGGTTGGCGACGTGATTGAGCTCTGTTTTGGGGGCGGTGGGCGTGCGGGGGCGGAGCTTTTGGAGAGCTGAATTGGAGCAATCCATTCCTCGCCAAATGTCGCCCATTGGGTGTTGGGTTTGGAGCTTGATGACGTGGCTTTTGAAGGATCCCCAAATGTTGCCCAATCGGTGTTATTTGCAGTTCGATTTGTGGGAGGACGCCAATCGGAGGTGGATTCGTTGGTCGTGAAGATGAACGAGGAGCGATTTGTGCCAAACTGCAAAAAAAACAATTAAATTTGGCATAGTTTTGACCTAGATTGCTCGGCATTAATTTTTGAGGAAAAGCATTTTTTCAATTTTTGAAAAAATTTTAAAAAAACTCAGAAAAAGATTTTCGAGCCATTTCAGCTCGTGATATCAATTTTTATCGCAATCGGACTTATTTAAAAATTTTCGATATTTTTTTAATTTTAGAAATTTTCGAAAAACCTGATTTTCCAGTGTTAACCGGTGATTTTCGCATCGAGCTTACAAAATTCGGGTTTCCCATCAAAAACTACCCAAGAGACTATGAAAAATTGAAAAATTTCGAGATGGCCGAGTTTTTCGATTTTTCTAGGCCACCATTTGGAAAGTTCGGCCACGGTTGTTTTTACCCGTTTTTTGACGGTTTCTAGGGTAATTTTTAGTGTAAAGTTCGAATTTGGAACTAATTGTGTGAGAAAATCAAAAAGTAAGGCTGAAAATTCACAATTTTAGGCATTCAAATGCAGTTTTCGAAAAAAAAAACATAGTTTTTCAGCCCAAGAATAGCGATTTTTTGGAAATTTGACAATTTTGGCTTATTTAGAAGCTTTTATAACACAATTCAAAGTTTTCAAACTTACCGAAAATTCATTCCCACCGCTTCCGGTCCCTCTCCTTCCCATTACCGCCCCTCCGGTTTGATTATCCTCATCCTCATCGTCTAAATAGACTTCCAAAAAGCCAACAGGCACAATTCCAGTTTTCTCCGTGTCCGGATCCTTACACATGACCCACTCATCATTGACCATTCGTAATACACGAACAGTATCCCCCGCATTTACAGTAAGCTCATCCCCCTGACGTCCGACGAACGCGTGACGAACATTCGCGAATCCGATTCCATCGTTTTCGGTTGCTGTGCTCCTCCGATGATTCTGCACAGATGCCACGTCATCATCAGGAAGATCAACGATGATTTGAACGAATGCGGCTGGGAAGATTCCGACGCGAGATGACCCTATCGATCCTTCCAACCATTCCGAATCGACCCGCCGTCGCAGATTGATGATCTCGTCGGCGGCAAACGAGAGTTCGTTGGAGAATTCGCCTCTGGAATTTCTTAGAGCTTGAAATTTGAAAATTCGAAAACTTTTTTTAATTTTCGATTTTCTACATTTCTCTAATTTTTCCGGTTTCCCCAATTCTTCTTCCCTCAAAAACCCAATTTTTTATACTGAAAATCGGTTGAAAATCGCTGAAAAATACGCTTTTCTCTGCGTCTCTTCACCCTTCTCTCTCGTCGACGACGAGAGAGTGTGTAGTTGTAAGAGAGCGCAGAGGGGGAGAGAGAGAGTGAATTTTGGGATTTATCAACCGGAAAAAAAAGCGTTTTTCGTCAATTTTTTTCTGCATTTTTGGGGTCGGAAATATGGAAAAATTGTGATTTTCATCCGAAAAAATGATTGAAAACGGGAGAAAAATAGATGAAAATTGGTTTTTTGAGCGGAAAATTCGAAAAATTCCTGAAAAAAAAAAGATTTTTTCAGAGAAATTCAATTTTCCTTAAAATCGAGAAGAACTGATATTCCGCCTCGAAAAACCGAAAATTTTGGTTTAAAAATGAATTTTTTCATGTCAAAAAATCTGAAAATTTGCAAAAAAAAAGCCAAGTTCCCACAAAAATATTTTTTCGAAATTTTCAGATTTTTCTGGAGATTCTAATGCATTTTTAGATGATAGCTAGCATGTTTGAGCACAGAAAAACTGGAAAATTGTGATTTTGAGCCAAAAAAATTATTGAAAACAAAGGAAATAGGTGAAAATCGAATATTGAGCGAAATTTAGAAAAATCGAATTTTTTGTAAATTTTCATATTTTTCCGAAATTTTTAATGTAATTTTTCAATTTTCTGCGATTTTTCATATTTTGCGGATTTGTCAGTTACGTTTTTTTGATAAAATGTACACTTCAAAATAGTTTGTTGAAGAAACATTTTTTTTTCAAAATTTCCAGATTTTTTTCAGAATTTCTAGAATTTCCAGCTTTTTAAAAACCTACTGAAAATCATAGACAGCTCTCGCGTACGGCGCCACTGAGTAATTCTCAGTACGGGCGGTCCGAGCGCTCACCGGCGTCCGATACTTGACGTCGTCTTCGCTGAAGTCCGTCGTGAACGATGGCTTCATTTCTTCTTCTGAATTCTTTGTTGACGACGTTGGCACATTCAAATTTACTAAAAACGTCTCGGGCAACAATCCACGTCGTCCGATTTGCACCGAAATGTCATTCACCAAGTAGCCGTCGAGATAGCCCGGATTTGACGGTGATGGTTTTGCTACTAGAAATTTTTTTTTGAATTTTAAAACTCGAACTGCAAGCTTTTTGTTCAGTGGAGTGCAATTGCAACCGCGCTCCACTGAACACAAAGGGTTAGAGAAGAGGAAACAAAGAAGGAAAGTACCAAAAATAGAAAACGGTGCAAATGACAAATCGTCGGAGCGAATCGAAGTATAAGAGTCGGTAGAGCAATAGATTTGTTCACCAGGAAGTCTAAAAATTTGGAATTTTCCAAAAAAATATTTTTTATTTTATTTTTCGAAACCTCTTCGGATCGACGATTGGCAATGTGAGAACCTTGGGAACTCTGCCGGTGGCGCCCTCGATCGTTTGAATATGACACCTAGAAAACTGTATTTTTAAAAAACTGCATTTTTTTGGGGATTTTTGATGGGTTTTGAGCTAACAATCGATTGAAAAATCGAAAAAATTCGCGGAAATATGCCAACTACAGTATCCCTAGGCTCGGAAAAGTTCTGTACACCGCGACGCGAAAATACAGAATTTCGGATTTTTGGTGAAAAAAAAGGGAAAATCGAGTGTTTTTTCAACAGAAAAAAAAACTGAGAAAGAGATGTTTTAATTATTTTTGTAACTATTGGAACTATTTTTGCAGCGAAACAAATTTTCTCCTCAAAAAACTATATATTTCTACAGTACCCCAAGCCGCTAAAAAGTTTTGTACATCGCGACGCAAAAATGCACAAAACAGTTTTTTCTTTCGGAAATTGGTTTTTTTTCTTTTTTTTAATTCAAAAATTATATGAAGAAAAACCTTTTTTAGATTTCTGACAGAAATCATAAAAATCAAAATGATTTTCTTGAAAATTCGCCAAAAAATCCCCTTTTCTACAGTAACCTGAGCGGCAAAAAGTTTTGTTCACCGCAGCGCAAAAATGCACAAAAACGTATTTTCAGCGATGTTCAAGGCTTAAAAATCGCAAAATGCTGAAATTTTCTAAATTAAAAAGGAAAATCGTAAATTAGAATTTTTCCTTTAAAGAAAAAGCAATTTTCGAAGAGAAATGCAAACAGAAAGGATTTTTGCGGAAATCCGCAATTATCTGGGAGAGGAAAAGTGCAAGGAATTCTCATTGGAAATTCTGAATTTAGTTTTTCTACTATTTTGGCGAAAAAATTCAAAATTCGCATAAAAAAGCTTTGAAAACTTTTTTTCGAGAAATTTAAAAAAAAAATTACTACAGTAATCCGTTTTGCGTTGGAGCACATTTTAAGGGGAACTCGCTGTACAAAATCGATTTGATTAACCTAAACGCTCTCCCTCAGAACAATTCCGAACTGCAAATTAATTTTTGACCTACAGAAAAAAAGTTTGGCGCGATCACAATTGCAGGTCTAAAACCATAATTTCAGAATTTTTATCTGATTTTGTGGAGTTCCAAGATGATTCAAATGATTCTTAAAAAATTAATTAGTGTTTATAGATTCATGTATGGTCGTTTTCCGGAAGAAAAAATGTCAAAAATTGTCATTTTTGAAAGTTTTTTACAGAAAAAATCTATCTCCTCTTTCAGTTTTTGACATTTCTAGGAGTTCTATAGCTCAAAAAAACCGCAATTATTTTTTCTACATTTTCTATGGATGAATTTTTAA
>NC_013487.2:2658869-2672207 GCF_000004555.2 Caenorhabditis briggsae | reverse complement strand
TAAAACTTTTTTTATAATTCAAAAATCTCATGAAATTGCACAAAATAGCATCTTTGCGTTGTTTTTTGATTATAAAAAAAGTTTTATCAGACAAATTAAAAATTCATCCATAGAAAATGTAGAGAAAATAATTGCGGTTTTTAAAAAAAATGAAAAATGACCATTCTTGACATTTTTTCTTCCGGAAAACGACCATTCATGAATTTATAACCACTAATTATTTTTTAAAGAATTATTTGAATCATCTTGGAACTCCACAAAATCAGATAAAAAATTCTGAAATTATGGTTTTAGACCTGTAATTGTGATCGCGCCAAACTTTTTTTCTGTAGATCAAAAATTAATTTGCAGTTCGGAATTGTTCTGTGGGAGAGCGTGCCTAATTAAAAAAAAATTCAAAAATCAAATAAATCAGTGTCCCTACCAATCACCATCCTCTCTGACAACCTTAACAATTTGATCTTGCGCTACAGAACACCGTGTCTCGGGATCTTGTGTCGCGTTCGAGATTCGTACCCATGATAAGAATTGGGACATCTGGAAGAATAATTTTTTAATTTTCTAGAAAATTCTTTTTGGGTTTGAAAATTAGAAGGTTCGGTTAGATTAGGTTTGGTTTAGTTAGACAAAATGGTGATTGAATTTCATAACTAAAGGGAAAATAAACAGAACGAACTAAAAACAAACAATTAGTAAGCGACCGATTTTAGATCAAAATTAGAGGTTACGTTTACTGATTTGCCTAGCTAAAACTCCCAAAAATTCTTTAGAAAAAAAGAAGAGAAAAATCGATAAAAATAGAAGGCGTCGGGGTCTCTCCGCCGCAGCTTCCTGCGAAGAGAGGCACAGGAAGTCAGCAAGTGCGCCCCATTGGACACCCCCTTGCACACGTCATCCTGTGTGCGGCTGCAGCTACTCAACGACTACACACACGCAAGAGAGATGAAATTGAGGGAATTAGATGGGGTCGGGAAGGGAGAAGCAGAAAAAAGGGATATAAGGGGGAAAAAGGAGAAGTAATAATAAATTCTGGATGAAGGACGTAAAAAATTGTGTGCATTTTTGCGTCGTGGTGTGTGTATTGTGTACTTGGGGAGAGGGCAGATGTTTTGGGTTTGGGTTAGGGGGAAATTAGGACTAAAAAATTGAAGGAAAAAGTTGGAATTTTAGAAATTTTGAGAAAAAAATTTAAAAATACGCGCACTTGGGTTCAAGCCAATGGGTCAGAAATCGCGCCCCAGTAAACGTGAGATTTTAGAAGAAATTCGCTGCTGAATTATGTGGCTGATGATCAAACTTTCAAACATTGCACGAAAAAATCACGCGTTGCAACTCCTTGATAAAAACTAATTAGGTAAAATCCATGTCAACTTGGAAATTATTAAATTTCTTCTGGCCCAAAAGAACCCAAGTGAATACGTTTAGTAAACAAAAATTTAAAGACACTTTCTTTCAAAATTTCCATAACAAAACGAAAACTCAAAAAAAGTTTTTGTCACAACGTTTTTTTTTTGCAAAAACTATACACTTATTAAACGATTCTTCAGAAAATAACAAAGCTAATTTCGTTGTTTTCCGGAAATTAAGTGTCACTAACTTTCTGAAAATAAATATACGATTTTTTTGTGAAAATTCTGAAACTGATAAAAAATGTTTTTTCTCGGTTTATGTCAACAAATAATGAGTAGACATATTTTTTTCAGTCATTGCTTATCAGATACATCAAAAGAAACTGGATTATTAGAAAAAACTAAAATTTATAAACTTATCATAATTTTGAAACAGGAAAAAATTTTGGGAAACTATTGACCCAATTTATCTTGGTTCATGTGGGAAACATCAAAAACTGTAAGAGAATCACCCTTTTTATGAATCGAACCAAAATTTCTATGAAATGTTTAAAACGGAACAATTATTGTCAAAAACGAAAAATCAAACATTTCAAAATGAAGATATGACTCTGAATTCAGTGGCACTTGATTGGTTTCAAGCGGTATATCTCATTCGGATGAAGTTGTCCGAAAACGTTGTCAACTGCAAAATTAAAACTCTATTTTTGTTTAAAACAGTTTCAAATTTTCAGACTTATACAACAAAATTTACTATATTTTGTAGGCATTCAAAGTTGACCAGTTTAAAGTTAAAATTAGCCACATATGTGGTTTGAATCAATTTTTCAAAAGTTTCTGATAAACGAGATGAAATAGTTGACAATAAAAAAGTAGCATCTATAAACTTTTTGATACAATGAAATCATCAAAATTGATAGAAATTTTTTTGAATGTTTCAGCTAATCATTAAAAGTGAAGTTATTTTAATCCTTCTTAATTTTCCCACGCACGATTGGAATTGAGTTTCACAAAATCCATATAACCATCAAAGCTACCACTTGCTTGATTCTCAAGTAATCTACTTCAACCCTTTTTTTTAAACTAGAAAAGTTGCTTTGGATTTTGTTGACTACTAGTTTCGCCGACAGATTTACACTTCATATGACAATGAAACAATAAATTTTTCGAAAAAAAATTATTTCTCTCAATATCAAATTCATACAGTATCGATCAAAAGTTTATTGATTTCTCTTGTTTTTAGTCGAAAATTTTCAACTTGGGATGTCAAAAAAATACAATAGACTTTTTTGAATAGTTAGACACTAACTTTCGAAAAATATACAATTTTTTGTGTGATTTCTGAAACGGATACATTTTTTACTATGATCGTATCAGCGATAAAGGATCAGAAATGTTTTTCAGTGATTGCTTATCAGTCAAAAAACTCAGCAAGTAATAAGCAACAGTTAAACTTGGTGAATTTAGGATGATTTTGAAATCGGGATTTTTTTTTGGAAAAGCAAGTCGTAGAAAGTCATGTAACATATTAAATATTCAAAATAAAATATTTTTGATGATAAACATTTTATCAGTTGATCATTTTTTGATATATTCAGAAAAACAATGTGGTAAAATAGATGATTATGAAGTCTGATAATTTATGTATTATTTATACAACAAAATCTACTATGTTTTGTAGGCTTCATAAATGACGATTTTGAAGTTTAAATATGCTATAAATGAGGTTTGATTTCAGAAATTTCATAATTGTCCCCAGAGAATTGGGAAAAAAGAAAAGTATTGATACAGTGCGCGTCATAATGATAGCGACACCGTCATAATGATAGCGACGATTCAGCATCCCAAAAAACATATGTGCCCCCTGAATCAAGTACTAGTCAAATGTATTAGGACTACAGTAACCGAAAGTCTGTCTGCACACCGCGTCATAATGATAGCACCACCCTGGAAAACGGAAAGTCTCATGTTATTTGCGAAATAAATTGCGATATTTTTGTTGGAATTTGTTGAAATAGTCTTAAAACAGTCTGTTTTGACAGTCTGAACAAAAATTAATGTCTCTATCCAAGTTTTAGAAAAATTTATTTTCAAACATTTTCGAACTTTTTTGGGTTTCTGGAATAAATCTTGAATAACTTTGCTCCTAGGTAACATTTTGAGCTGGAATTCGTAGGAAATATTTGTTCAGTGTTTTGGAGTGTCTACTAGTTGTTTTCATGCTATTCTGAGTCGTCGTTTGCAATTTGAGGAAAACCGAAATTTCGATAACGAGCCTCGAATTTCGGGGATACTGATTTTCTTTAAAAAGCTGAATTGGTCAAGAAAAAGTTATTTTTCTGTACGAAATCATAACTTCAAAAGCGATTTTGGTTACTGACAACATCTTTTGAACGTTTTACGCTTCTTTGAAAAACTTCATTTTTGGCATATTTTTTCAGTTCAAAGCTTGAGCTCAATTATGAGCTACCAGAGCTCATGAATGTCATGAACAGTTGCAACGTGACTACGAGCATTTTCAAGATATTTCCTATGAATTTCAGCTCAAAATTTTACCTAGGAGCAATGGTATTCAAGATTTATTCCAGAAACCCAAAAAAGTTCGAAAATGTTTGAAAATAAATTTTTTTTAAACTTGGAAAGAGTCATTAATTTTTGTCCAGACTGTTTTAAGACTATTTTAACAAATTCCAACAAAAATATCGCAATTTATTTCTCAAAAAAACATGACACTTTCCGTTTTCCAGGGTGGTGCTATCATTATGCGTTGTGCAGACAGACTTTCGGTTACTGTAGTCCTAATACATTTGACTACTACTTGATTCAGGGGGCACATATGTTTTTTGGGATGCTGAATCTAATGGCATTAGCCGTTTTTCTCCAAAATTTTTAGTTTTCCTGAAAACCACGAAAAATGGGGTGGTGCTATCATTATGGCGCGAACTGTATTATACAATGGGACTCCAAAAATATTTTTTCAAAAAACTTTTTATTCTTAAATTACCTTCATTACCACTTTTTTTTGAACCAGAATAGCTAAATTTTTTGTTCGGGATAATTACTAATTTTGTCTAAAATGTTATTCTTGAGCGTACTTGCAAAATCAGGGCCCAGCCCGCGGGCCTGGCTGGGCCAGAGATTTTCAGGGCCTGGCCCGGCCCGAGCACGTGACTCCTTCGCCCGGCCCGGCCCGGCGGGACCGGGTTAAAGTCTGAAAAAAATTTAAATTTCAGAAAAATTTTAAATTTTTTTCTGTTGACCCCAAAATTTTTTTTGAAAAGTCAGGAAAATTTTTTTTCTGAAAACCCGGGTCGGGTACTGAAATTCTGAAAATAAGCCGGCCCGGTCCGTTGCAAGTATGCTCTTAAGATAACATTGAAACACTAAAATTTCAGATGAAACTTAATTTTAAAAATCTAATTCATACAGTATCGACCAGAAGTCGATTTATTTTATCGAATTCGGATGTCTATAAAAAAGACTATACTTCTTTTTTTGGATGAGAAAGAAAGATCGAAGGGTAATATCAGAATTGTGAGTCGAACTACAATTTCTATCACATTTCTGAAATTGAAACTTTATCGTCGAAACGGAAATTTTATTTTCTGAAAGCTGATCATTATCGTTCAAAAACTACAGATCATAACTAAAATCAGTTTTCATCGATGGAATTTTTTAATTTTTTCCAGTTTCATTAGGTTTGTATAATAATGTCACTTTTAAATCTATAACTAAAATTCATATACATTTCAAAAAATCAATCCGATTCTTTGTGGAAAATTTGAAACGAATAAAACTTTGCTTTCTTTGTGTCAAAAAAATCACCAGGCATGTCTTTTTTCAGTGATTACTTATCGGATTCATCGGCTAAACAACGTACATTATCAACAACTCAAATTGTTAAACTTATGATGATTTTGAAATGGGGAAAGTTTTCTGAAAAAAGTTGACCCGATTTATCTCGGTTCCTGCAGGAAATATCAGAATGTGATCAATTGACAAAATATCTTTGATATTATGATAAGGGTTTTGACCGTTGATCACTGTTGATATTTTTGATAAGAGCCGAGATAAATTGGCTCAAAATTGATAACATACATGTTGAGATAGGTAGAGAAATTAGACTAGAAGCCATCAAACTTCAAAAATAATTAACTTGGTTTAGAAAAAAATTTAGTACTGTTCAACCACCAAAATCAAAAAAAAATTAAAAGGTAGAAAAGAAAAACATGGAATGAAAAAATGAGAAAACTACTAAATTTGTAACCTAGACGAAATAGCAATTTTTATGTTTTGAAAACTTTTTTTTCCAATTTCACAAACTCGATAAGAACAATTCTTCTCAAAATCGACAATAATCCATAACGAAAGACAACGGCAAATTTTTATGAATGACTGAGGATTTTATTTGGTCAACTTTGAATCAATTTATCTCGCTTCCTGTGAAAGATTTGGAAAAAAGAATACTGATAAAATAATTTCGATTTCATCTTTAAACATTTTGTTAGTTAACCACTTTTCGATATCTTCGACAGGAACCGAGATAAATTGGGTCAATTTTTTTCCAAAAAAATTCTCCGTTTCAAAATCATCGTAAATTCATCGGTTTCAGTTTCTGTTAATACGAGGAATGGATATCGTTTCAAGTTTTCGGTAAAATACTGTCTATCTACTATAGTTGCTAAGTCGTGCATTTATGTACTGTGATAACAGAATAAATTTTAAAAATATTAATTATCAAAAAAAAAACATGGAGCAAAACATTATAGAAAAATTATGGACAACCTAAGACACAGCTTCTTTGAAATAATAATCACATTTTGAGCTACAGAAGGGAAAATACACAGGAGGAGCAGTTGAGGAGGATAATTAAATAATTATGTCATGTGTTCTAAATCCGTGTCATCTCCTCTTCGAATCCACGTAACATTAACGTGGCAAACTGACGGACGTCTGACAGAAAAAGGAAGAATAATATCAGAATTTTGAGTCGAATCACAATTTCTATCACATTTCTGAAACTGATATTTTATCGTCGAAAAGGAAAACGTTTGAAATTTACTCTTTAAAAAGCTGATCAATGTAGTTCAAGAACTAGTAACGATAATTAAAATATATCAATTTTCTTCGTTGGAAATGTTTGATTTTTTCAGTTTCGCTAGATTTTTAAAACAATCCACTTGTGAAGTTGAGCTATTTTATTTTGCATGTTGTTAAAAGACTGGCACTGATTTTCTTAGGCATTTCAGATACAAGAAATCACTTTTCTCTTTTTAGAACCTATTCAGATTTAAAAAATTAGGCTAATTTTGGATTACTAGTTTTTACAGATGCTCTGGAAAATCATTAGTAAGATATGATTAAAATATAGGGATTCTTGTAGCACATCTTCCCGAATTATGATTTTTTTGATTATTCGAGTTTGGCACTTTTGTGAATCCGGAACAAAACAATGAGAAATTTTTTTTTCACAGAACCATCTTTAATTAAAATTCATATAAAAAACTAATTGTTTATTGTCATTGAATGAAAAGAAAAGGTTTCCGTAAGTAACTGAACATACAACATTTCAAAAAAAACATCTGATTCTTTGTGGAAATTTTGAAACTAATAACAATTGTTTTTGCTTTCTTTGTGTCGAAAAAAATCACCAGAAATGTCTTTTTTCAGTGATTGCTTATCAAATAAGAAAATTCCCGTATTAACAGAAACTGAAATTGGTGAATTTATGATGATTTTGAAACGGAGAAAATTTTTGGAAAAAAATTAACCCAATTTATTTCGGTTCCTGTAAGAAACATCAAACAGTGGTCAACAATGGTCGAATGTTTTTGACAATGTGATAAGCAATCACTTTTTTTATATCTTAAATTTGATCCGACATAACTTGGCTGAAAATGGAAAAAATCATACTTGTAATCCGAGCCTTTGCCGGGCCTTCACGGGCCCTGCCATAATTACTTTCAGAATCTGTATTTTCGAACCAACTAAATCAGATAGGATAGAGCTCTACGAGTACTACAAAACGGTATTATTTGGAATACTGTATCTTATCTATGAACAAAGTTACAGATCATAAAGTGGTTATTCTCGCAGGGCCCGGCAGGCGCGGGCCGGGCCTGCTTTTTTTGTTCCTTTTGCTCTGTAACTCTGTTCATAGACAAGATACAGTGTTCCAAATAATACCGTTTTGTAGTACTCGTGGAGCTCTATCATATCTGATTTAGTTGGATCAAAAATACAGATTCTGAAAGAAGTTATGGCAGGGCCCGTGAAGGCCCGGCAAAGGCCCGGATTACAAGTATGGAAAACATAAGTTGAGATTGGTAATGAAAGCAGTCATCTGTCTTTAAAAACAAATTGTTATGATTCCGACATAAATGCTGCAGGGACATCAAATTAAGTAGTTTCAAAATTCAATGAAAATACGGATAATGTGAAACAGGATTTCAACTTCATCACCCATTATGGTGTTATTCAGCTAGGTAAAAAACCTGGTTTTTTACCTGGCCTAAAAGGTAAACAACCTACCACTTGAGACACTTTTTGCAAGTGTTCCCTATCCAAAAGTGTCACGCGTCATGTCCCATATTCTCAATGTATGGCTCAAAATGACAGCCTTCGAAAAATCCCACAAAATGGAATACGGTATCAAGCGGAGCCCAGGAGGTTTATTCCTGAAGGGCAGTAACTCGAAAAAAAGGCATTTATCATTTGCAACTTTGATTGGATATATCTCGGTTCCTGTAAAAGATATTTAAAAAAAATCTGAAAACGAAAATGTTTGTCTTTGTATCAGAAACATTTTATCAGTTAAACATTTTTTGATATCTCAAACAGGAAACGAGATGATTAGGAGCAAAGAAACTCTCTCTTTAAAGAGTTTCACACATTTCAAATAGTGAAAATCCAAGTGTTTTTCTAAACGTGGTGAAACATTTATTTGTTTATAAAAAAATCCGCGTCGCCAAAAAAAGTTTTAAAAAAATTTAAAGTCTCCACAAAAAAAAGCGACGTAAAAAAGCGAAAATCCTTGATGCCCCATTGACCTCTGGGAGATTGCTATAAAAGGAGAGGAAAATGAAGAGAAAAATCAGTTCGCGCCTTCTAGGGGGTTCTGAGAGGGATCCTGGGGCCTGGGGCCTGGGGCCTGGGGCCTGGGGCCTGGGGCCTGGGGAATCTGAAATCCCGGGTCCTGAGTTTAGAATCCGGACCCATGGATCCTGACCCCAGATCCCGGATTTAGAACCCATGCTATCCGGATCCCTTCTCCGGCTCCCCTCTCTGGAGTCCAGAGAAAAATGGTATACAGAACAGTATTTTTCAAAATCAAGTAATACATCAGTAAACGAAAGTGTTTTAGACAAGGTCACATTTTTATAAATGCGCTAACAACATCATCTTATTGTTCCATTTTGCTGCGTCCAGATTTTCAAAAAGCTCTTGAAACTGTCATTCCTGTTTGTAACGCTGAATATTGAAATACTGTATTTGAGTTTCTCGAAAAGTTTTAAAGAACCTTCTGGCAAAATTTTAAAATCACGAAATTTCGAAAATATACAGAGTAAATAAAACATAGCGATTGTCTTCTAAAAGTTTTCACAATCTTATGGCACTATTGAAATAAGATAGTTTTGAAATTTTGCGCACCCAACTTTAATCCAATTTATTTCGGCTCCTGTAAAAGATATCAATAGGTGATAAACTGATAAAATTTCACTGAAAACATGATAAACGATTTGTTAGTTGATCACTTTTTCATATCTATGACAGGAAACGAGATAAATTGGAACAAACTTTTTTCTGTTCCAATTTTTTGGTAAAAAACTGTCTATCTTTTCCTAGTATAACTGATTGAAATCAAGTAAATAAAAATTGTTCATTTTCAGAAAAACATGGAGCAAAACATTATAGAAAAATTATGGACAACCCGAATAGACACAGTTTCTTTGAAAAATAATCACATTTTGAGCTACAGAAGAGAAAAGACACAGGCGGAGCAATTAAGGGGGATAATTAAAAAATTAATTTAAATAATTATGTCATGTGTTCTAAATCCGTGTCACCTCCTCTTCAAATCCACGCAACATTGACGTGGCAAACTGACGGACGTCTTCTGAGGCATCGTGTTCGGCGACATAGGCGATTTGTTTCGAGATTCGTGGGTTCTGGAAGAATCTGATTTTTAAGGGTTCAGGTTTCTAGCTCTAAAGCTTCGAAACTGTCATAAGTTGCGGTCTTCAATAAATTCGAAAAAATCCTGTTTCATAGTTACCATAACCATATTTTACTTTTTTCAACGGTGTTAATCATTGACCTAGATGAGACTTACATCAAAAATAGCGAGAGCTTTGAGAGCTCCAAGTCTTGCGTCCTCTGAGTCATCCTCCAAAAGACATAGGTACGAGGAGAGAAGATCCGACTGAAGATGACCAGAAGCTGCTCGAAGGTATTGTTCTGGAATAAGTATTTTTGGAAACCGAAAAACTGTAGCTATTGTCCGATTATGTTTTCGAACTACTTCATGAACTTTCTGGAACAGCAAATATATTTAATTGTTATCGTTGTGATCCTGATGTGTTGTCTGAGCTATTTACGATGGTGGCCTGACTTTTGCTTGTTTTCGCCCCCCCCCCCCCCAAAATTAGGTCATCAAATTAAAATGGACTAGAATCCACAAAGGTACTAGGTCGCAAAAGCCCTTACCTATAATCACTGCGATCCTGAAATCCGCTCGTGCTAACAATACACCCAAATGTTTCAGAGACTCCAATGGTGGCACCACTGGAACATTCGATAGTCGATCCACAACTTGAGCCACTTTTTGCAAGTGTTCCGTATCCAAAAGTGTCACCATCCACGCGTCATGTCCCATATTCTCAATGTATGGCTCAAAATGACGGCCTTTAAAAATTCCCACAAAATGGAATACGGTCACATGTGGGCATTGATCGTTTTGAACATTGTCGTTGAGAAGACGGATGATCGATTCGGCAACTGGAAATAGTTTCGTATTGTAGCTCTCGTTAAAGTCTACATTTTACTTTTTGATTGAAACAGAAATAGTGAGTTTGAACTGTTGGGAGTCGGAAAGTGGGCAACCACTGGACGACCCATAACTCAGCTCAAACTTGGAGTTTTAGTATTAATTAAAATGGACACTGTAAAAATGAACAATGTCTACAAAACGATATATGATTCCACTATATGCGACAGATGAGTTTTGAGCCAGAGGTCGTTAAGCAGGAGGGCCAAAAAAAACCGAAAAATCGGCGCTGGGAGTGCCGACCATTTTGGCTAAAAACTGGGCTAGCGAATACAGTTGAATTATATATGTGGTTTTGTAAATCTTGTTTCGTACATTTTACTTCAAAAATCAAGCGGAAATGTTAGGGTTTTTTTTTTTTTTTTTTTTTTTTTTTTTTTTTAGGTTTGAACCGAGTTATGCGCCAGACAAGTTGTTGTCTTGGGTTGGACCGTCAACCCAAGAAGTATCACCTAATTGGAGCGCATGCGAAAATGTCCTGTTTTAAAAGTGTCATAAGATTATGGGAACTTTTTGGAAAACATTCCGTGAATGTTGGCAGTTGCACAAAATGATCTCAGAAATTTTTTCGAAATCCAAAGCAAAAAGCCAACCTTACCTCGACTAACAAGATGCGGATAGATCTGTTCTGTGATATGTGCGATTTGCAGTTTGATTTGTGTCTTCAACTTGTCCTTCGGCACAATTAACGACGAATTCAATGGATAACATGTAGATAGCCAGATCTCCTGCACCTCAGGACAAGCTTCAATCTCTGTGAGCACATTTGAAATATTGGGGAGAGCTGGCGCACTTTTGGCGATCCTCAGAAGATCGTCAAGGGTCACAGTTTCCACTTCCAACCGTTTCAACATTTCTGACGTCTTGTAGACTAGCGGGCAGTCCGTCTCGATGCTCTCGAGACTCTGGAAGAATGTTTAAAGGTTCATACACTTTTTTAATTTCAAGGCTCACCTCCAAACACTTGAGAATCCTCATGAGATGGTACTGTAGACAAGTGTCGACTTCTGAACTTCCTGTGACTGTTTGGTTAGCATCATCATTACAAGCCGTCTGCCAGAAATAGTCACTTTCCAGATACAGCTTCTCAATTTCCGATGAATCCATTAGTGCGCCAAGGGACTTCCTTCGTTCCTTGAGTTGTCGGAATCGGGCGCCCTCTCTACTTCCCTTTGAGCCATTCTTACTGTAACCATCGAGTACGTAGGGTGAGCAATTCTGTCGTAGCGAGTCGATACCACTGTCGTTTTCGGAGCTGAAAATGAGGATTGGTTAGAGTGTAACTGAGTTTGAACTGGTCGGCCCGGGTCAGCCCTTAGCCGGCCCATAACTTGGTTCCTGCTGTTTAAATATCATTTTGTAGATCTTGTTTGGCACTATAGTTGGCTTTTTAATTTATTCTGAAATTCTATGTATGTCAAAACCGAGTGATGGATTGGCTAGTGATTCAACTACATGTGTTCTAATGTCGACAACCAACGTCGACCAATGGTCGGCCAGGTTTAAAACCTGAAACCCAGAGCCGGGCCAGCTAACAAATATATTGTTTAAAAACTCACTGTATCTCATTGGTTATCAATACATTGTCATCCAATTCATCTGACGCTGTTGATGACGTCATCGGATGGTTGCGTGGCAAGGAATTCATCGAGTGCATCGACGGTTTTTTGGCTTGTGAGGAACCCTTCTTATTCATCTTAATCAGCGTATGCCACTGGGTGAGTAGATTCACCAAACTGCTCAATTCATCATATTCCCTATACATCCGACTTGCTTTTGGTTGAATCTCCTCAATCAGTTCCAGAAGACCTCCTCCCACATCCGACGACGCTACCGTACTATTATCACTAGTCTCCACGGAATTCTTAAACTTCCTATTGAATTCTCTTGTGGTATCCGGTGTAGTAGCTCCAAGTTGAGCCAAACTCTGACTCCGTTTTCCCATTAGAGTCGAAGATGACATTGGTGAGTAGCTAGTGAAGTTTTTGAACTCCCGCTGCTTGGATGATGGTGCTGGTAGGGTTCCAGTTTGCATCATTGGTTTCCGAAGGTCTAGGGTTGACATGGCATCAACGGAGGGGATAGTTTTTGCCACATCTAGATAAATGGAATCTAGCATGTTTGTGGAGTTCCTCCATTGCTCTTTCATAGCTACACGGGCAGCGGATCCTCGCTTCTTTTCTCGAAGTACGATTCGTGGTTTTCGATCGATTGTGGCTTCTCCGTCCATTGGAATTGTTGGAAGTGTTGGGGCGATGGTGGGTTTCGTGGAGGTTTTTGAGGCGAGCAGAGGTCTGGAAATGGGACTTTTAGGGAAGGAGAGACAGTAGTTTCAAAATTTTTTTATGATCCTTTAAGAATCTTGATTCAAAGTTAACCATTGAAGTTCACATTTTGGGACTCCATTTAATTGCCCATCAGAAATATATTTGTTTTACTAACTTATCTTATGTTTGTATAACTGAAATTTTCAGTAACTTGATTATCTATGATTCATTTAACACTGCACGCTCTCCCACAGAACATTTCCGAACTGCAAATTAATTTTTGATCTACAGAAAAAAAGTTTGTCGAGATCACAATTGCAGGTCTAAAACCATGATTTCAGAATTTTTTATCTGATTTTGTGGAGTTCCAAGATGATTCAAATGATTCTTAAAAAATTAATTAGTGGTTATAGATTCATGTATGGTCCTTTTCCGGAAGAAAAAAATGTCAAAAATGGTCATTTTTGAAAGTTTTTTACAGAAAAAATCTATCTTCTCTTTCAGTTTTAGACATTCCTTCAGTTTTCTTTCAGTTTTTCAGTTTTAGACACACATACACGCAATTATTTTTTCGTACATTTTCATATGGATGAATTTTTAATTCGTCTGATAAAACTTTTTTTATAATTCAAAAACATCATGAAATTGCACAAAATCGCAATTTTGCGTTGTTTTT
>NC_013487.2:2650779-2658769 GCF_000004555.2 Caenorhabditis briggsae | reverse complement strand
CTCATGAAATTGCACAAAATCGCATTTTTGCGTTGTTTTTTGATTATAAAAAAAGTTTTATCAGACGAATTAAAAATTCATCCATAGAAAATGTAGAAAAAATAATTGCGGTTTTTTTGAGCTATAGAACTCCTAGAAATGTCAAAAACTGAAAGAGGAGATAGATTTTTTCTGTAAAAAACTTTCAAAAATGACAATTTTTGACATTTTTTCTTCCGGAAAACGACCATACATGAATCTATAAACACTAATTAATTTTTTAAGAATCATTTGAATCATCTTGGAACTCCACAAAATCAGATAAAAATTCTGAAATTATGGTTTTAGACCTGCAATTGTGATCGCGCCAAACTTTTTTTCTGTAGGTCAAAAATTAATTTGCAGTTCGGAAATGTTCTGTGGGAGAGCGTGCACTGTCAACAACGAACGCCAATTTTATCTTCAAAAATTTAAAGGGGCGGAGTTTAGTCTACAGTAACCAGCTTTTTTATTTACAAGGTCAACAATCGCCTCATTATTTATTAGGTTGGCGGGAAAGTCTTTGTCACTCTGTTTGTTTAATCACTGTTCTCGTATATGGAGGCTGTGTATGATATCGACTCTAGTGAATAACAAGGTGATAAGAACCTTCCATATAAACAAGTCCCCATTTCCTTCCCTGCTCCTCATCTGTAATTGAAACGATATGTTTGTTCCCACTGCTATTCACATCAGACATGTTTTGATTTACCTCTTCCTATCTCACACCACGATGAAGGATTCGGAAACTTTCTTGAAGAATGTGTACAACACACATGCCCCTCACTACAATACTATTCGCAATTGGTTCCATCGTTTCGAAAAAGATGACTTCTCGCTCGATGAAAAGGATCGCTCTGGGAGACCCCGTGAGTTGGATTTGGACAAGCTGAAGCACGCATTGCAATCGGATCCATTTCAATCTAGCCGTGAACTAGCTGTCACATTCGGAGTTCACCATAGCACAGTCCTTGAAGGTTTGAAGTCTCTTGGAATGAGAAAACTTTTTGGTCGATTCATACCTCATCACCTGACTCAAGCCAACCTTGACCGCCGAGTCGACGATTCGATTACTCTTCTCACTCTCCACGCGGGCGATCGATGGCTGGACCGGCTAATAACCGGAGATGAGAAGTGGGTCTTCTACGATAATCACCACAGGAAATCCCAGTGGGTTGGAGAAGGAGAGAGCCCACAGGATGTCCCCAAACCCGGCCTTCATCCGAAAAAAGTTATGCTCTCTGTGTGGTGGGGAGTGGACGGCCCCATCTACTGGGAACTTCTGCCCGAGGGCAAAACAATAACTGGAGACCTCTACACTACTCAACTACGAAACCTCAAGAAAGCAGTCGACCGTTCGGCCCTGAAAGACAAGAAAGTGTACTATCAACATGATAACGCTCGCCCACATGTTTCGAAACAAGTGAAGCAGGAGCTGATGGGATATGGATGGAATGTTCTCCCTCACCCCCCGTATTCTCCTGATCTTGCTCCTTCCGACTATTGGTTATTTGGCGATATGACACGTGCCTTCGAAGGAAGAAGCTTCAATTCCTGTGGAGCGGTCGAAGCGGCACTCAAACAATACTTTGCCTCACGCCCGGCTGGATTCTACCGCAATGGAATCCATAAATTGAGGGAACGTTGGAGACATGTTGTTGATAATGATGGACAATATAATTAATTATTCGGTTATTTTTTCTTTGAGAAATAAACTATTGAAAAAGTGACAAAGACTTTCCCGCCAACCTAATACTATCTGTTTCATTGACCTACCTTAGTTTTATAAAACCGACATTTTCAGTATGTAGGTTATCTGACTGCTTAGTTAATCTGACAAGTTACAGCAGGACACCATCTCATGTTCTTACACTTTGAACACTATTATCGGTTCCTATCAAATATACTAAATCGTTGTCAACTGATAAAATGCTTATCATAATTTCAAAAGCATTATCAGTTGGCAGGTTTTCGATATCTTTTGTAGGAGCCGAGATAATTGAGCTAAAACTGCAAGTATAGGTTTTTCAAAAAACTAATTTCAGAGACCCTTCCAGAAACTTTAGAATATCAAAGAATAAATATTTAATAAATCTATTTAATAAACCTTTTGATAAATCTACATACGGATCAATAAGAAAACATGAAATTTCAAATGATCTAGAATCTATGTAACGGGGAAAAAACTCACAACCATGTAACGACCAGCTGCAATTTAATCGTTCCCATTGAGTTCAAATTCATTGTCACCAACTGCGGCTGACTGGAGAATAGCTGACACGGATCGAAAGATCGATCATTCAACGATTTTGACTTGAACAGCCGACACTCGGAAACCTTGACATCGATCGATTGATCCGGAATACACGTCAACACCACTTGCTCTTTTTCCCATTTTTGTGTCCGATCTTGCAACGTTTTTCCTTTCGTTTTCCATTTTTGACCTCCATGTCTGATGAGGACTTCGAAGACGTCGCCGGGGGAGATTCTGGCAAAGCCAACGATCGCTTTGATGTCGACGACTACTCGACCCATAAGGTTGGCTAGTTCGGCGTCGATGGGTTTTTGAGAGGCATCTGACTTGGAGCCAATGAACGCGGCGCGGAGCTCACTGAGACTTGAGGATTTCGCTGGAAAAATAAAAAATTGTGTTAGTGTGAAACCTGTATTAGAAGGGCTCCCCTAACTCCTATCTTTGACCCACTTTTTCTAGCTTCCCGTTGAAGATAGAGAAAAATTGTTAACTATCAAAATGTTTATCATTTTATCACAATTATTTTATCAGTTGACAATTTTTGGATAACTCTTACAGGAACCGAGATAAATAGGGTTAAAGCTTGAATTTTTAGCGAAATCCTTAACGAGACTAAAATTCCCGAAAATACAAAACTTCATGGTCCACATGAAACAGAATTTTGAAAAAAAAAAAACGCTCACCTTTCATCTGATTGTACTGTCCGGACCGGTAGCTCTCATAGAGTTTGTTCAGTCGGTGTAGACGAGCGTTGTAGATAATAAGAGTCTCTTCGCAGAGTAGGAGCTCCTGGAATTTTGAAAGTTTTATTTTCAAACAATTACTACGGGAATTACCACACTATACGAAAACGGTTACATAGAGTTAAGATAAAATTGTGAAACTGAATAATTTTACTAAACTTACAGAAATTTATAATTATTTTGCTCGAATTCATTTAATAGATATAAGGCCTGAAAACAACTAACCAGATGCAGCACTTTTTTATAAACAAAATTAGAAATGTCTTTACTATACAAAAATGATTTCATACAGTTAAGATAAGTTTATGAAACTGAATATTTTACTTGTTTTGTGCCCCAGTACAACCCATAAAAATTTCAGAGTATACTAAACAAAAATTGAGCTTTAATTTTGTAGTTGCCAACTTTTTTGTACAAGTTCATCTAAATAAGATATACCGCCTGGAACCAACTAACAAGAAGTAGCAATGTGTTCAGAGTCACGACACTTTGAAACGGTTTATCTCACACAAGACTTTTACCAAAAAATTGTCAATTATCAATAGGAGGTTTACTTTTGTTTAGTATACTCTGAAATTTTCAAGCAAAACGAAAGATTCTGGAAATTTTTTTAGTAAGCGGAAGTTCAAGAAAAAATCAACCATTTTTTATGTTTCATAGGTTTAAAATAATTTAGTGAAACTGAAAAGTTGTTTTCTTTTGCATCCAAAATAGAAATAACTTTGTCCATTTCCAGTAGAAATTAGTCACCTTTGGAGTCCTACAAAAGTGGTCCAAGATTTTTCGATTGTTCTGAGCATTTCAAGATATACTAAACAAAGATGGAGCTTTAATTTCGTAATTAACAACTTTTTTTGTAACAATTCATTTAAATGAAAAATACCGCTTCTCCCAGGAATACCCGTAAGTTCAGTGTCTTGACACTTTCAAACGGTTTATCTCATTTGGATGAATCTGTACAAAAAAGTTGTCAATTACAAAAATGAAGCTCTATCTCTGTTTAGTACAATCTGAAATTTTCAAGTAAATTCAAAAATTCTGGAACATTTTTTTTAGAACTTCAAAGTTGACTTTTCAATTAAAAATGCGACGAAATGTTAGGTATTACTGTAGATCACGGACTATGAATGATTTATATTCAAAAAGGCCAAGCACAATTACACTAAATCAATTAAAATCAAACTTTGTCTCTTTATCAAACAGGAAAAATGTTTTTGTGTAACTTCTAGAAAAGCTAATCAATCCTGGACCATTAATAGAGGACACCAATGTTGAAAAAAGCTGCTATATTTAGTAAGAATTCAAAATTTACAACTTTGAAAGTTTAAATTGCCCACAAATCAAAAAGAACGGTTCCCGGTAGTGCGATTCACCATCCGGACACTCAGAGAGCACACAATACTAAGAGAGCACCCGAGAAAAAAGAGCTCTCCCATGAGGTGTCCATTCGTAAACCGTGCGGTGCGCAGGAAGAATCGGAAGGAGAAAAGAGAAATGAATTAACGAACTTAACAAAGTCCGTCAATTCGGAAAACCTGAGAGACTAGTGAGAGAGTGTGGGGAATGGAGAGAGTGGCGAGAGAAAGAAAGACAAACTTGACCGGAATGCATGTAAATTTCGAGAGAGAGATGCGTCTTTTCTCAAATTTTTGGGTTTGTTTTTGGGAGACAGAGAGTGGGAAATGGAACACATTAGGTTCGGCACTTCTATTAGAGGGACCCTTCTAATACAGATTTCACAATAATTGGGAAATGGAAAAAGTCTTACATTGCCGTTTTACATCGCATACGCACTGGAACATTTTTGTTTGAATGCGAACAAAATATGAAAATTAAGGAACAGTGAAATTTTGGAGACAATTTTCGGAATTCTTTTCGTTTCAAATTTATCAAACGAAATTTTCAAAAAAATGCAAGCAATATGGAAGTTAAGAAACAGTGAAATTTTAATGTAATAATTCAAAAATAGGATTTCTGAAATTCGAAAAAAAAGTTTGTTCCGATATTTTTTGGAGGAAATCTGGGAATTTAACCCTATCCAAATTTACTTCGATCTTTTAGTCCTTTTCTCATTTTCACCCCCTTCCCCTCGTCCTTCTTTATAAGTGCATGAACAAACATCTCTCAATCTGACCCCTCCTCATGGCTACTCAAATGATCAAGAAGCAACATTTTCAGGAACGCTAGGTTCAAGCGGTATATCTCATTTGAATGAATTTTTGAACAAAAGTTGTCAACTAAAGAAATGAAGCTCTATTTTTGTTTAGTGTACTCTGAGATTTTTAGACTAATTGAAAAATTCTGGACCACTTTTTTAGGACTCCAAAGTACACATGTTCAATTGAAAATGAGGCAAAACTAATGAGTTTCTGGCTACTACTGTAGTTTTAGGAAAGATTGGCATGAGTACTGTACCAGCCATTAAAATGTTTCAAATACTAACATTGGAATAATCAGAAAAATTACATGTAGAGTAAAAATCACTTTACACCTTTATAAAACAGGAAAATAATTTTAAAAAAATGAAAAAAAAAAGGAATTTTCATCTAAATGAGCTAAACAAGCAATAAAAAAATCAACAACTATGTTCAAAATGAAAATAAGACAGTTAATGGCGGCATTCAGAAAACTGACTTCCTACTGTTTTATCAACTTTATGAAACTTCCAAAATTTTAATTTTTGCCAATCTCAACGTAGTCCGTTATGGGGTTATGCACGTTATTAAAATGGAATAAAATTGGTAAATAAATAAACAAAAATACTATGCACAAACGCAAAAAAAAAGATTCTACAGATTTTTGAGCTTTCTAAAAATATTGCCACAAAATTATGGATCTTATGATTGTATTAGTCGCAAACCAATGAAACGGAATATATACAAATGTTTTGAAACAGTAAAGAAACATTTTGTGATTTAAACTTATCACAAAATAACAACTTTATAAAGAAAAATAATGAGTATGTCCGAAGTAATTTTTTTTGGATTTCGAAAAATTCAAATTCTAGCTCTAACCTTACAGCACAAGTCTAGGAGTTGAACTCGGCCAAGCTACACGGTCACAACTGGGGGTGTGTAAGGGGGGACAGTAGCCACAAAATGTGTAAATACATCAAAGTGCCCGATTTCGCTCCAAAAAAACCCTTCTAAAATGCCTTTTTATCTTTTACCTTTCAAAGTACATTGGGAGAACTAATTTGGGAAAGTTTTTAAAGACAATATGACAAAAATGAAACAGTAATTTTAAAAATAAAACCGAAATGCCATCTTTTCGCTCAAAAAATCTCTTAATGAAATAATTTCAAGCTTAAAAAGTAAGAAAAAATACCACCGCTTCGTAAGATTCATGAATTTTTAGAGTATTCAAAAATAATAATTCGTTTTTGATTACCAATGTTCCTTTTAAATAGGTATTCTCAGCTTCTTTTTTTTATTCGTAATTCGATCTTCAGAATTTTTTCTCAAACCTTAACAGCTAAAGAAAGGACTTCAGTCAAAAGGTTTATGAATCTTATGAATCAGTGATTTTCCTTATTTTTGATGTCCGTAGCCAATCCATAACCGCGTAGCTCAGTCGGTTACGGTAGTTTCAAACTGAAGTATGCATTCTGAAGTGATGGTGTACATTGATGGGTCTTCAGAATTTTTTCTCAAACCTTAACAGCTAAAGAAAGGAATTCCATTTCTCCATGCTTCCAGAAAGTTCTAAAAACAGCCCTAGACTTTAAAAATGTCTGCAATGGAATCCGAAACATCACCGAAAAAAATTGTGATATATATCAAGCTAGTGAAACAGCGAAAATGTAAAATTCAAATTTCGTATTTACGGAACTGGAGAATTTTCAGTACACGCTCTCCCACAGAACATTTCCGAACTGCAAATTAATTTTTGATCTACAGAAAAAAATTTGGCGCGATCACAATTGCAGATCTAAAACCATAATTTCAGAATTTTTTATCTGATTTTGTGGAGTTCCAAGATGATTCAAATGATTCTTAAAAAATTAATTAGTGGTTATAGATTCATGTATGGTCCTTTTCCGAAAGAAAAAATGTTAATAATGGTCATTTTTGAAAGTTTTTTACAGAAATCTATCTCCTCTTTCAGTTTTTGACATTTTTAGAAGTTCTATAGCTCAAAAAAACCGCAATTATTTTCTCTACATTTTCTATGGATGAATTTTTAATTCGTCTGATAAAACTTTTTTTATAATTCAAAAACCTCATGAAATTGCACAAAATAGCATTTTTGAGTTGTTTTTTGATTATAAAAAAAGTTTTATCAGACAAATTGAAAATTCATCCATAGAAAATGTAGAGAAAATAATTGCGGTTTTTTTGAGCTATAGAACTTCTAAAAATGTCAAAAACTGAAAGAGGAGATAGATTTCTGTAAAAAACTTTCAAAAATGACAATTTTTGACATTTTTTTCTACCGGAAAAGGAACCGACCATACATGAATCTATAACCACTAATTAATTTTTTAAGAATCATTTGAATCATCTTGGAACTCCACAAAATCAGATAAAAATTCTGAAATTATGGTTTTAGACCTGCAATTGTGATCGTGCCAAACTTTTTTTCTGTAGATCAAAAATCAATTTGCAGTTCGGAAATGTTCTGTGGAAGAGCGTGCAGTAGGAAAGTAGTCAATATTGGAGTTCTGAAAAATTGGGACTCTAAAATTTTCCGATTTGTTTCAAAATTTCAGAGTTTACTAAACAAAATTAGAGCTTCAATTTGGTAATTGATAATTTTTTGTACAAATTGTGTCAAGTGGGATTAATGCCGCGTTCAAAGTAGACTCCAGGAACTGGAAATTGCGTCCAAAGCTGTCAATTTTTCCAGGTTTTCCAGGAGCACGAAACTTCGATTTTCCGCGTTGTAGCTGTGTTAATTTTTCGAAGTCCGCTGTAAATTAACAAGAAACTTTCTTTTTTTGGACCTCGAATTGATGTCGAAGAAAAAAACACAG
>NC_013487.2:2620808-2650227 GCF_000004555.2 Caenorhabditis briggsae | reverse complement strand
TTTGAAAGCGGCATAACTGGTTGAAACCATTCGCTCAAAAAGAATTTTCACATTTATAATATCAAACTGTTTCATGTTATTCATGAAACTGTATACATTTTTGTCAATCGCTGATTCTGTTGGTTCATTTTTCACCCTATTTTGACTAATGTCCCAGTTTTCTTGTGCTTTATAAACGTAACAAGCGTTCCAAAAAACGCACTAGTCGTCCTATAAAAAATAAAGAGAAATATAAATGTTTTAAAACAGTGAAATTTTTAAAAATTTTTTTGTGTTTCAAATTTACCATAAAATGACTAACAATTTGATATGGATTAATTGTAAGGCGGGAATATTTCCAATAAGTGTGAACATCACTTCAGAATGCATACTTCAGTTTGAAACTACCGTAACCGACTGAGCTACGCGGTTATGGATTGGCTACGGACATCAAAAATAAGGAAAATCACTGATTCATAAGATTCATAAACCTTTTGACTGAAGTCCTTTCTTTAGCTGTTAAGGTTTGAGAAAAAATTCTGAAGATCGAATTACGAATAAAAAAAAGAAGCTGAGAATACCTATTTAAAAGGAACATTGGTAATCAAAAACGAATTATTATTTTTGAATACTCTAAAAATTCATGAATCTTACGAAGCGGTGGTATTTTTTCTTACTTTTTAAGCTTGAAATTGTTTCATGAAGAGATTTTTTGAACGAAAAGATGGCATTTCATTAGTTTTATATAAAAAATTACTGTTTCATTTTTGTCATATTGTTTTTAAAAACTTTCCCAAATTAGTTCTCCCAATGTACTTTGAAAAGTAAAAGATAAAAAGGCATTTTAGAAGGGTTTTTTTGGAGCGAAATCGGGCACTTTGATGTATTTACACATTTTGTGGCTACTGTACCCCCTTACACACCTCCAGTTGTGACCGTGTAGCTTGGCCGAGTTCAACTCCTAGACTTGTGCTGTAAGGTTAGAGCTAGAATTTGAATTTTTCGAAATCCAAAAAAATTATTTCGGATTATTTTTCTCTATAAAGTTGTTATTTTATAATAAGTTTAAATCACAAAATGTTTTTTTACTGTTTCAAAACATTTGTATATATTCCGTTTTATTGGTTTGCGACTAATACAATCATAAGATCCATAATTTTGTGGCAATATTTTTAGAAAGCTCAACTTGAAAAAAATTGAATGGATGAAACTGTAAAACTACGTTAGCAAAGTTAAGAGTAAACTTCGACTGAAAAATTAATACTGTTTCTAAACGTTTGTTTAACAAATTTGAAAAGTAAAAAATAGTTTTTGAGTCGAACCTTTCACCAAATTTTGATTTTTCTGACCATACTGTTGCCAAAAACAAAAAAGCCATGAATAACTTCAGAATATTTCTGACCTACAAAAATAGATTGTATAGAATTTTTCAAGAGCTACAAAATGATACTATTTGAAAAACTGTACCTTGTCTATGACAAAAGTTACGAGACCGTAACTTTTTTTCATAGACAAGTTACACTTTTTCAGGCAGTATCATTTTGAAGTACTTGTCAAGTTCTATTACATTTAATTCAGAGAATTGTAAAAAATGCACCTGAAGGAAGTTATGGACCGAATAGTCTGCATTGGCTTTTCAAGAACTATGATCTCTATATATTCAGAAAATTAGATATTAGAAAACGAGGATGAACAAGACTACATGGCTCTAGAAACATGCTAGATTAAAAAAAAGTGAAAAATTTACTTAAAAAATTAGTCAGGGAAAATCTGGTACATTTTGATT
The DNA here is from genome assembly GCF_000004555.2 of Caenorhabditis briggsae. Classification (NCBI taxonomy): domain Eukaryota; kingdom Metazoa; phylum Nematoda; class Chromadorea; order Rhabditida; family Rhabditidae; genus Caenorhabditis; species Caenorhabditis briggsae. The sequence continues at coordinate 2,648,462 of NC_013487.2, read as the reverse complement.
AAGTTAATGAAACAGTTAGACTTCAAAAATGTTAAAAATCCGTTTAAAATGGTGAGTATGGCTTCTAACCAACGTTCACATTTCATTTCTCCGCCAATCTATTCCTCCATTCCCATTTTGTTTGCATTCGTTTTAATCCATTTATATGCATTCATTTATATGTGTGTGTATGCATTTATACATATAAAGAAACATCTTATAGGTATGAGAAATGAAATCTTAAGGAATGTGAACAAAATTGAAAGTTTTTTTTGAGTGGGATGAAAAGAGGAAGATCCATTGAATTGGAACAAAAAGTTTGAACTAAACAAAGAATTTGAAACAGTGAGAAAAAATTATGCAATCTTTAAAAAATATGATCTTATGAAGGTTTAGCTACACGGTCAAAAATGAGCAACAAGCTCGATAAGTTTAAAAAATTTTGCTTTCAAAATTGCTGCTATTTTCAATTTTTCATAAAAAATAATTTAAAACTCACATCATTATACGCTTTCAAGTTATCCCCATTCACCTTGGCATTGGCGATTTCGGTCTTCAGTCGTGTCGCTTCGGATTGGTAGTGATTGATGCAGGATCTGATAGAATAGAGTTTATTATACTGGATATGAAATTCATTAATGTTTCAAAAAAGTATTTTTTAGCGAACAGGAATTCTGGTGAATTCTGGGTGTCGTATTACAAGTACTTCAAAATGATACTGTTTGTCATAGACAGGGTACAGAGGTACTTTTTAAAAGGATTTTTAACATTTTTGAAGTGTAACTGTTTCATTAACTTGATCAAAATGTACCAGATTTTCCCTGACAAATTTTTAAAGTAAATTTTTTACTTTTTTTAAATCTAGCATGTTTCTAGAGCCATGTAGTCTTGTTCATCCTCGTTTTCTAATATCTAATTTTCTGAATATATAGAGATCATAGTTCTTGAAAAGCCAATGCAGACTATTCGGTCCATAACTTCCTTCAGGTGCATTTTTTACAATTCTCTGAATTAAATGTAATAGAACTTGACAAGTACTTCAAAATGATACTGCCTGAAAAAGTGTAACTTGTTTATGAAAAAAAGTTACGGTCTCGTAACTTTTGTAGCTCTTGAAAAATTCTATACAATCTATTTTAGTAGGTCAAAAATATTCTGAAGTTATTCATGGCTTTTTTGTTTTTGGCACCAGTATGGTCAGAAAAATCAAAATTTGGTGAACGGTTCGACTCAATAACTATTTTTGACTTTTCAAATTTGTTAAACAAACGTTTAGAAACAGTATTAATTTTTCAGTCGAAGTTTACTCTTAACTTTGCTAGCATAGTTTTACAGTTTCAAGCTCAATCGAGCTGAAATCTTACCGAAATCCTTTAGAAAGTGTCTGAAACACCACTTCGCATCGTTTCTGATGAGCTGTTGCGTAGCTCATACCATCGCTCGGCGCCATTTTTGGCAAACTTTCGATTGTCGATGGGCGACCGTTCTGGAAAAAAATGGAATAGTTAACCTAACTTTTGAAGCTCGGATTTATACGACAACAACAGAACGGCGAATTGCTGAATGATGAAAACTGTTAAAGAAATGTTTGAAATGAAACAGTTTGAAATTTTAGGGTTTGTAAAAAAAACTTTGTGTTTCAAACAAGTCATAACTTTGAAAAAATGACATCAATCACTGATGTTGATTTTTTAAAGAAGTGTTTGAGCCGAATATATCTAGCTTTCTGTAAAAGATATCAAAAAGTAGTCAACTAACAAACTGTTTTGGATATAATAATAAATAATTTATCAGTTGAACACTTTTTGATATATGTTACAAAAAATGAGATAATTGAATTCAAAGTTGAGGAACCCAAATTCGCTAGGAAACGTCATCCTCAACATTGAGCCTAATTATTTCGATTCCTATAAAAGATATCAAAAATTTGTCAACTTATAAAATGTTTGTCATAATATGACCAACATTTTTGTAATTGAAAAATTTTTGATATTCTTATAGGAATCGAGATGATTTTACTTTAATTTTCCTGTTTCATCTTCTCTTTATGTTAGCTTGCTATATTCTGCTTATCGTTAATTGACCACTACGATCTGGGAATTTTGATTAAGAGTTAACAACTAACGATTCTAATAATTAAGAAAAAAAGAAAGTTGATAATAAACAACGAGGGGAAACTTTGAAAAGATATGGCCAAAAAATGAAGACAACGTTAACGGTTTTGTTACACTTTTCAGTCATATATGTATTGACTGATGAATGAGAACGTAGACACAGAAACAAGATATGTATTAATTGAGACATTGAGAATCACAAACACACACAAATTCAATTAAAGAAGGTAGACAAACAATACTTTGGGGGAGGCAGGTAGCAGGATTTTCGAAAGTGTAGCTTAGCTGGTAGAGGTACTACATCCCTAATATTAGGCTCATAAGTTCAATTCCTCGGTTTTGACATACGAAATTATACAGAATCAGTCAGCTTTTTTCTGTATCATGATAATTTGGAAAACCAAAAGGGGGTGCCTAGAATAATTTTTACCACATCATGACAGTGTTCAATTTACCAGTTTCAAAAGGATAGTTGATTTTTGTCTTGATTTTTCGAGTAAAACGAAAAAACAAAGTTGATACTTTTTTCATTGTTTGTGTTATTGATAACGGAAAAAAAAAATGAAAAATGAGACCAACTCTAGAATAAATGAAACAGAGATAGAGATTTTTTAATTTTGTGTATTGGTTTTAAAATTTCAAATTTAAGACTACCAAGGATAAAACAAAAATGTAAAAAAATAGGGGTTTTTCTCGATTTTTCAAGAAGCCTGTATTAGAAAAGCTTTTAACCGTCCACCCAATTTATGTCGGTTTTTGTAAAAGATATCAAGAAGTGGTTAACTAACAAAACATTATTGATGGTATCCTTTAAATTTAGTTAGTTGAAAACATTCCGATATCGTTCATAGGAAACGAGATAAATTGGCTTGAAGTTTACAGTTAGTAGGCATGAGATTCGATCAATTTGATATGGAAATGATACTACTACAAACTTTATGAAACATGAATTTCTAAACTTTATTTTGCTGTTTCATGATTACCAAAAATCTCAAATACTGCAAATTGTTTAGTTTTTGTATTGTCGAATTAAAAAAGTGACACCTGAGAATTTGAAAAATTTTGCTTCTTTTTGATCTACGAAAAAGTGCGGCAAAAACGTAATATTTCAGAATTTCGCCTCGTTCGAGCTACTTTCGCGTTTAAGTTTAGTTTTTCTGCTGAAAAATAGATTCTAGAGATGCTAACGATCATTTTTATACTAAGAAATCAAAATTTTGCTCAGAAAATCCCACTAAATTCAAATAAATAAATTTGTTATCTACAGTATCCGTTTTCGCTCCGCCCCCTCGTAAATCGACACGAGTGCCGTCTCCGAGATTTTCAGGTGTCACTTTTTTTAATCCGACAATAATCAGACTTAAATTTAGGTTACCTTGAAATCAATTAATCAGGAGCAACCCGTAGTAAAGAGCTCACTAACTTTGAACATATTTATTTCGGTTCCTGTGAAAGATATCAAAAAGTGATCAACTAACAAAATATTTTTGATGTTATTTTTAAGTTGACCTCTTTTTGATATCTCTAATATGAAACTAGATAAATTGGCTGAAGTTTACAGTAAGTAGGTCTATTTAAGACACCAGGATTATATGCTAACTAGAAATGACTCAAATACAAACTTTATGAAACGGAACCATCTAGAAAATTTTTTTCTGTTTCATGATTATCCTAAAAACACAAATACTGAACTAATAAAACGATTGAAATCTGATTCTTTTTGCGCCTATTTTTTTCAAGAACGGTTCAAAAACACAAATGTTCACTTTTTTGGTCTACAGGGAAAAAAACGGAAAGCCCAGGCCAGCCATCATCAGGTGGAGAGTGCAAACTATAGCTCAGAAGCTCCCCCTCGGAAAGCTCTCTATCGGAAAAATCCGGAAATCTCCTTGGGGGTCTGTTTGTTGTAGTAGTACATCATAAGAGAGAAGAGAAGGAGAAAGCGGGAGAAAAAACGAAGAAAACTACTGTTGAGAGTACACGAACAAGCTGATTAACCGGGAGGCGACAATTGACTGTCGGTCTTTTCGTCGGCAAAAGCTGCAGCGTCCCCCGGTCATTAGGATGGCAGGGAGGGGAGATGGGAGAACATGTGTACCTTCTAGTTGGATTTATAGTTGGAGAGGACGGGCTGGATGGAAGGAAGGAATGATGATTAGAAGCTAACAAGAAAGTTAATCAGTTAGAAACAAATGATTCTCCAAGGAATAATAATTTTTTTAAACCCCGAGTTTGTTTATGATGATTGTGAAACATTAAAAAATCAGAATGACTAGCCAAAAGTATTTTTTTCAAATTTTACCTATTTTTATTTAAAAATGATCTCAAATAAATGATTTTGTCCGTATTATTAAAAAACAGTGATATGAAGACACATTAACTATAAGCCAATTTAACTCGTTTCCTGGTAAAAATATCAAAAAGTGGTCAACTAACAAAACATTTTATCACGAAATCTAAAATAATTTGTCAGTTCACGACTTTAGACATCTTTTAACAACGAGAAAGACAACGAGATTTTTTATAACGAGAAAGCGAGATATTCACATGTGATGATATAAAATATATGTTTCATGAACTTATTTTAGGTTCGTGAAACTAAAAATTTCAGTATGTTTATCATCTAAAGGGCCATCTTATTGTCGAATTAAGAAAAGTGACACCTGAGAATTTGAAAACTGTCGCTTTTTTGATCTACGAAAAAGCGCGGCAAAAACGTAATATTTCAGACATTCGCCTCGTTCGAGCTACTTTCGCGGTTAAGTTCGGTTTTTTGAAGAAAACAGGTTCTAGAGACGCTAGCGATCATTTTCATACCAAGAAATCAAAATTTTGACCAGAAAATCCTACTAAATTCACAGAAATTAATTTCTTATTTACAGTATCCGTTTTCGGAGCGATGCCTCGTAAATCGACACAAGCGTTGCCCGCGAAAAATTTCAGGTCCCAGTTTGTTTAATTCATACTTGTGGAAAAGATGGCCGGCCCGCTTTTTGAAAATTTCGAAATTTTAGAGCGAATCATTATTTTTCAAGATGGCTTTTCCTCTTAATAAATGAAAACCCACACTAGAGGCCGATGCTGTCAAAACAAACTGTTTTGAGGTCGTAATTTGAAAAAAAAGTTTCATCCTTGGCTTAATGAAGTTTGATTTTTTTTTGGCTAAAAATTTAATTGAATTGACTTTTTCGGCTGGTTGTATTCATTTTCTTAAAAATTTGTGCTATTAAAAATATTTTGGCACATTTTAAAAGTAAAATTTTCGAAAAGTGGAGGGTTTTGAGGCGAGCGGCCCGGCCCGGCCATCCACATGTATGGTTTAATTCGACAATATCTTCCTTATATATAAAACGCTAGACGCGTCTGTTGGTCCCGGTGTCAGTCTGTCTGGTTTTGCGTTTTTAAATGAAAGATTGGCCGCCACCAAAACCGAACCGGCGGCCTTCCGCACAACGGCGGCACACGCACACAGCTGCGCCATGAGGGCCACACCAGGAGAGGGGAGGGAGGGCGTAAAAGTTCTACAGTGTGAGAAAGAAAAATAGAAAAGTGGGGAGTGGAGCAACGAACAATAAAAATGCTGAATTGCGCCGAAGGCGCACCAGCCAGCGGGCTGGTCAAAAATATTTAGATAAAAAATTGCGCAGATGAAGCTCCGCCCCATTTTGTTTATCATTAATTTTAGCTTTAAAAATCTAAAGGGACGTAATCTAGCCTACAGTCACTAGCTCAGCTGTTTAGCTCTAGTCGTTATAACATCGTGGAAGAATTATTAAGAACCTGTTCCTTTGACTTATCTAAAGTTTGTGAAACCGAAATTTTCAGTAGATCGATTATCTATGTAATTCTTAAAAAATATTTGCATAATTATCTCGATTCCTGTAAGAGATATCAAAAATCTGTCTACTAATAAAATGTTAATCACATTATGACAAATATTTTATCAGTTGGCTAAGTTTTGATATCTCTTGAAGGAAACGAGATAATTGAGTGCATCTGGGTCTTTAAAATTTCATAGATAAGGATGCATAACATTTCCTCGCAGCAAGAAACATAAGATTTTGAGATTTTAAGCAGACAATGAAACGGAGAAAAAAGTGTGTTGTAATTAATAATGAACAGAAGGATGTTTGGGAGAGAAACTTGATTATGGACAAGCATGCCGAAAATATGAAAAAAGCCTTTGAATTCGATTGGAAAAACATTAGAGATTTTAGTAAAGTTTTTTTTGCTAGTTCAAAATTCCTCAAATTCCTAGAATTTCTTTAACAAAAAACAAAACATCTCCAAAGCTTCATCTTCTCATCCGTAAGTGAGAAGAAAAGGTGAAAGCGATTTGAATGTGTTGGTTAAAAAGGTCTTATTAGGAGAAAAGAGGAACACAGATATTCTTCGTTTTCTTCGTTATACAAAAAGTGTCAGGAGAGAGAGAGAGAGGGAGAGAGAGAGAGAGAGAGAGAGAGAGAGAGAGAGAGGCATAGAAACACTTGGCGAAGAAAAACGACCAGTTTTGATTGGATTGAACTTTTTTGGAGGGGGAAAGTCCATTTCTTAGATGGGAAAAGGGACAGAGTTACAAATCAGATTAGCTGACCTTCAGATATAGTGGTTTCAAGGATAGATTTGACCATAGATGGATTAATATGGAAAAAACATATATTTGGTCAAGAGGAAGCATTTTTATTTTGTTAAAGAATGAAGTATAGAAGCCTCGACAAACGATTCTAGTAGAAGCTTCCCAGAATGAATGACAAAATGAAACATACATTTTTTGAGGAAACCATTTACTGAAATCTAGCTTCCAGAAAATAAATTTTTCATTTAAAAAAATTCTTTGCAATTGCGCTCTGTTGAACAAAAAGGCTTGTAGTTTGAATTTAGAACTTGGGAGACCATGAATATGGTCGAAATTGCATTGTTGCTCATTGGACGTTTACCTAGGTTCAATATTCAAACTACAATTCTTTTTTGTTCAGTGGAGCGCGGTTGCGATGAATAACTTTCATTTTCTAAAGAAAATTTTCTGTTCACAGTGTTATAAAACCATTTCAGCAAGAATATATTTGAAACTAAAAGTTTTCCGGTTTTGAGAACTTTGTAAAAAAATATACTTTATTTTTTGGGATTCAGTAGAACCATGCTAAAATTTTGAAAACGACAAACGACGGATCGAATGAATTTGAAAATTTTGAAGCTAAAATTATAGTTGTTTGAAACTGCAAAATTTATTTTTGAAATATTCGGTTTTTAGATTTTTGTAAGTTTTTAAATTATTCAAAGAAATCTCTATTGAGTTAGAAGTGCATGATAAAGCTAAAGCAACAAAAAATTCCGGTTTCTGCAAGTTCTGAAATTTTCGATTTTTGGATTTCTTAACAATACTTGAACAGTAACGTATCAATAAAATCTTTACAGAAATCAACCAGATAACTATTCATCCAATTAATTTTTACTAGAGCTAAGCTAATTAGACCCTAATCATTCAAGTCTAAGTGTCACTAACCAACCTACAGGAGTTACAGTAACCCCAGAAAATGCTACAAAAACCCGAAATTTCCAAGAAAAAAGGTGTAAGTGGTTGTGATGAAAACTAGAAGACGTTGATGATCAAGATGCATGGGGCGGGCGTTACAGGGAAAAAGTGGTTCAAACACATTTAATGATGCGAAGATAACGATGAAAAATAAAATGAATGTAAAAAAGAGGAGGGGAGAAAGAAAAGAATCTGAATGAGGAATGAGGGTTATTTGTAATAAAAGAGGGATATCACTCGTTTTGAGGGTTTTTTTTGAGAGAGAAGATGTAAAATTGTTTGCTTGGTTTACCACATAAAGACTATGTATTGAAACACAACGACTTTTATGTAAAAAATTATTTAGATGAAACATTTTCAAAAAAATTTGGTTTTAAAAAATAGTTTCTGTTCCAGGCAAGCCATAATCTTGCAATTCTCACTATCAGATTTTGATAATTTGTTAGTAAAAATCACTAACTTTGAGCCCATATATCTCATTTCTTGTAAAAGATATCAAAAAGTAATCAACCAACAAAATTTAGATGATATTATTGTAAATGTTTTGTCAGTTGACCTTCAAAAGGGCAGAATAATAAAACACACAAATATTGAATTATTCAAAAAAATTTCTATGTCATCGAACATTTGAAATCGATTTTTTTTTTTAGAAAACCGATTTAATTTCTTGAAATTCAGATTTTTGCATACTTGTAAAATTCCGGGCCTGAGAAAAATTTCAAGGCTCGGGCCCGGCCCGGAAGGCCCGGTAGCAAAAATTTTGTCATTTTGAAACGAATTTTGAGCTCTCAATACAATTTTCAATATTTTTTTGTGCTTTTTGGATTGTTTGTCTGTTTGATCAAAAAATATTTTAAAAACTCGTAAAAATTTTTTGATCGAAAAAAATCACATAAGGGTCCCCCCTTATGTGTTTTTTGAAATTTTCAAAACTTGTGGAATGACAGGCCCGCCGGGCCTCCGAAATTTGGGAAAAAGCCCGGCCCGTTACAAGTATGGATTTTTGGGAAAATCAAAAATATCAGCTTTCTGGACCGAATGAATTTATATTCCTGTAAAAGATATCAAGAAGTGGTCAACTGATAAAATATTCATCATAATATCACCAACATTTTGTCAGTTGACCACTTTCCAAAATCTTTCACAGCAAACGAGATAAATTTGCTCAAAGTTAGAGGCTACAAGTTTTACGGTATAAACGAAAAATTCATCAAAGTGCGTTTCAATTTGAAGTTTGAAACATATTGAAAATTACTGTATCAACAAGAACTTAAGAGTCTCCAATTCTCGAAAAAGTTATTAAATACATGGCTATGGTCTCGTTCTAGTGTAGTTTATTGGTCCCAAGGAAACAAACATTGAGGTCAAATCTTGAAAAACGTACAGATTTTGCAATGGTTTATTTCCAAGCTTTAAGGAAAATATGGATTTATTGACAATCGCAAAAATCAACTTCTAATCCATACCAAAATAAAAACAAAAATTCGACTTGAAACTGAAACAGAAAGTTTTTTTTCCAATATAAGAAATGTACACCGTTTCAAATCATCGAAAAATATTCTACGAACCTGAATGAAGTTGGTAAGTCTTAAAAAAATATTCAAATTTGTTACCAAAGTTTTCGAAATGTTTTGAATGAATAAATTAGAGTAAGTGAAACAGCTTTCAAATAAAAAAATCACTGATTCAATATTCTAGTAAATTTCAATAGAGGTTGTGAAAGTTGCTAAAATCAGATGACATCCAACCAAAAAAACCGAACGGAAAAAAAGAATAAAAGAGAAGAGGTGGGGTGGTGTCACATTTGAACTGTCAACCACACTGCTGCTGCAATGAATACATACACCCCACAAAAGGGTAATTTGGGTGGAAAAAAGAGGAGGAAGAGGAAGCAATGACCTTGTTGTTCTTTATAAAAGGTATAGAGGACCCCCCGAAATAGGGAGGATTGGACTGTTTGTGTGTGCGCATTGGTGCATTGGTGACTGACGATCAATAAAAAGCAATAAAATGCATAAAGAGAGGGGATGGGGCACATGTTTGCAAGCAAAAACGGGTCATGACTTTCTTGAAAGACGGTCGAGAACGGCCGGCCGCGGTCGGCCGCGGTCCAGACCGTCGCTTCTTAAGCTCAGCCAACCAGAAACTTCTTGAACCGCTAGGCCGCCGAATCCAGCAAAAAGCCGCGGTCGACGGCCTTTACTAAAATGAGCTAAAGAATTTTCAAGCGGGAAGAATTATCATGAAACCTCTATTATAAGGGCTTACTATCAATTTTGCAATTCTGCCGTAAGAGAGAAAATGTCGGAATAAAAATGCGAATTCCCTAAAACTTTGGAAAGCCAATGAAACAGATACTTAATAACGGAATTATTTGAAAGTTTATAAAAAACACCTTTCGATGCCTGAACCCAGAACAAAAAAACCTCTAATAGAACGGCCGTTAACGTTGAAAATTTTTTTGAAAAATATTTTCTGTTTTAAGCAAGTCATGAGTTTGAAAAGTTATTGAGATTTTTAACACTTGGTACGAACAGTTTAGCATCCATTTAAACCAAATTTATCTCGGCACCTACCCCATATAGCAAAAGTGGTCAATTAACAAAACTGTAGGTGATATTACGATGTACATTTTGCCGGTTGACCACTTTTTGATATCTTTTATAGAAAAGAGATAAATTGGGTCAAAGTTTTGGAGCCCTTACAGGGTTTAAACATGAACTGTTTTTTGTACTTGCTCTGCTCTACCGGTTATTCTAAATCAATTTTGACAATTCACCAACTTCATTAGAGTTGTTTTAACAAAGGCCCCTCAAGATCACTATCTTGCTCACAAATTTAATCTCCATTCAGCCTATTTCTATTTCAAACCTATTGAAATTTATTTTTAAGTTGTAGCCCTTTTCAAAATCTTTATTCCAGTCTTTGAATATCAGCAAAATATCAATTTTGAACAAAGTACCAGCGTTTTAAGTAGGAGCTACTCATAAAGAGTAAAAATGACAGGTGTTCAATGTTTTGTGTGCCTTCCTCTACACCCCATCTGCAAAAATTATGACCCCATGTGCGGAATGGACCGTAAAGAAGACCCACATCATGCGAGAGAGGGTAATGACAGGTGAGAATATTCGCGGGCAGAGGGTAATACGGTTTATGTATGTTTGCAAAACGGTTCTGGTTGAAAAGTGGAAAAGCGGAAAAAGTTTTAGCAAGGGTTCCATGGATTACTGTTTCGTAAAGTTCTTGTATAGATTATAGGAAGATTTTCGTTATTTCAAATATTTTTTCTCACATAAACATGCAATAAGCGACCGTGAAACAATTTTCAAGACTCCACTATATTTGAGCGACCAAATGGTTTTTTAGACATGTTTCTAGAATATTAGGTGTGTGAAACATAACAAATTTGTTCAATAGCTAATCAGCAATAAATCAAAAAATTGAATTATAAACTATTTGAAACAGGACCAATTTGTTAAAACAACAAAAAACGTACCTGTCTTTGAATAGTGTCATAGTCGGTAAACTCGTTGTTCTGGTCCATGAGATGATACTCACTGCGTGAGTATCTCTGCGCGTTTGATTTTTCCAGAGAGGCAAAGTGTCTGAAAGTGGGTTGAATTAAAACCAAACCAGTGAAGAGAAAATAATAGTTTCTTAAAACAGTGAATTTGCCAAACAAGAACTTCTATCAATTTTAAATACAAACAATACTTTCTGTTTTAAGAAAATCATAACATTTTCAGTTATAGGTAGATCCAAACAAATCAATTTAAATCAAATTTATCTTGGTTCATACCCAGCATAGCAAAAAGTAGTCAGCTAACAAAATGTAGGCGATATTATGATAAACATTTTATCAGTTGACTAATCTGTGATATCGATCATAGAAAGCAAGATAAGTTGGATTAACGTTCAGGAGCCCTTCTATAACAGGCTTAAACATAGGTTATTTTTCTGTACTCGCTATGCTCTACCGGGAATTCCAAGTCAAGGCTGTCAATAATAGTTTTCAGGCTTTTAGAGCTAGTGAACGATGTCAAACTTGCCAGTATTAGGAATCCGCTATTTACACATGATCATTCCTCCGAAACAATTCCGAAAAATAATAGTTTCATGAAACAGGGGATTTCAGAAAATTCCTTTTGAACTTTTTATAAGTGAGTTTCAGAAACTTCAATTTGGGTTAATTTTAACTATCCTAGACAAAAAATTCCTATTTCATATAACTTGGAAAGAATAAGATATGATTTTGTTAGCAGTATTGTCGTATTTACAATGATAATGTTTCTGTTTGCATCTTTAGCTCAATTATCTTGTTTACTATAAATGAAATCAAAAGTTTGTCAACTGATAAAATGTTAATCTTAATATCACTACAACTTCATTAGTTTGCACAGTTTTGATATCTCTGATGGAAATGAAGATAATTGAGCTCATAATGCTAGTATAGGGGTACTGCTCAATATTGGAAGACACAGAACAGTTTTATGGAGATTATTCTGAAATTGTTTAAAACCAATTTTAGAAAATATTAAAAAATCGAGAGACATGGGGACTTATCGACAAACCATCCTGTTGCATTCTATGCATACTTCCATTAGTTTTATATTTGATCTACCAAATTATTTGTGATCTACCCACCTAAGAAGAGCGCCCTTCTCTGGCACTCTTCTTCTTAGTTGATTCATTGGTCAGAACCCCTCTTTCTTTGGGGCTGACAACCATTCTCGGTCTGTCCTAGTCTCTCCCAGCCTTCTCTACTTTTCCCCCTCTATTCTCGTACATCTTTAGTACCTGAATAAATCTGTATTCTAATAACTACTATTCGTATTCCCTGAGCCGGCCAGAATGCCGGATCCTAAGGACGTAACAACTGGCGATCAGGCAAAGGCAATGGCTGATCTCACTCAACAAATCGCCTCCTTTGAATTAATTTATTGACCAGGTAATGAAACAATAGAGGGCAGGACATGAAAGACTCAGAAAGAATGCTCCTTGATATCAGTCTTCGGACAGCTCGTCCCATCTCCAGCGACCACGTCAACCAATGGAAGTCAGAATAAATACGTTTTAAACTTTCAAAAGTTACAGAAGATTTGAAACAGATTAAAATATCAAATGTTCAGAATTTATTGCTCTAAACCAAAACCATCAATAAATCTATAATAACTTTTAATTTCATTTGAAAAATCTAAATATTTGAATCTGATAGTGAGAATTTTTCTGTGAAACACACTATCATTGATTAACACAATTTTTGACAGAAATTCGAAATTATTTTGAAAACGAAAATAGGTTTAATCCATCAGAAAAAACTCTAAAATTACAACAATGGTTTTCACTCAAAGTTCAAAACAAAGGGAATTTTTCAAAAACCGAAAATTTCAAATCGTTACATGTTTCGATAGTTTATCTACACTCCAAAAGTTGTAACTTATAAAAAAACCAACATCTACAAGCTTTTTGAAACTTTAAAAAAATAATCATGTTTTAAGTTTCCTTTTTTGAATCATTTTATCTCATTATGTGTGATAAATATCAAAAAGTGGTCACCTAATAAAATGTGTCTGATTTTATGATAAATATTTTGTTAGTTGATCAATTTTTGATATCTGCTACAGAGAGCATGCAAAATTGGGCCAAAGTTAGGTAACTACTTTATTAGGGAAGCTAATATTACTGCTTCAAAACTAACCTAAAATCTGAGCTAGTTAAGGAAGGCTAATTGAAAATTTTGAAATAAAAAAACTGGTTCTTATCACAAGCTACTTTCATCAAGCTCCTCTTAAAAGAAGAACACATTGTAATTCAAATAAATGTATCTTCCTTTCCCATGTTCTCCCATCTTTTTCTCTCTATTTACCATTATGCATCATCCATCCAATTTTTCTTTCCCATCCCGTTCGCATGCCCTTCTCCACTTTTATCATACACACAGACATAACAATAGAACGCAGGAGTCTTATCATCATATTGTTTGGAGCAGCTTACACACACACATAGACGTAATGTATTGCATACATTAGCGTAAGGGAATGAAGGGATTATGCAAAAAAGTGGGAGAAAGATAATAGAATGAACTGCATAGTGAATGAGAATATCCCTTAAAATTAAAATTAAGCTAATTTTGGAACACTGAGTTATCAATTTTCAAAAGTTAGCTGTATTTTGTTTTATGATTGTATTTAGCTGTATTGCAAAATTAGGTATATCACTAAGACATATATCACTAGGAAGTTCTAGAAATTACCTTCAAAATTAGCTAAATTTTATTTCATTAGGTTCAAAATGAAGTAAGTTATGAGCTTTTAAAGAAAGAATCATCTAGAAAGAGAGACACAGAGAAGCAATAGTGTCTTGTTTCGTATGTATTCACCACAGATAGCATTAAAATTATAAATAGAATAAGTTAATTTGGCAGCTTTTTGAAACATTGAAATTTGAAATTTTCAAAATTGTGTATCACTAAACACTTCTGGAAAGTTCCTTTGAAACTTTCTTTTTTGTTTCGTTAGGTTCAAAAATGAAGTGAATTATGCGCCTTTAAAGCCAGGGCCTTCTAGCTAGAGAGACGTAAAGAAGCAATAGTGTCTCGAAAGATGGAGAAAATCATAATTGCCTCTTTGTCTGCGGATTCATCCCATGGCTCATTAAAATTATAGACTGGATTCAATTTGGTAGTATTGTGAAACAGGAAAATTTGAAAATGTTAAAGTTGCACATCACTAGAACACCCTTAGCATTGTCTTTATCACTGTAGTTATTCTTCATTTTTCTTGAATAAAAATGAAGCGAGTTATGCATCTTCAAAGCCAGGACGGTCTAGCTAGAGAGTCGGAGAGAATCTATAGTGTCTTGTTGTCTACGTTTAAAATCATCACAAAACTATGTATTAGGTTGGCGGGAAAGTCTTTGTCACTTTTTCAATAGTTTATTTCTCAAAGAAAAAATAACCGAATAATTAATTATATTGTCCATCATTATCAACAACATGTCTCCAACGTTCCCTCAATTTATGGATTCCATTGCGGTAGAATCCAGCCGGGCGTGAGGCAAAGTATTGTTTGAGTGCCGCTTCGACCGCTCCACAGGAATTGAAGCTTCTTCCTTCGAAGGCACGTGTCATATCGCCAAATAACCAATAGTCGGAAGGAGCAAGATCAGGAGAATACGGGGGGTGAGGGAGAACATTCCATCCATATCCCATCAGCTCCTGCTTCACTTGTTTCGAAACATGTGGGCGAGCGTTATCATGTTGATAGTACACTTTCTTGTCTTTCAGGGCCGAACGGTCGACTGCTTTCTTGAGGTTTCGTAGTTGAGTAGTGTAGAGGTCTCCAGTTATTGTTTTGCCCTCGGGCAGAAGTTCCCAGTAGATGGGGCCGTCCACTCCCCACCACACAGAGAGCATAACTTTTTTCGGATGAAGGCCGGGTTTGGGGACATCCTGTGGGCTCTCTCCTTCTCCAACCCACTGGGATTTCCTGTGGTGATTATCGTAGAAGACCCACTTCTCATCCCCGGTTATTAGCCGGTCCAGCCATCGATCGCCCGCGTGGAGAGTGAGAAGAGTAATCGAATCGTCGACTCGGCGGTCAAGGTTGGCTTGAGTCAGGTGATGAGGTATGAATCGCCCAAAAAGTTTTCTCATTCCAAGAGACTTCAAACCTTCAAGGACTGTGCTATGGTGAACTCCGAATGTGACAGCTAGTTCACGGCTAGATTGAAATGGATCCGATTGCAATGCGTGCTTCAGCTTGTCCAAATCCAACTCACGGGGTCTCCCAGAGCGATCCTTTTCATCGAGCGAGAAGTCATCTTTTTCGAAACGATGGAACCAATTGCGAATAGTATTGTAGTGAGGGGCATGTGTGTTGTACACATTCTTCAAGAAAGTTTCCGAATCCTTCATCGTGGTGTGAGATAGGAAGAGGTAAATCAAAACATGTCTGATGTGAATAGCAGTGGGAACAAACATATCGTTTCAATTACAGATGAGGAGCAGGGAAGGAAATGGGGACTTGTTTATATGGAAGGTTCTTATCACCTTGTTATTCACTAGAGTCGATATCATACACAGCCTCCATATACGAGAACAGTGATTAAACAAACAGAGTGACAAAGACTTTCCCGCCAACCTAATATTTCATACCGCCTGAGCTCTTGGCAATTTTTTTGTTACAGGGAAACTTTGTAAATTTTGTCAAAGTTCGAACTTTTGACATAATTCTTACTCCGAAAACCTAGGGTGTTTAAAAATCCAGTTGAATAGGATAACTACTAGAACATTTTTGTAGTTGCACTATGTTTGTTGTCTTGAGAATATTTGGAACGTAATACTTTAATTTTTAATTATGAGCTAATACAAGTTTGATGAAAATGAAATATATATTTTCAGTTTCAAGTTCTTAATATTCTCCAATTATAATTTTAAGACCCTAATAAAAGGTTTGAGAAATTTGCTAATGGCGATAGGAGCACCAAAAGAAAGTACCCGACGTTTTGAACAGATAGTGAAACAGTAGAAATTTTCCTTATTTCTTAAATTTGTCAATTTTGGAATACTAAAAAAAGGATTCCAGAATTTTTCGATTTGTCTGAAAATTTCAGAGTATACTAAACAAAAATAGGGCTTTAATTTTGTAGTTGATCACTGTTATGTACAAACAAGTGCAAATGAGATATACCGCTTCTCCAGGAAATAGCATAAAGTGACACTTTCATACTGTATATCTCATTCGGATGAATTTTTATATAAAAGTTGTCAACTACAAAATTGAAGCTATATTTTTTTTAGTATACGTACAAGTTTTCCAGTTCATCTAACAAAATCTACTATCTTTTGTAGCCGTTTTTAACCAAAAAAAAGATATCTTCCTTTCGCATCCTTTCAAAGGTTCCCGAACCTTCCCCAAGTTTGTTACCCATTTCATAACAATTTCAAAACCCCATAAACAATTTTCTAACAAAACGATGAGACATTAACCTTCCCACCTAAAAAGTCAACTGATAACAGGAAAACATGACTCATCGTTTCAAAAACCACCACCCACCTTCCTCCATGAACAATATGATGGTTATTACCGACTCGTCCTACTGTAGCCGCTCCTCCTCCATTTAGGTTACTGTAGAGGATACGGTCGTTCCATGTGGCTGGTGATGAGGTGTCATGGACGGCTGGAAATATGAATTTAATATAATTTGCAGTACCAAGCAATCTTAGAATAAAACCAGAACAGATTGAAATCTTTGTATGAGATTTGTGAAACAGTTATTGGCTTAAAATAAGGACCATATCTTTAAGGACCACAATTTCATAGCCTAGTAGTTTTTGATACATTTTTTTGCGCAGTAATATGTTTTTTTTTCTTTTGGCAAACTTTTCAAATTAAACCGGAACTGAAAATAGTAAAAAATCTCAAAGTTTTATGGAATGCATGAAATGGGAAAAAGTAGATTTTTGAATTTCTGAAAATCGAAAAAGAAATTTTCAATTTTGACAATATTACATGATTTTTAGGACAACTCCAATTTTAGATGATTTCCAATAAATTTTTTCAGAGAATCAAATATTCCAAGGGAATAGTTGGATAAAGTAATTTTTGAGTTTTCGAAAACAAAAAACCAAAACTCGAAGTTTTCAATTAGTATTAATTTTTGTATTTTTCATTGAATGTTGAAGATTTACACACTTTTTTTTGCAGTTTTTGTTCCAAAAAAGTTTCAAATGCTCGTTTTTAAAAATTCGGGAAACAGAGCAACATTAGCAAAATTGGAATTGTATAGAAGCTTAAATTATGAATATTCAAGGAATCATGAAACGGATAAATTTTTGTTCAGCTTCCAAAATTCAATGTTTTTTCAAATTGAAAAAAAAGCTCAAAATTCAAAAATTTTACAGTTTCATATAACTACTTTGAAATTCTAGTTATTTTTGAAAGTATTCATTTGATTCAAGGTCTTCCAAAAGTTGTTTTAAAATTTCCAATTCTTAAAAGTGTTACAGAAGTTTTGGCTCTTTATGATTTAACGTAGGTTTAAACAATTACCGGGGGGTTAAAATATTAACAGGGGTTTAAATTTTTGACGGGGGTTTAAAAAAAATTTTTAAAATTAACGGGGTTTTGAAAATTTGAAGGGGTTTTGATAATTAACGGGGGTTTAAATATTAGACGGGGGTTTAAATATTAGACGGGGGTTTTCAAAAAGTGTCAGGACGATGTTTGGGGAAGTCCCAAAATGTTCCAAAGTGCTACAGTTTCTTGTTTTTTGCTCATTTCAGTTGATTTATTCTTTTCTGAAATCATTTTCTTGTTTTTTTCTTTTTTCATTTCTAAAGTTTCATGGCACTGTTCTAGAATTACGGAACGAAAAAAATTTATCCTAGTCTATCATCTAACCCTGGAAGCAGGTACAGGAGGCTTAGAAAGGGAAGGGCGATCAAATAGTTGCTCTTAGAGAGGTTGAATGGTGTTGGCGAGTCAAGTGGTCCGGGAAAGCGGTACATTTGTATTTTGGATTCGAGGTTAGAACTAGCAAAGTTATGTAACTTGCCGCCAATTTTCCGATGACTTAGATGAAGGAAATATGGCGTTTCAGCCTAAGCCTATAATCTACGAAGGTTTCTTAGTGTCAAAATTTTTCTACCCATTTTTTTATGAGATTTTCATTCGTTCCGCAATTCTAGAACAGTGCCATAAAACTTCAGAAATGAAAAAACAAAAAACAAAAAAATGGTTTCAGAAAAGAATAGTTCAACTGAAATGAGCAAAAAACAAGAAACTGTAGCACTTTGGAACATTTTGGGGACTTTCCCAACCATGACTCTGACACCTTCTGAAAACCCCGTTAATTCCCAAAACCCCTTCAAATATTCAAAACCCCCGTTAAATCATAAAGAGCCGAAGTTTTCAAATTTGTTTTTTTATAAAAACAAAAAACAATGCTCACCATAATTCCTTGGCAATGTGGCTGCATGCATCGGGTCCGCAGCATATGGGCGGAGCTGGAAAATTTAGAATGTTTAAAAATTGATTTCGAAAAATTGGTTTTAACACTTTCAGCTCATTTTTTACAGTTTCAATATTTCTAAAAAATCTGAAAAGTGCTTCAGGAACAACCAATCCAAACTGTTACAGTAATCCGATATTTAAAAAAAACCTTGTCGATACAACTAAAGGAAAATGAAGTCAACAGCAATCAGATCTTTTCGATACAGTAATCGTTTTTAAAAGATTTGCAAGATAACTGGAGTACAGTACCTACCGAATGACATTCCTCATATCATACAGTCTCTGTTACAGTAATTTCTGATGTACCTATCAAATGACTTACAGTAATCCTTAAAAAAACTACATTAGTCCTTTAAATGACCTACAGTAATCTTTTCGAAAAACACTACTATTTCGAAAACTGCTGTTATTACAGTAATCATTATATAAGAAGGAGCGATTTTCAAAATTTTCAATTTTCATCCCAAATCACTTCGATTTCCAAAATTTCTGTGAAGTTTCAGTAAAATCACGTGAATTTCCAAAATCCCAGAATTCGAACCGTTCGAGTTCTGTGAAAAATCCCAGAAATTGCAACGTTCAATTTCTGTGAATCACGTAAAATTTCCAAATTCCCAGAAATTTTGGAAATCGAAGTGATTTGGGATGAAAATTGAAAATTTTGAAAATCGCTCCTTCTTATATTGTTATTGTAGTCATCATTCGGCGATCACAAACTTTTTTTCAAATTTCCCATCAAAAAACCTACCAAATTGCTCTCCTCATAAAGAGCCGAATCAGTGTCCAAACTGGCAAAAAAGTGGCTCAATCCTACGCGTCTCGACATTTTGGACACTACAGTAGTAGTACTGTATAACACAAAAGTCAAAAATATATGATAAAAAGGGTTTCAAAAGTTAGTCACACTACTAGTCTGTATACTGAAATTCAGTGATACAGAGAGAGAGTGTCGAGACGGTGAAAGACAAAAAAAAGGAATATCAAAAGAGAATGGTTGTTTGGAGGTGGGTGTATGATTCACACGTTATATTATAGACCCCCGGGGCACCAAAGCGAAAGAGTGTGAGGAGGGAAGAGACGCAGAGGTTTTGAATATATATTTTTGTGAAAAATATTCGAAACCAATACACTCTCGCTCGCTCTTTTTGATGTTTCTCTTTTGTTGAAAAAACGACATGTTGTACATATGTACAAGTTTTAGTACCGGTTTACTCGGGAATTCTTGAAATTTGAGAGGCTGGCGGCTCATTCCCGGGCGAACGGCGGGCAGGTAGGAACACTTACAGATTAGGCCAAATGTTGAAAAATATTATGAACAGTTTCAGCTAACCAGATTGTTACAGAACAAAGACAATGAAAGAGTTCTTAATGAAGAACCTAATGTCCAATATTTCGAAAATTCAACATCGGAAATCCTGAGGAATCCCTGAACTTGAAAAATTTGAACAGTCCTGAAGAATCCGGATATTCGGAAAGTTAGAATCCCAAAAGTCAAAAATTCTGTAACCCATTTTCAAGAATCCTCGATTTGACAATCAAACATCTGAATTCTGAAAACAAGGGAAAAGAAATATTTTGGTTTCAGCTAATTGATTTTTGCTGATTATTACAGAAAATAAGGCAATAGAATGAGAAAGAATTCTACAGTCATGCTAATTGCATGCTGTTATTTATCCAGTTCACTGTGGTTCACATCCGGAATTCTAAATCCCAAACCCTTTAGGAACTCGAACTTTTGAAAATTCTGAATCCTAAATTTCGGAAAATCCCAAAAATTGAAAATTAAGAAATTTAGTTGTTTTAGAATCTCGAATTAAAAATTGAGGGTCCCAAACATCTAACAATCAATTTTTGAAAATTCCGAAACCGAAATCCTGAAAAAACCCCTTAACTCAAAATTTCAGAAACCAAACTTCTGAAAGCAGAAGAAAACAAATATTTCAGTTTCAACTAACTGAGTTTAGCCGGTATTTACAGAAAAAGAGCAATACTACGTGCGCCATCACTTTTTCCTCATCTTTCTTGCACTTCCTTTTCAAAATAATTCGTTTTTGTTTTACAGTTTACTGTAGTTCCTATTTCGAATCCCGAAATTCTAAAGAACCAGAAATTTGAAGAATTCGAAAGAAAACTCTCAAATTCTGAAAAAAAAAATTCAAAATTCATCCCCATCTTTAAAGGCGCATGTCTTAAAAACCGAAAATGCTACAAAAAAGTTTTCAACTACAAAATTGAAGCTCTAATTTTGTTTAGTGTAATAGAAAAACTTCAGAATCATCCATAAAATCTATTGTATTTTATAGTCATCCAAAAATGACAATTTTCGACAACAACAGTTCAAAAAATTAAGGTTTGGGTTGTTAGCGAAGTAAAGTATAGGAGATTGAGCTTATAAATTTTACTGTTTTAAAGTCATCATACTTCTAACTTGATGCGTTTATTTTACTTACCCGTTCAAATGTGGATTAATGTATGACTCACCCATGCAACTCTCGCTATACTTGACATTTTCGAGTAGCTGGAAACTTTTCTACTGATATTTTTGGATGCCGGGCCGATGGGGTTCTGTAAATTTGGTTTTTAAACACGTTTAGCTTTTACGGCGAATCAATTATAATTCGGTGTTTTCGAAACATATTTGAAATGGTAAACAATTGGGCATTTTGAAATTTTCCGGTTTCACAGTTTTCGGAAAATCTAGGAAATTCTAGTATTCATAAAACAAACCTTGGAAAACAAAACAGGTCGATTAATTGGTGGATTTCGAGTCGAAGGTGCTGGATGGGGATAGAAGCAGACACGATGAGGACCAAGGTTTTCTAGGGAGACGCCTGGAAAAAATATTTTTCAATTTAACTGTCAACCGCGTAGCCCACATAAGAGGAGTATCAAAAGTCCGAATCTCCTATAAATATGAATTTATCCACTTATGAACTACTTCGAAAATCTTATCAATATCCATGAAAGTTTTGAAGCAGAAACATTAATTTGCTAGAAACTTAATGAAAATTTAACTTTCTATGTTAACAAAATTAAAAGGAATGATTCAAACTTTAATCATTTCATAGAAATAATGGAATTACTACGGAAATTTCAGATAACATGATATCGTAACAGCGAAAAATGTTTGTTTTTTTTTTAATTCTCAAAAGTTCAAAATTGCTCACCTCTTCTCAATTTGTCGCGAAACTGAATAGCGTCATACGTTTTGACGTTGGATGAATGTCGTCGAACGGTTGGTGAGAGTTGGGTTCTGAAAAGGGTAATATATTTCTCTAAACTGAATTTAAAAACCTGAATTCTGATTTCTGAATAAATTTGATCATTTTTTAGAATTGAAAATGTAGATTGTTGGAGGCATTTCAAATCAATAGAAACTCAGAAATGCAACATTTTGGGGTGGTAAGAAATACTCTGGATTAGGGTTTTAAAAAATGTGACAGTTTGTCTAGATGCTGAAACATAAACATTTTTTGTTAAGTTTAGAGATCTGTTTGATGAAACTCGCTTGATTATAAAATGGAGAAACTTTGAATCTAGTAAACAGATGTGTTTTGAAATTTCAAAAAAATTCATTCTTGGAAATTTTGAGTTATTTAAAAAAGAAAGTAATTTTCCAGGACGATACCGTTTCAAATAATGGATTAATACAATACATAGTTTGATAACTTAATAAAAAATTAACACCATTTATCTTTTGAAACCAAAAACTCGAAAAATATTTTCAATTTTTGGATAGTTTGCAACACAGAAAGACATAGAAAAAAACGGAAAAAAAAGAAATCGATCTTCTCCTTTTTCCGATTTTTTCGAGATGAGAAAATGAGAGGAGATGAGGCCAGCAGATAACGTCATTGAAATTCTTTCTAATTCTTTTTTCTCTTTATTTGGATCGGAAAAAAAAATAAAAAGTTTAGTTCACCTTTTGTTATCATAGTGTTGCATTTCATCAGTGATATGGGTTGATAAGGGATTTCTTTTGTTTTTGGAACTGTTGAGAAATTAGAAGATTGGTAACCTGAAAAAAAATAATTGTAAAAAATGATGTTTCAAAAAGTTTGTGAAATGTAGAAAAGCGGGAGATGAAATGTTGTAGCCATTTGAAACGAATGTTAATATAATTCCCAGCATAAGATAATCAAGATTACCTCTGAATTTTTATTCTATTTTCCAAAACATTTCGTTTTCAAAAAGTTCTGAAAAGTTATCAAAAACTTAAGAAAATAATACGTAGTAGTTGACATATATTTGAAAGTATCAAATATTTTATTTTTAGTGTAAAAGCTGTTTTCAAGAATTCCAATGTTTCCGAAGCTCTGAAAAGGCAAAAAAAAATAGCATGCGATTTTTCGAGAAACGGCATGGGTTTTTAAAATTTTTGAACGTTTCAAAATATTATTGTATTTCTATGAAACAGTTTAAAAATCAATGAAAAACTTTTTCCGGTTGTGGATGGTAGACTTGGAAAAATATGAACGCTGGGTTCTCTTTCTTTTTGGGCTCATGGACATAGGGATATAGACGGAAATGAATTGGTGAGAGACGAGAGATAATGAATAATAGAGAGGATTAGAGAAAGAGAGAGAGAGAGAAGAAAGGGGTGATTTTCTAGAGCAAATATAAAAGGAGATCGCGCTTTTCGAAGGGAGGAGAAGCATAAAGAGCTGGGATGTGTGTGTCTCTTTTTGGGGATAAAAGAATAGAAAAATGGGATATTTGTATTATGGTGGGTTGTTTTAAGATGACAAGGCGGGAGCTACTTGAAACAACAGAACACATGTTCATTTTTGGGATTAATGCGATTAAACAGAACCAACGACAATTGCAGCAATTTTTGAAAACCAATTATGGTAAAACGAAACTTTGTGAGAAAACTTGTAAAGAATTTTTCATTGTTTTTCCTGACCAATAAGTTTTCGAACATTTACTACTAATTATTTGTAAAATTTGAAACAGCAAAGTATTTACGAAAATGGTCCAAGTATCAAAAAGTCTAAATATAAAAATAATTTTAAAATTGAGATTTTTCATCAGAACAATCTTCATTGTTCTATTATTAAAAAAATAAAAGTTCAATGATATTCTTAAAACAAAGAAAATTCTAAAATCTCAGTTGCTTCACTATAATCACGTTTTTAAGTTTCAAATTAAACATTTTTTAGAGAGAAATTCAGGAAAATTTTTAAATGGTCAAAGTACATTTTACTAAAAAATTTTATAAAAAATTTTCAATTTTTCAAAACGACTTCAAAAAATTAGGAAGTTTTAAAAGAGCGTTTTTAGAAACCAATAATTTTTTTGTGTGAAAATATTCAAAACAACTTCTCGAAACAGCGAAAAATATAAAGCACTGAAAAAGCCAAATAACCTAAATCGTTCCCAAAAGTGTATAAAATTGCGATTTGAAGAATTTGAACTATTTCTAAAAGAATAGAGAGAAACCTGATTAAAACGGGCACAGCAACTGAAAATTTTTTGTAGAAATCAATAAAAAATGTATTCGAAACAAAGAATTCAGAGAAACCCTACAAACTCGACAGAATAATTAAATCACACTAAATCCAGGAACACAGAAATATGAATCATTTGAAACATTTGAAAAAAAGGGGAAAGTGCGCTCTACTGACAAAAAATGTGTATTTATTTTCTTAATGAAATTGTGTCTAAACAATTAAATCTTTTTTGCGGTAAAAAGTTTAACGGTATTTGAAAAACTGAGAAATTTTATAGAAAAAAACATTGTGTTCAGAAGAAGGATTACGTTTTCATTGTAGTCAAAGTGAATATTAAAACAGTGGAACAGCAAAAAAAACAATTTAAAAATAGCGGTTTTGACCTACAGGGTTGCAATTAGCCTATCTCTTCAAGGACTAAATTTTCCGAAAAGATCAAAATGTGCTCATGAAACTAGACAGATATTCACTCCAATGTGTGCTTTTTTCACACTGCCTTTGTCCGCAACAGCCGAAAAAGTTTGCCACCAGGATATATCAATCTAAATAATCATTGAAAAATGAGAGATTATTCTTCCCGTCTATTCTTCCCTAAAGTTGCTACCATCTCAAGTGGACACCTGAAGAGAGACTATGATGATGCCGATGGGATTCTTATAAAGATGGAAATTGTTTGTTTAGCCAAAAGAAACGAAAGAAAAGGAATATATGGTCTACCTATTTTTGTATCTACAGTACCGGTTTATTAGCTTGATGTTGTGAAAATTTTCAATTTCGAAAGATTACAAAATATAGTAGATTTTGTTGAATAACCCTGAAAATTGTAGTACGCTAAACAAAAATAGAGCTTCATTTTTGTAGTTGACAACTTTTTTTGTACAAGTTTGTCTAAATGAGAAACAGTACTAATTATAAAATATTGTTGATATTAAGATAAACATTTTGTCAGTTTATCACTTTTTGATATCTTTCACAGGAAATGGAATATATCAGCTCAAAGTTGACGGGTTTTTGCCAAGAAAATCTGAATTGAGCTCCGAGAATCCCACTAAATTTGTTTTGATATCAGAAACAGTTCATAAGTTGACAATTTTTTGATATCTCTTAGCAGGAAACGAGATAATTCGGTTTAAAGAGATCACAGTTTTAGAGAGTTTCACATATTTCAAAAGAGAAAATTCAATTTTTTTTCTATACGTGACGAAAATATTCTTTTATGGATAAAAAGACAGCGTGACAAAAAAAATGTTCGAAAAAAATTTAAAATTCTAGTCCAAAAAGCTACGTGAATGCCCATTGACCTTTGGAAAATTACTATAAAAGAAGAGAGAAATGAGAAAAGAATCAGTTCTCACCTTCTCTGGGCTCCAGAGAGGGGAGGCCTGGGGCCTGGGGCCTGGGGCCTGGGGCCTGGGGCCTGGGGCCTGGGGCCTGGGGCCTGGGGCCTGGGGCCTGGGGGACCCGCGTACTGGGGCTCCTGAGTCCGCATGGAGCTGGGCCCGCATGGAGCTGGACCTCGATCGCTCCACGGGTCTCCGCTCGCCTTCTGGATATTCACTTGACGCTGGGCCTGGGGCCCGGGGTCTGGGGCCTGGGGTCTGGGTTTCTGATGTTTTTTTGCCATTTAACAAAAAATTACTATGTCGAACTAGAAAACAACAGATCATTCCAGAAAACTAGATAGTTCGAGAATGCATGGAACGCGAATGTATGTCCAAAATTTTGTAAAAACCACCAGAAACATGATTTTTCTCTCAAACTATGCGCGAGAAAAGTATGTAAGCTTTTCTTCTGAATAAGATTCCAGAAATAAAGGGAAATGTATCAAAATGTTGAGAAACCGGTAAATATTAAAGTTTCATTAATATGTCAAGTTTGTAGTTCAACAAATCGTTTTGTACACTTTACGCTCCTTCCGAAAAGAAGTCCGAACTGCTAGACCGATTTTGAAGAAGCTGGATTTGGCCGGTCTGACAATAAAACTTCAGAATTTTCGAATCTAATTTTTAGTATAGTACATCCAAAATGGGGTTTCCAGTTTGAATTAGATTTGTGATACCATGTGAAGTTATCAATAAATGAATTTCGGAAGCTTTGTAAAAATCGAAAAATGAGCATTCTTAGATCAAAAGATTCGCTAAACAGTTCCTAATAGTTGTCCATATCTCAACTTGGAGTAACAGTGAATTGTTTGAATTGTTCAAGTTTATTCAATTTTAAAGGACATGGCGCATTTGGGGGGTAAGTTTTGCACTACGCTAATCTCGGTAATAAAAAAAACACGAATGCAACAACATTTTCCTCCCAAATAATTTTGGCATTTTGAAACAGGGAAATTTTAACACAAAAAACACAAAAATATGAATTTATTCAATGCTCAAGAAGAACATTATATATCTCTTATTAGAGTCGAATAAGCGGGAAAAAGAAAAGAAAGAGAGCGACAACAAATATGTCAAGAACCATTCGAGACCATCTCTTATCCCTCTCTTCGATTCCCCTTATTGATTTTCAATCATTCAACACCCCCATAAACACACATAAAAACAAACCAATCGCACAAACATATTAGTATTAGCATAATGGATGAATGAGGTGGAAGATGAAAGCCATGAGTAGGTTCCATCAACTTCTAGAGAGCGGTCCGAGACATGGGACCACCCATACAGTCTAAAATTTCAAATTAAAGAATTTGAGGGTTCAAGTTCTTTCAAATTTCCGAATTTTTTGTTCCATATTGCATACTGGAACATTAAAAGGGGGTAAGAGTCATCATGCTCTCTGATTAGGATGTTTTTGGAGTAAATGGTTCACTTTTTTGATTTACTGAACTTGAACAGGCTTCATGGTCCACCCTCCACATGTTCTGAACCCCTGCACCGACTACATATGCATTCCAAGAGGCTTGAACAACTTTCAGCAGTAAAAACACAAGAACAAACTACCGTAATCTGCCATACACTTGAAGGGAGAGATTTCGATTCGAATGTTTTTAACATTTAAATCCAATCTAAAACTTGAGATGTCGAGAAATTATCAATTTCAAGAGTCTTGTGAAATTACGGAAATGTTGAAACAGGAAAGTTTTCGAAGTTTTTTTTCAGGATAAAAAACTTGGAAATTTTAATTAACTAAAATTTTAACAATTTTAATTCTTCTTTTTTTTTTAAATCTTCTGCTTCAAAATTTCTGTAAGTGCAAAAGACTTCGTTAATTAAGACTTCTTGTAAGAACCGGTAAATGAAAATCTACAGTACCGGTCAATAAAATACACAAATGATTTACTGCCATATAGACCATTTTCGGTCGTTTTGACCAGGAGTCTGGAGCTCGGATGTCAAGGTTCCGATTGCTTTGAAAATCAAATTCTAATATTATGGCTGAGTAGCTTTGAAATATTAATTAGACCACACGAAAAAAATTAAGTTTCAGAATCTTTTTTTTTTTGATAAGAATTGAATGAAAAATTAATAGGTCTATGGCCGTTCTCAATTACTAAAAACAATTTTAAATTGCGATTTTAAAATGGTTGTATGGTCGGTTGCTTGGAACATAAGTCT
>NC_013487.2:2558653-2620798 GCF_000004555.2 Caenorhabditis briggsae | reverse complement strand
TCAGCAACATTTTACTAGTTAGCCACTTTTTGATATCTTTCACAGTAAATGAGATATATAGGCTCAAAGTGGACGGTCCGGGTGTCGTTCTATTAGAGGTTTTACGGTATTTCCGACTTTCGAAAGACACACGTTTTCAGTACAAAACGGGCCATAAAGGGGTTTCTTTCAGAAAACGGCAAATAGCTGAATAATTAGGGATTTTCACAAAATTCTGTGAATGCAAAGTTTTCTGAGAAATCTAGGCCTGTTTTACATCCTTCAAAATTTTCAAAGGAATCGGAACTTTTCCATCCGAAATACAGACTTTTGAAAATAGTCAAAATGGCCGAAAATCAATTGAAAATACGTTATTGTATATCTTATTGGCTGGTACTTTACCTTAACCAGAGTCTATCCTAAATTAACAATTCAAGGAGTCTTCTGTGATTACAAAAATTGTGAAACAGAAGAAATTTGAAAAATTTCGAATTCTTCCCAATTTCCAATTTTTCTGTTCCCGAAATAACAATTTTTGTCTCAAAATTTTTCTGTTTTATCACAATGTTTTTTCTCTTCACTTTTAGCTATTTTCAGTCATCTTCTTTTCTCGGTATTACAAATAAACATGCAAATTTGCTCCACTGAACCACAAACTTGGTTTCTATTTGTTTGTTTGTTTGTATTCTTTGACGTTTCCTCTCTTTTCCTCCTTCTCTCTGCGTCTCTTCCTATTTTATGTCAAATTTTGTCATTTGGTCTTCTTGACGTTATTGTTGTGCAATTTTTCAGCTTTTAACCGAATTTTTTTTTCAGATTTTCCAAAAAAATGGTTTCCCTGGAAATTATGTATTCTGATAAGGTTGGTTTTTTTTTAAAAATTCAATATTCCAAAAAAAGTATTTGTTTCAAGTGGCTGATGAAAAGTGCTGCTGAATTTGAAATGTCATTTTCATATACTCAAAAGAATACACAAAAAATCCAAAAATCGATATATTTTTTGCAGATGGCCACAATCCGAAAATCGTCGTCTGAAAAAATCAGTTTACAAGAGGAAAATGATGTTTCGGATAAGGTTTTTGAGTATTTGGAGGAGAATTTTGTCAAGAAAAATGATGTAGGAATAGAGAAGATTTCTATTTTATTGGTGAGTTTTTTTTTCAGAAAAAAAATCTTAAAAACCCTGTTTCAAGAAGTCTAAAAGATCTAATAGCGTTCAGTGAACTCCGATATTGTTTTTAAAAAATGGCTTTCAAAAACCCTCCAATATTTGTTCCAGCTGTCGTACACGAACCCTCCAAAACTCCCAAAAGGAATTCGATGCAAAAACTGGGAGATCAAATGTGAATCTCATCCTCCATACGTCACGAATCTTCTAGAATCGATTCCTTTGAATTCTGATTTCCTGAAAATTGAATCGGAGTCATTTGGGACGGGTCGGGATTTGCTCAACAAATGGGAAAAAATGGAACAAGTGAAAACGGCCAAAGAAAACATTTTCGAGATGAATATTCACTGAAATTGCTGTGAAAATTTTAATTTTTGACAAATGAAGATGATTTTTTTTTAAACTTTTTCTTCTAGACTTATGTTCCAAGCAACCGACCATACAACCATTTTAAAATCGCAATTTAAAATTGTTTTTAGTAATTGAGAACGGCCATAGACCTATTAATTTTTCATTCAATTCTTATCAAAAAAAAAAAGATTCTGAAACTTAATTTTTTTCGTGTGGTCTAATTAATATTTCAAAGCTACTCAGCCATAATATTAGAATTTGCATTTATTATGACAACTTTATCAATTAACTTTCATTTTTCTGGTTCCATCAACCTTTTCATCAACCTATTATAACAAACTTTTGGAAATATTACAGAATTTTTTTCCAAGTTTTTTTCACATTCTTTTTTTCACATTCTTTTTTTAGTGGGAACTTTAAAAAATCGGCATTCCCTCGGAGAGTTGTTTTTCAACTTTTAGATTCAAAGAAATTATTCTGAATTTCTTTTTGATTTACATGAATTTTCGGAGTGTGGATCGAACATTTACTGCTTCATAAACGAAATATTGGAAGGACTTAAATCTCAGCATCAGTGGCAGATGTCTTCTAAGGGTCCAGAGTGTGCATTTTTGCGTGGCGGTGTACAAGGATCGGTGTTTACACTTTTTTGAAGCTATCGTGCCATTTTCTTGAACAGCGACGGTCAATAATATGATACACGAAAATGTATTTTTCAATTAATATATGGCATTTTTAGGAGTCTGGAGCTGTCAAACTTATTCCTAGTTTTTCAGCTACTTGGCGATTTCTGAAGAATTCTTTTTTGGCTAGTCATTTACTGAAAACGTGTGTATTTCAGAAATCGTCGAATAGCTGATAAAGTGGAATATTTCATGGAACTCTGCAAATGCAAAGTTTCTAATATAGGTCTGTTTTACAGCCTCCAAAGTATTCAAAGTGGTCAGGAACCTGACATCCAAGCTCGAGACTTCTGAAACTGCCTAAACCAACTGAAAAATGCGTTTTTGTAAATCTTTTTGACCGATCCTGTATGAGAGATCGGTCGCACAACTCGATTCAGTCTCAGACCGGAGATTAGTCATACGCGATTGAATTAAACCAACTGTCGGAAGGAGCGGCGCCAGGATCCGCTAAAGATCAATCAAGAGAAGGAGTCAGGAGGAGGAGATGAGTTGTAACAAGAAGAGAGCGTGGATAAGAAGAGAGGAGCAAAAAGAATCTGTCCAGAAAAAAACATTTATTCATTTCGTTTCTCGATTCTCAAGAAACTTAGTATTTTGAATTTTCTCGGATTTTTTGCTAAAAGAATACATATTGAGCCGAGACTTCATATTTCTGAAATAAACTAAAAAACCAAATGTACAAAAAAAAACGATCATAAACAATTTTCATTTGTTTAGAAGTATAACTTTTCGGTAGGCGTTTCGTATCAGCATTCAATAAACAGATTTTGACTTTTGACCTAGAAAAGTAAACTTTTTCAGTATAAAAGAGCCGGTCTAGAAAGAGTCGAGCACCCAAAATGCGACTGATTTGCCTTCTGTTTCTACTCATTTCGCTTCTGGAGTCAGCTCCAAGTACTTCAGAATGCAAATACGAATCCTTCAAGGCTAAAACGTGTCTAAAGGTGGGCAAGCTTATCAATTTGAGATTAGCAGGATTTTTATTACTTTTTTCAGTTCATCACAGCTGACGTCGAGAAGATTGGTCCCAAGGAGGAATTTGACGCAAAAAAGTCGAAATTCCAAGACTTTTTCACTTGTCTCGGAGAACCGAAATGTGAACACTCACGAATGCTTCTAAAAATAGAGAAGACATATATGGATATAATGGAGAGATTCAGCGAGATTCATTCATGTCTTGGAAATGTAAATGAGCTTTTGAAGTAGCTTTTTTATGCGGGAAAAATCGGAAATCACTAGAGTTTCTAAAATTCAGAAATTCTAAAATTCCCTAATTCTTTAATTGTAAAATTCTTAAAATTGAAAATTCGGAAACGTTCGATTTCAAAGACTCAAAAATTCGGAAACTCAAAAAGTCAGAAATTCAGTAGTCGAGAAATTCAAAGATTCGTAAATTCGGAATTTCGAAGATTTTCAAAATTATCAAATTTCCCCATTCTCAAATTGCAAAAATCAAAAATTCAATATTTTGAAAAAAAGTTGAATTTTTGAAAAGTTTGGAGAAATATGAAATTTCTTAAATTTGAAAGTTTTAAAATTTTTAATCTTAGGAAACTCAAAAATTCAGAAATTCAGTGATCAAGAAACTGGAAAATTTAGAAATTTTTGAAATTGGAGAACTTGGAAATTCTCGAAAAAAAAAATCAGAAATCCGGTAATCATGAAATTCGAAAATGGGATAAACCAGAACCTCACAATTTAAAATCTTTATTTTGAGAAATTATCAATTTTTTTCAAAATTAGAAGATTCTGAAATTCAGAAATTCCAAGTTTCAAAAATCCTGGCTTCCAGAATTTCAAAGTTTAAAATCCGGAAAGTTAGCAATTCTGATAAATAGAATTTCATAGTCAGATATTTACTTTTGAGAAATTCAGAACTAGTTGAGGCGAGCCACCTCCTTGCCAACAGGTTCAATTTCTCGACGGGATTCTTCCATTAGCCAAATTTTTAGACGCCTATTTTTTGCAGAGAACCTACGAACGACACAAGCACACATGTAATTATAAGGAGAAACTTTTGAATCGAAAGGACCCCAAATTCGCCGAATGTATGATTGAGAAAGTTGGAAAAGATGAGAAATGTAGTTCTGCCGACTTTGAAAAGTTCAAGGAGAGCATGAAATTGATGCCAGGGATGTTCAGAATGATGAGTGATTATAAGGAAAAACGAGACGAAATCGAAAAAATGAGTGATAAGAAAAATGATAATTAAATTGAAATGCACATTGATTTTTAAAATTCAATAAACGATGAATATTCATAAGTTTTGGAGGTTTTCCTGATAAAGCATTATCAATAAAGTCCTTTGAAATGTTACGGAATAGGACCAATAAAAAGCCTGTAATCCTACAAAACTCCCAAAAGGAATTCGATGCAAAAACTGGGAGATCAAATGTGAATCTCATCCTCCATACGTCACGAATCTTCTAGAGTCGATTCCTTTGAATTCCGATTTCCTGAAAATTGAATCGGAGTCATTTGGGACGGATTTGCTTAACAAATGGAACGGCAAAGGAAATGAGTTTGAAGATGGAGATTCATTGAAATGGCTGTGAAAATTGGAATTTTTCTAGAAATGAACATGAATTTTTATACGTTTTCTTCGCTCCCAAGCAATTTCAGAAAGACTTCAAATAGTGATTTGACATATAAACGTAAACTAACTCTACGAACTTACTAAATACTTATCAAATTTTCAAGTAATTCCTGCCAGAAAATAATCATTTTGAAACAGATTTTTCCTGCTAATTTTCCAAACAATTAAATTTTTCAAAACTTAATTTTCCGAAGCTAACCAGACATAATATTAGAATTAACCCTTGACCAGCTTACAGAAAATCCTTTATTTTTCTGATTACATCAATCCTTTGAAGCACAAACTTTTGAAAAGTTTTACATCCCTTTTTAGTGGCAACTTCTAAAAATCGGTATTCCATCGAATTGAAAAAATCGTTCTGAATTTTTTAAAAAATTTATCCGACTTTTTGGATCAATACTGTTTCATAAACTAAATATTGGAAGACTTGAATTTCAAAATCACTAACTTAAGATAGAAAGGAGAATAATTGTTCGGGTCCAGAGTGCGCATTTTTGAGGGACGGTGTACAGGGATCGGTGTTTACACTTTGGAACCTATCGGTCGGCAAGCGTTTGTTGCGACCGCGTAGCTCACAATTAGTGGATAACATTGCAGACATTTAGAGAGTAGAATTTTTCAATTATTCTTTTTTTTTTGGAGCCTGCTAAATCAAGTGCTATTTTTGAAATATTTAAAAACTGACATTTTACAGAAGTTCCGGATATGATAATTGAACTTGATACCGAGTTTCTTTCTCGAGATGGAGTTGCAGGGAGAAGAATAGAGCTAATGATCAAAATGGAATCTATCGGCGACTGTCATTTTCTGAGTAGGGAGTGTACTCGATTTCGAGCTCCTTCATTTGATCGTTTGATATCAATTGTACTTTTGCCCCAACAATCGTCCCTTTTAATATCAACTGTATGATTCATCTGCCCACACAGATTCCATCCCGCTGCACATTCCTATCCCTTTTATAAACTGTTAATTCCTCCCCCATATTTCTTATATAAAAGCGAGCCAATGCGAGCTCATTCTCATTTCATAATTTTTATCATTATTGTTTTATTTTATCTCTATCGTTATATTTCTTTATATCTTTAGTTAATAAATGGTTTAATTACCCAAGTTTGAAGTTGCAAACTACATCTACAAGAACTACTGAAGCACACGAAGAAAAATAATGGCAAAAGTATAACTTTCTACTAATATCGTAAAAGAGAAACAGCAAGTTAGCAAAACTAAGTAAATGTAATCTTAAACTGTCATTTCTCATTTTTTATTGAAAAATGGGGAATTTTCAAATAGGTATAGTACCGGTCAATGTGATTTACAAAAACGCATTTGTCAGTTGGTTTTCGTTGTTTTTAGGAATCTGGAGCTCGGCGTTCAAGGTTCTGATCACTTTGAAAAGTTTGGAGGTGCAAGACAGACCTAGATTGAAAACTTTGCATTCACAGAATTTTTGAAAATTCCTAGTTTTTCAGATATTTGTCGATTTCTGAAGAACACCCTTTTTCCTGTTTTTTGTACCGAAAACGTGTGTCTTTCAGAAATCGGCAAATCGTTGAAAAACTAGAGATTTTCTAAAAATCCAGTGAATGCAAAGTTTAAAAATGACCGAAAATCAACTGAAAAACACGTTTTTGTATTTCTTATTGCCCGGTACTGCATGTGGTAGTGGCTACAGTAATCCATATCTAATGCCGTATAGAACATTGGATTCACATAGAAGTTGAACTTACAAGGTACTTGTTACAGTAATCTTGTGAAGTAGGTGGAATCTAAAAAATGAGTCGGATGATAAAATCACTGTTTTCCTACGTTTCTATGAAGTGTGTTACTTTCCAGTTTCAAGGTTTCCATGTAATCGGTGTACAAATATCAAATATACTTTTCCGTGTATAAATATCAAATATACAACTATAGAAGGATTTTCGAAAGTTTAAACTCTGCATTTTAAGAATCGTAGAAGATTCACCCAATTTCTGGGAAATTCACATTACGGCTCCCGGACATTGCGCAACCGGACATTTCGCAGCCGCGACATTTCGTAGCCGGACATTTCGCAGCCAGACGTTTCGAAGCCTCTGATAACGTCAGAAAATCAGAATTCCAAGTTCTTCGATTTTGAAAAAAGTATATATTAATGTCAGAAATTGAATTTTCGAAGTATTCGGCTGAAAAAAAATCAAATTTCAGCTGAAAAAATAGCAAGCAAGTATTCAATCAATTGAAAAATGCTAAATCTTCATTGTTATTCAGAATTTGTTTTTAAAATATAAGATTTTAGAAAGTTGGAATTCTAGAAGAAAAAAAAAGAAATTCTAAAAAATATCATAACAGTGAAGATTTAGCAGTTTTCCATTTATTGAATACTTGCTTGCTATTTTTTCAGCTGAAATTTGATTTTTTTCAGCCGAATACTTCGAAAATTCAATTTCTGACATTAAAATATACTTTTTTCAAAACCGAAGAACTTGGAATTCTGTTTTTCTGACGTTATCAGAGGCTGCGAAATGTCTGGCTGCGAAATGTCCGGTTGCCAAATGTCCGGTTGCCAAATGTCCGGGAGCCGTCTGTTTTACATCCTCCAAAAATTTCCAAAGTGATTGGAAACGGGACATCCGAGCAGCAGACTCCTGAAAATGGTCAAAATAACTGAAAATCAACTGAAATTGTTTTTTTGTATCTCTTATTGATCGGTACTGTGCATTTTATGTAGCCTCTTAACATCAACCCTTCAGAAATCTTCTGAAATTACAGAAATTTTGAAGCAGAAAAAATTTCGAAAATGTTGAACTCTTTCAAATCTTCAAACTTTTTGTTTCCCAAAGCTTTTCTGTTTCATCCCATCAATTTCCCTCCTAACTTTTTTGTCATTTTTAGTCGATATTCTTTCTCTCAAATAACTATGCAAATTCGCTCCACTGAACCACCACACTACTGAAAATGGTATGTGAAAAAAAGTGATTTATTTTGTTTCAATATTTGAAAAATAACAGAGAAAAGAAAAAAAAACAGTGAAAATGTTTTAAAGTGGCAGAGGACAACCCATACGAAGTGTGTGCTGTTAGAGTTTTTTGGTTGTAATGATTTGATGGTCAATTTGGGGTAATTATAATAATTAATTATTAAGGGTCAGCCCATTATTACAGAACTAGAAAGAAGGGGGATGAAAGAGATTGGGGTGGGGGAGAGAGAACATAAGTTGAAAGTCTAAAGTACTGTAGACCCTATTAAAGGGACATACAGTAAGATTTAGGCGGCGACTTGTTTGGTTGGTTTGGCGTGAAGAGCGTGGCATCCCCAGATGGCAATGATGGCGGAGAGGGCGAAGCAGAGGACGGAGAGCGAGACGACGGAACTCACGAAGAATGGCTCAGCGATGCAGAGAAGATCGGTGGACTCGGCGAGGCTGGAAATTGATATTCGAAGTTTTGTAATTCAGTTTTCCACTAATGAACTAATATTGAGACTAATTGGCCCTTTAAATGTTGAAGTTGAAACAGTAAACTTTTTTACATGTCACCAGCCTGTTTGCCATAACTTCGAGCTCAATTATCTCAATTCCCGTAAAAGATATCGAAAAACTGTCAACTGATAAAACGTGTATCATAATATCACCTACGTTTTATTAGTTTACAAACTTTTAGTATCTATTACATGAGCTGAGGTAATTGAGCTCAAAGTGCAAGCATGGTTTTTTTGTTTCGTCTGCTCAAAACAACACGTTTGGCTCATGCTTATAGGTTTGTTAATGCTGTATCAAACTACTTTCAGTTTTTAAAAACTCGTTGAAACCGCTCAAAACAAAACATTGCAAATTGCCACTCTTAATTGTAAGACAAAACAACCGTTACCGTATTTTACCTAATTCCTCTAACAGAAGCCCACTCAAACGTTCTACTTTTAGCTCAATTATATCCGTTCACTTCAAAGGTATCAAAAAGATATCAATCGACAACATTTGTATAATGATAAAACCAACATTTTATCAGTTGACATTTTTAAGAGCATTCATATCAGAGATGAGCGGAAGAGATTTACGGAAATTTACGGAAGACGGTTTATTTTCAAAATGAAAAATGCTACCAAAAAGTTGTGAACGGACAAAATGTAGATCTCAATGAGAGTTATTTATTGGTATAAAAGTTATTTCATAATAGTGATGGGGAGTTGAGATATGGCGTTTCTTCCGTGTTCCGTCTTCTGTCTGGCACACGGAAGACGGAAGAAGACTCTATTTAAATAATCCAACAAAATTTCGAAACAATTTTGTCTTCCGTAAATTTCCGTAAATCTCTTCCGCTCATCTCTGATTCATATATACCAAGATAATTGAGCTCAAAGTGAAAGAGCATTTACAGAGCTTTGAGGTCAGTCGTATTAACATAGCCTTCTGGACTTATGAATACTGTATCAAACTACTTCCAGATTTCAAGAACTTGTCGAAACCGTAAAAAATGAATCATCACAAATAGTGGATTTTAAGACGATACTTGAATATTTGCTTAGCTTGTGGTTAATTTGTATTTGATAAGCTCTATGGAATCGAGAACACATCGAAACATCAAATAAAGTTCAGAACCTCAAAAATGTTGAAGACCATTTTCAAATTTTCAAGGCTCTAAACCCTTAATCTTAAAACATGCTAATCGATGAATATACCGGTGTTATAAATACTAAATTTTTAAGTGATTCGTTGCCAAATACGTACATTTTGAAACATTATTTTTGTCAATAGTCATTAAAGCTAGCTTGACTCTACTAATAGTATTTTGAAAGCCATTTTTCGTCCTAAATTACAGTTCCTAATTCCTTAGCAAATAGGGACTGCTCGAAATTTTTTTTCAAAAAGGACAAGCTTACCTTGTCATCAAAGTGTTGTTTCCCATCTCTATCTCCTCCTCATCCTCTCCCTTGGCGAAGACTCGAATAATAGCGGATAGTCTCTCCTCGGTCTCTCCAGCCTCCAAATCAACGGATCTCTTCTTTCTTCCGTGGGACATGAACAACTCGTTGGTTCCAGAATCCAAACAGTTGGACACTGGACATCCGTTTGGTCCGGCACAGAACATAATCGAGCACACAATCTGAACATCATAAGATCCATCGAGACGGAAAGCGCGGAGGTCAGATTTCAGACGATTCTTATCAAAGTCTTGCTCGACTGGTCCAACTAGTGCTGGATATCTTGGGCATCCATTCTCAATAAGGGTGAATGGAACAGTATCTCCGAATCCGCCGACACGAGTAGCAGTACACTCAGTAACCATCATGTTGTGTGGTCCAGCTTGTTCGGAGGTAATCACAAGAAGGAGTGGATCTCCGATAGAGGCCTTGTGAAGTGGCTCCTCGAGTTGGTTGAGGATCTGAAGCTCAGCCGTGACTGGTGGTGGGGTGGCGACATCCAAGACGGTGGTGTTCTGAGAGGAGGCTTCGTAGATGGTGGTGACGACTACCGATCCTTCCTTAACCATCTTATCCATAGAGACGTCGCAAGAGACACGGTAGAAACGATCCCATTCAGTGGTGACTTGATGTGGGAGGACTCCGTCGAGGGAGACAACAACGAGAGCTTCCATCTTTCCATCACGGATAACAGTTCCGCAGTCAGAAGTGACAGTTGGTGGTGGGAAGGTGATAGAGATCTGTTTGGCGTTCTCAACGACTTGGGAGCAGGTGGAGAATCTCTCGGCGGCGTAAATGGCTCCAGTGTATGGTTCTTTGGTGTTGACGATGAATCGGATTCCCTCGTTGGTGCAGAGAGCCATTCCTCCGAATTGGGATTCACAGTTGAACTCGTAGTAGTCCATTGATGGGTTGGCCTTGATGTTGGCATCCTGGCGGCCGACGGCGTAGATGAAGCAGGAGGAAGCGGTGCGGTCGTAGTTGATGGACTTGCAGTTGAGGTTCTGGAAAATAGTTTTTATAGGATTGCGAAGTTTCAGAATGGTGGAAATTCCTAATTTATAGGCATAAGAATAGACATAAGGCAAACACGGGCCATAAAAAATTCTACTGTTTCTGTTGCCTCACAAATTTGGAGACCATTTAGTCCAGACTATTCTGGGATCGAAAAATTTTCGTTTAGTTTTGATTAAAATTCGATGTAAAATATACGATTACATTTGTCTTGAAAAAAGCTTTAAAATAAGACTAAACACGCCTAAGATCAGTTCACTGTAGTTATTGGGTGCGTCGCAGTCGACCAGCCTTTTCAAGCTACTGTAACTCGATTACTTTTGATCGCATTTTTATGAAAATTACAAGGTAAGATTTGTCTTGAAAAGAGCTTCAAAAGGACTCATCAAATAAATTTTACTCACTAAAGGACCGAAGATTTGGTCGGGACCATTGTTCGGAATATATGACGTGCCCCTTTATTTACCTGGAAGCAAAGCGAGATACAGTCCGAGATGGTGACTCCTTGAGCAGAAGCAACAACCTCTCCCTCGATGGATGACCCGATGAATCTCTCAAAGGCGGCTTGTTGACGGCAGGTGGAGGAGGACAAATCGGCTGTAAAATACCCGATGTTATGGCGCAAAATCATCCGGATCACTTACCAGCAACACAAATTGGCTCATAGTAATCCTTTCCAACGACTTGTCCTTGTTGATCGGCACGGGAGAAAGTGTCCTCATCGGAGACAATACAATTCTTCTCCTTTGGATTAAACTCAACAGATCTGCAGAAAGTGTTCAAGGAGTCCAGGCACTTTTGAAGGCAATAGGATTCCTGGGCCTCAACGGATTGGGTATGATCGTAATAGCGGATTTCGAAGTTGGTGGTCTTCACGAAGACCAAGTTTCCACCGGATGGTCCGCAACGGTTTTGACGGGACAAGCAGTTGTTATCATAGTAGTCGATTCCCTCGGACATACGAACATGGGTTGGTTTGGATCTCTTGTCTTCTACCGACAACTCGCAAAGAGAGTTTTCATAGTGGAAGTTGACAGATTTGCAGACAAACTCCTTCTCCTTAAGACAAGCCGAGAGACAGTGCTCGCGGTTCTTAACGGTGACAGATTTCTTGACGAAACCTTCCAATTGAGTGTTGCGAGCGCGCTCGAAGGAGAACGATCTGTAGGTGCAGGCCTCATGGGCAGACACGTTTGGAATGCAAGTCTTCTCATAGTAGAAGTTGTTGGCCGATGGGTTAGCGGTCAGCTGGGAGGTTCCGGCTGGGGTGGCAGCGTCGTCGAAGAAGTAGCATGTCTCACGACCGTCGAAGTTGAAGGAGGCGCAGACTCTTTGGGCTCCGGTGGTTGGTTCGATGTTGTTACGGCAGTATTGGGCACAGGTCAAGTCGTGTCCTGGAAGAAATTATTGAAACTTAAAATGGTTTTCATACTGTAAAACCTCTAATAGAAAGATTCCCTAACTTTTAATTTTGTGCCACTTTACTCGGCTCCTGTCAAAGATATGATTTTTCAGATTTCTCAAAATGAATATAGAAACTTCAATAATAGAGTGGTTACACCTGGAAAATTTGAAAAACTGCTGTTACAGTAATCTAATAATTCTATGATCTAATTAATAACTGAGCTGCTTGATTCATTTAGTGACTAAATTTTCAACGAATTCAACTTGGTACTAAAAAACCCTCCATTTTCGAATTTTTGATACCTCTATCATTTTGACAGTGGCTTTTCTCGCTTCCTGTCAAAGATAGGAATAAGCTGTTAACTGATAAAATTTTTATCATAAAATTACCAATATTTTTACAGTTAGCCCTTTTTTATATCTTTCATAGGGACTGAGATAATTGAGCTCAAACTTGTCAGTGGCTGCACGGGTTTCACGGTGTGTGGAACTTTTGAAACATTCATGTTTCATAAAGCTGGTGGCAAATCCTCTTACAATGTTAGTTTTGAATTCTGTCATTCGTCTGTTCGAGTGCAAAGTGAGTTATGATTCCGAAAAGTCACAAAAAAAATATGTTTCAGGAACTTGAAAAATGGCTTATCTAAAATTAGCAATGTTGTTGGAATTCTACACACTCGAAACTTTGAAAACAATATTCCTATACTAACATGTCAATCTGTTACAGTACTTTTAAAAATTACTAAGGTTTCAACAATCTCATAAAATTGATCAAGATGAAAATGACATATTGCATGAATTGTCTTACGAAAATTTATTTACTTTTAGAGAATTCAAAATGATCAGTTTTCATTTTTTTTTCCGACATTGTGATATGTGAATCTACTGTTTCACCAGTTCCATACGTAAAAACTGCTTCGTTTTTCAACACTCTTATTATGTTTAACTCAAAGTAACCTAAAACTGACTTTGACCCAATTTATCTCGGTTCCTGTAAGAGATTTCAAAAAAAGATCAACCGATAAAATGTTAAAGATATTGTGATAAACATTTTGTCAGTTGACCACTTTTTAGTATCTTTCACAAGAATCCAGCGAAATAGGCTCAAATTTGAAAGCTACGGAAGTCATTCTTTTGTAGCGTTTACCATAATATGTAGTAGCGTGAAAGTATTTTCACTCAATAACTTATTCAGTCCATGTTACAGTAATAATTTTTTTAATGTTAAATTTTGATAATCCGAAAAGATCCGTCGAGCTATGTGGCTACAGTAATCTTTACAAAATGAAACTGTGATTCGATATAGAAATTATCTGGGTTCCTGTAAAAGATATTGAAAAGTGGTCAACTAATACAATGTGCAGGGTATTATGATAAGCATTTTGTAGGTCGCCCATTTTTTGATATCTTTCACAAAACCCC
Organism: Caenorhabditis briggsae; assembly: GCF_000004555.2. Taxonomy (NCBI): domain Eukaryota; kingdom Metazoa; phylum Nematoda; class Chromadorea; order Rhabditida; family Rhabditidae; genus Caenorhabditis; species Caenorhabditis briggsae. The sequence continues at coordinate 2,607,282 of NC_013487.2, read as the reverse complement.
TGATCCCTGTACGTCTATCTTAGGTCACTCATCTCCCAACTTTCATTTTTGTTTTCTCTCTCAAGGAAATCGAAAATGAATCGAAAATCGAAATCGAAACCACCCCGGAAAACTGCCTCCCTTGGCTACGCGGTCATCATCAAAAAACTAGGTCAATTAGAGAGGCGCGACGCCAACAAGACGAACCTGCTGTAGAAATGACGACTGGGGTTCCATCAAGACGGGCGCGTGGGATACGAACGAAGGCTGTCGTCTCGTGGGAACTGCACTCGAAGACCGCTTGAGCTGTTAAGAAACTGCCGAGCAGCAAGAATATCACCCGTGGCGACATTTTTGGTTTTGGTATTGCCTGAAATGGAGATTGTTAGATTTATAAGGTTTGGATTTTTACAAAGAACCGACAATCGGAAAAAAAATTGCTGAAGAAAAGTATACAATTCAAAAAGTGAACAGTTTGAAACCGATGATTTTTGAAAGGATCGGAAATCGGGAAATGGTAACAAGGCACTTATTGAGAATTGCTATAAAAAAATATAAAATGTGGACATTTTGAAACCGAAATTCGTCAGAAAAGTCAAGAGTGTTGCCAGTTGAGGAGGGCTTTTATGAATAAGAAAAGGCGCGAAAAACTGGATGAGGCGGAATATGTGGTGATCAAGGAGAGAACGGGAAGAAGAAGAAGAAGGATGAATCAACGGATTGGAAACTCGGAATCTCGGGAGACAGAAAGAGAAGGAGATTTTCGGGATCAGAACAGGAGATACAATATTGCCTATATATGGGAATGGAAAATTGATGATGATGACTGTAGTAGGTAGACAGATAAGGTAATCAATATATTAAACTCAGTATTCATGGATTGTAGAGAAAAATCGCTCAAAATACATAAGGTTTAGAACATGTAATTTTTCAGTTTTTTCTAGGAAAACAAATTCAGTGGGATTCTCGGAGCTCAATTCAGATTTTCTTGGCAAAAACCCGTCAACTTTGAGCTCATTTATCTCATTTCCTGTGAAAGATATCAAAAAGTGGTAAACTGATAAAATGTTCATGATAATATCAAAAATATTTTATCAGTTGACAGATTTTTTATATCTACTACAGGAACCGAGATAAATTGACTCAAAGTGGTAGGTACAACCTTACATTGATCAATTTCTATTGAGAATTTGACACGATGAGGGAATTGAACCATCAGCATGAAAGTCTTATTTCTCAATAAATACTGCAGTCTTTGTTACAGTATTTGTTTAAACCATTTATCTGAATAATCCCTAAACGGGAAATTCGTATACTTTTGTGGACCTTGTTACAGTAATCTTCACAAAAAGAAATATAGAATTTTAACTTGATCTATAGGGAAAGAACAACCACTGGATTCGCATGTAGAAGTTAAAATTACTAGGTTCTTGCTACAGTAATATTTTTTGCCGAATTTCAGATTGTGATAAGTAACACACGAGAGACTCATTGACTTAGTAACAGTAATCTTTACAGCTCTCACAATCAATTCTGATTTGCCTATTCTTGGAAAATGCAAATTTTGAAATGTTGAATTTTTTTTGGTTTCAAGATTTTCATATTTTTTCGAAATTGAATTTTGCACTAATTTTCTTGGCTACTCATAGCCCTTTTTCTCAATTGCCCTTTTCCTGTAAGAATCGGCTAAAATCAGTAAGCTGAAACCAAAAAAATTGTATCTCTGTTTTGTTTTTAAGTGGGACTGCAAAGTTATTGGTTAAAGTTATTAGTTACATTTTAAAGCTCATGCGATCGCTAAGATTACGCTTGCAACCGCGTAGCTTATCCGGTACAATAATAGACGATCTACAAAATACTTTTTTTCTGTTCCAGATACCTAATATCTGACTGATTGATTTTTACTAAAGTATTATCAATTCGTCTATTATATCCCCATATTCCATACCAGGTACAGAACTAATACGCTATCTCCTTCCTCCCGAAAAAAGATATCATCTCCTTTTTTCTGTACACACATAATCGGGATCAGTCACTCATAGACACAGGGGGATACGCACTAATCGGATTGATATGACCTTGTGATAAGGAGAAGAGACAGTTCGGGAAAAGGAAGATCCTGTACTAACCACTGCCAGGAAGATCGAGGGGGGGGGTGTTTAGGTATGGAGGATGAATGAAAATGATGGAATCGAAAAATTGGATTGGGGAACTTGAGGGAAATTTTGGGACTAGATGAAACAGTTGAAGAAATGTGTTTCGTATTAAACAAGGTAAAATCTTTAAACAATTAGTGAAAAAATAAAACAGTAAAAATTTTCTAGCTATTTCTTTGAATTGTCATTGTTTGCTTATAAGAGTTCTGAACTTACACACCAGATATTTAAAGAGCCCGTTGAGTTACGCGGTCACTGAAGGAGTACGGTAGCTATCGAAACAGAGTCGGAGCAAAACGCACACTCTAGCAATTGAGTCCACCTAGTATTCCATCGGAAGCGATGAGCCAAATATGGAAAGCTAACATAAACACAAGATGGAACCGGAAAATTTAACTTGCAAAAAATTTAACTTGAGCACAATTATCTTGGTTTCTACAAAAGATATCTAAAATAGGTCAACTGATAACATGTTGGTGATAACATGACAAATATTTTATCAGTTGACACATTTTTTATATCTTTCACGGGAACTGAGATAATTGCACTGCAGCTGAATCAAAAATGAGAAAATCTAGGATATTTTAATGGCACGGTGAAACAGTGGAAAATGTAGTGGATAAATTGAAAACCAACTTAAAGTCGAAAATTTAAAAAAAATGGCTCAAGTTTGGTGGCTCATCCCACTCATCACCACTTTAGAATCATTGGATTACTGTAGCAGTAAATTTTCGAATGCTCCAGGCGTAAGTATTGTTATTGCATCTTCGGAAAGTGCGTGAATCATGATTTTCGTCTTTCATGATGTTCGTAACATTTTTGAAGAAAAACATCATGAAAAAAATGGAAGTCAAAAAATTGAAAGGTTACTGTAACACTAATCCGAGTAGCGCAAATATGTGAATTTGTTTTTGAAAAATGAATTGATAGTATATGTAATTTCGTAAAAAAAATCCCTAGGAAAATTTCGAATTTTCGAAAACACATTTTGCCAAAAAACAGGATCCCGAAAACAAATCTTGAAAAATCGAATTTTTGAAACCGCAGAGAATTTTCAAAGATTTTGGACTTTAGAATTTTAGAAAGGATCAGAAGCATGGGAACCTGAAAATCCAGAAAATCTTAAAGTAATAGGAAATTTACTATCCCAAAATTCGAAAATCTCGAGTTCTGGAAATTTAAAAGGATAAAATATTTTTTCAAAAATATTCAAGACCTCCGGGTTCTAAAAATCTGGAGCCTAAGAATCTAGAACACCCAGAATCTTTTAAAACGTCTAGATATCAAAAAGTGCTAGCAAAAACAGCTAGGAGACAATTCAAGGGTAGGAAAGCCACAGCAAAACTACCGCACTTCCTCTAATAGTAGCCCCTCTTAAGCCATCAACTTTGAGCTCAATCCTTCATTTAAGGAAATGAGGTAAATTGTTCAATTCATCGAAAAATGGACAAGCTCGCAGTTGGTGGTACGGTATATGAACTTTTCTATGTCCCTTTTAAGTCATAAGGAGAAACAGGGAATCTTTACGACTACTACCCCAAGGAATCCATAGATAAACAAAGTATACAAAAAGGGATATATAACCATCAGTACCATCAGCACGGAAAAACGCAGCGATGTGTATCCCGAAAGAAAAGGAATAAGAAGAAGGAGGCGAAGATTCGTATCTATCTTCCGGAGAAAGGGGGTCGCCGTCTAAAGGAGGGGGGGGTCGTATCTTTCTCCGAGAAACAGAAGTGACAAGGCCTTGACCGACTTACCTTCTTTCGTTTTGGAGGAGGCGGAGGAGAAAAGATATCTCTTCTTTTCTCCTTTTTGTACAACATTCCAATGGAATGTTGGCCTCGATTTCCTTTTCTAGGCCATGTTAGTACTGTGTTTTTGGTTGATTTGGGGAGAAGGGAAAGTGACTAAGGGAGATTGAAAGGGCAAATCCTTGTTTCGGGAATGGTCATCGAGGAAACTTGAGAAGAAGCTAAATCTAGTTGTGTGATGAAACGAACTTTAGAACTTGAGAATAAGGAGCAAATTGGGTGGAATGACATGGACATTGAAGCTTCAAAAAAGGCACTCGTGGCTTATAAGATCTGATCAAAATTTCAAGAGAATAACTGTGGATTTCTGATTAAAGGGGGTTTCCTTGGGTCGCTAAGTCTATCACTGAAAGAACGGCCTAATTAGTCCTCGGTCTTATGGATACGGTATGAAAATAGTAGCCCCTGGGGTTTTATTTGGTCATGAGCATGAGTTGTCCACCGTTAAGACCTTCCTTGGATTTGCCATGGTTACTGAACCTCTAAGCCTGGTGAAAGTGTAACGTGAAGTTTAACAAAATATTAAATTGTTAGTGAAACGGAAATTTTGAATTTCAGAAAAAAATCCTGTTTCCGATTTTCAATATTTTTTGGAGAATTTTTCAGGCAATTGGTACGATCATCTAACTGCCTTTTTTGAACTATGACCACATATTTGTGCTATTCGGATTACAGTAATCTTTCAATTTTTCGACTTACTGTATTCTCATAACGCTTCATCTTCAAAACGAAGGAAAATCAAGAAATGATAGTTTTTAGAATTTTGAGATTTATCGAAATGGATGTAGGATATCAATTGCAGAGTACTTACACCTGGATAATTTGCAAAACTACTGTTACAGTAATCCAATAATTTTAATTTGATGATAGTGTAACTAATAAGTAGTTGAACTAAGAAACTCATTTAGAAACTAACAATAAGATTTCATATTTTTCCAAAAATAATTTTCGAAAATTCTGGAAAAAATCCTGTTTCCGATTTTCAATATTTTTGGAGAATTTTTCACGGAATTGGTATGATTCATTTTTCAGCAATTACCACATATTTGCGCAATTCGGATTACTGTTACAGTAATCTTTCAATTTTTCGAATCACTGATTTCTCATAATTTTCATTTCCAAAACGGTTAAAAAATCAAGAAATTATAGTTTTTCGATTAATCAGATTTATTAAAATGAAAAGGAGATTAAATAACTGAGAACTTATATCTAGAAAATTTGAAAAATTGCTGTAACAGTAATCCAATAATTCTAATTTAATGATATTCTAGCTGATAACTGAGAGTCAGCTTTATGGATTTTTTTTCAAACTTTGATTACAGATCCATTTTTAATTCAGGCACCAAAGCGTTCACACGTATTTAGCCACTAAACTTTCAACTGTTTTACCTTATCACTAAAGTTTTTCCCACTTCTGCTTTTTGATATAGATAATACTTGGTTCTGTGTAGCCCTTTTGAGCTCAATTACCTCGTTCCCTTTAAGGGTTATTCAAAATTTATCAACTGATAAAATCTTTATCATAATATCACCAACATTTTACTGGTTGAACACTTTTTGATATCTGTTACGGGAACCGAGATAGCTTCGGTCAAGGTTTGAGGTAAGAAATCTTGGCCAAGTTTTGGTCAGAGGTTGCCCAATAACGGATACATGGCGTATCAAAGGATATTACAGAAATATTCCAAATTTAAGTAACTTCATTCTAGATAACAATCGAAATTAACTATTTTCACATATTTTCAAAGCATATGGAGTCATCGTATTATATTTGATCATAATCTATAAGACTTTATGATTTTGATGGATCTGTAATTATTTCATAAGGATAATAAAATTTTCATAATCTTGCTTTTTTTTTTATTCTGAGGTGGCACAAGAAACAATCACATGAACTTGGTATTCATCAAATTTCTGCATGAAATGAAACGGTAAATATTGGAAACTTGTGAAATGCCAAGAATATGAAATTGAGCCCTATCTTTCGTTTTCCCTATGAGAATTTTAAACTTGCATAATGATATAACACATTTCATAACTTATAAACATTAATTTAAAATTATTAATGTTTCTCGATTCTTATAGTTTTTGTGTGGATAATTGATTTATTTAGTGAGTTTAATTCGGAGCCAATCTTTATCGGAACATTTTTTGTTGTAAAGGAACAATTTAAATCGGTACAAAATAAACAAAAACACAATTCCGTCTTTACAAAAAATTCAAAATTCAAAAAGAAACATTTTATGCTTCATCCAGATCATATTATGTTTCTTTTATCACTGAATCGATTCTTTTTGAGATCTTGTTAGCACCAGCCAGTTCTTTTCGAGACTGTTGAGAACCCTTTGAACATGTAATAGAAAAACATCTTGACTTTGAGACAATTTATCTGGGTTCCTGTGAGAGATATCAAAAAGTGGTCAACTGGCAATACATTTAGCATAAAATTCGAAATATTTGGTTAGCTGACCATTTTGGATATCTCTTACAGAAAATGAGATAAATTTGGAAAAGAAAACTCTTCGATTAAGTTACTCGGGTGCGGGGTTGTAACTTCTGGTCGGAAGTTGAGGGGGTTCGGCTTTTGGTCGGATCTTGGTCAGATTTTGGTCGGTATTATGAAGCGTTGCGTGCATGCGACGCGTGCTTCACTCATTTTTGTTTATCTTTTGGAAACTGTTTTTTTACCGTTTTACCTAAAAACGTTCTTTTTTATTTTTTAGCTTATTTTTTTAAAGTTTTTTTTTTCAGAAAAATAGTATTTTTTTCCCCAAAAATCAAATTTTGGAAAGTGTTTTCAAATATGTTTTTTTCTGACAGAACACATTCTAAAAATCAAAACAATCAAGAATTTTTCTTCATTTAAGAACATCTAATTTTGGATTTTTTGTTTTCGGAATGTGTTCTATCAGAAAAAGTATGTTTGAAACCCCTAAAATTATTTTTGAAGTCTGAAATTCATCCATTCGCCTGCGTCACCACAGCTTCGAATCGGTTTCGAAATGACTGTTTTCGAAAAAGCTGGGAGAAGAATCGAAAAGTAAACCAGATATATTTCTATATTCTGAACTAAAAATAAATTTTTTTCCGATTTCAGGCAGCGACACGTAAACGTACTTCTCGACACCTTTCTCCACACCCAAGTCAACCCAAAAAGAGGATCTTCGATAACTTCAAAATGTAATGTTATAAATTTTGTTCGTTTTCTTGTATTTAAAAAAAAGGTATTTTTAATGTTGATTGTTGATACCGAGTGCAGTGTTTCTTTTAAAAATAATGAATAGTGCGAACCGAAGACGGACCCTGCTGTAATGAGGTCAGAAGTTGGTCGGAAGTTTGCCGGATCTTGGTCGGCTTTAGTAGCGGTCTTGTCCATAATACGACCAAGCAGCGCCCTGAAGCCGACCAACTTCCGACCAGAAGTTGCCGGCGACACCCGAGTAACTATGCAAACAAGATAAAACAGGTTTAACATCTTATAGAAACATAAAATTTTAGAACTTTTATATTTTTGTGTCGAAGTTTTTTTTGGAAAAAAATAGTTACCCTTTATGGTTTTTTCAGTTGACCACTTTTTGATATCTTTCACAGGAACTGAGGTATTTTGGATCAATGTTGACGTTTTTGGGTTATTCTATTATATTGTTTACGGTATATTAACAACTACTAATGTAAGATTTGAACATTACCTATTAACTTTTATTAATTGAATGAATCTGTAATTATCGACGATACAATTTTCGACTTTTCATAAAGTAAAACTTTCAGGATCTTATTGTAGACTCAAAAATAATAATAAGAAAGTCAAATAGATGATACACAAATTATGTTAAGCTTCTAGATTTATCTTGGAAAAACTACTAGTGGTTTCATTTAGCTTAAAGGAGGCGAGACAGCAAATATTTCGAGGGACAGTTCGGGGGACGAAATCGCGCCGCGATTATGTAGATCATCGGTCGGCAGGCGCCTTCGCGCCCCCGTAGCTCAGCCGGTAGCGGCGCTGTACCCCTAAGCTGCCTGTCATGAGTTCAACAGCAGTTATCTCGATTCTTGTAAAAGATTTCAAAAAACTGTCAACTGATAAAATGTTAATGATAATATCACCTACATTTTATTAATTGACCGTTTTTTGATATCTTTCACATGAACCGAGATAAATTTGGTCAATGTTTAAGGTAACAAATTTTCTACAAGTTTTGGTCAGAAGTAGCCGAAAAACGGGTATACATATAGTGGGTTATGACAGAGAAAGTTCAGTTCAATTATGCAAACATAACAATCGAAGTCAACCATTTTCACATGCTGAAGATAGAGAAGAGGAATTATATTTGAAAATTATCTATTGGCTTTTACGAATATAATGAATCTGTAATAGTTTCATGACAATTGTAAAGCTCTGAAGAATCTAGTTTTTTTCCTTTTTTCCTATAGCACTTCAAGTATTGCACATCTTCATTCGTACTTGATTTCATTAGTTCTTTGAAACTGCAATGAATTTTTCATTGAAACTTCAGGTATAACACACGAGCTGACTCCTCAAAAGATCATCTTTGAAAATATTTTGAAAGTTGGAAAAATCGCCTGTTTCATATATTTCCGTTTTTACCAGTTTAATTTTGTTGAACTACTTCCGCAATATGTGAGTTTTTGATTTCTTATTAGGACTTATGAAAAAACTTTTATTATACGTTCAAACAATCTCATCAAGTGAAGGTTATACAATAAAGACATCAAGGCTGCTTAGGCCAAACTTGCAGCGCTAGCAATATCTCCATTTTATTGGCTGCCCATACTCCGTACTTTCCGAAGATAGATCCTATCGTTCCATCGCTTCTTATTAGATAACCAGCAGCTGGTGGGCCTTCGGCCAATGATAATAAGAACTTCAAATTGATTATAGAGAATTTTGTCAAACGCATTTAGTAGCATGGTACTTACACCTAGAAAATTTGGAGTTTCTTCGAATTCTAAAACTCTCAATTGAACGAACAAAAAATCCCGGTTTCATAATTTCTATATTTTCAGTTTGCTGTTTAGTGTTCTCATTAGGACTTTGTTGGATAGTTGTTTTCAAATTTGATGATTTTGGAGATATTTGTTTCAAAAAAAATTGTTTTGAAGTTTTTTCCTGTTTCCGATTTTCCATACATACATGGACCATACTTTTTGACAATTTTTCACAGAGTCAATAGGAAGTTTTGCTAATTTTTCAACTAATTGTAAGTTCACTAAATTTAAACTCAAAAAAATTTTTCGAATTACTGTTACAGTAACCTTTCAATTTTTCGACTTTCTAATTTTTCACAATCATCCTCCAAAAAAGATGCAAAGATCATAAAATGATCGTTTTTTCGCATTTTCAGGTATTGCAAAAATGAATACAGAAAATTCAATATCAGAGTACTTTGGAAAACTACTGCTACAGTAATTCAATTATTCTAATTTTATGAAAGTGTAGCTGAAAGCTTCAAAGCCACCATAGCCATTACTCTTTCCTTTATCCACTTATTTATATTCTAATTTTTACTATTTCACATCGGTCCTAAAATATCCTCCACTTTTAAATTTTCGATATTACTAATCTCTGGTTCCTGTTAGAGATTTCGAAGATCTGTCGGCTGATAAAACGTTTTTCTTAATATCACCTTCTTATAGTTGCAGATTTTTTAAATCTCTCATCATAAAAGCGACGTAAAAAAGCGAAAATCCTTGATGTCCCATTGACCTCTGGCAGATTGCTATAAAAGAATAGGGAAGTGGATGGAAGAATCAGTTCTCGCCTTTTGGGGGCTCCAGAGAAGGCGAGGGGGGGCCTTGAGGCTTTGAGCCTTGGCCTTGGCCTTTGGCCTTTGGCCTTTGGCCTTTGGGCCCTTTGGCCAAGGCCCAAAGCTAAAGTCCCAAGTCCCATAGCCCAAGTCCCAAGTCCAAGGGCCAAGTGTCCAAGGTTCCATATTCCCAGCCCATGCCCAATGCCCAAAAACCCAATGCCCAAGCCCAAGGCCCAAGTCCCAAGGCTCAAAGGCCCAAAGGCCCAAGGCCAAAGGCCCAAGGCCCAAAGGCCCGAAGGCCCGAAGGCCCGAAGGCCCAAGGGCCAACGCCCAAGGGCCAACGCCCAAGGCCCAAGGCCCAAGGCTCAAAGGCCCAAAGGCCCAAGGCCAAAGGTCCAAGGCCCAAGGTCCAAGGCCCAAGGCCCAAGGCCCAAAGGGCCAAAGGCCCAAATGCACAAAGGCCCAAGGCCCAAAGGCCCATGGCCCAAAAACCCAAAGGCCCAAGGCCCAAAGGCCCAAGGCCCAAGGCCCAAGGCCCAAGGCCCAAGGCCCAAGGCCCATGGCCCAAGGGCCCATGCCCATGGCCCAAGGCCCAAAGGCCCAAAGGCCCAAAGGCCCAAAGCCCAAAGGCCCAAGGCTCAAGGCCTCAAAGCCTCAAGGCCCCCCTCGCCTTCTCTGGAGCCCCGAAAAGGCGAGAACTGATTCTTCCCTCCACTTCCCTCTTCTTTTATAGCAATCTGCCAGAGGTCAATGGGACATCAAGGATTTTCGCTTTTTTACGTCGCTTTTATTTTTTTTTAAATAAATAGATTTTTTGTCACGTTTAAATAAAACTTGAATGTTTTTTTTTCTGAAATCTGTGAAACTCCTTGAAAAGACTGTCTATTTGAACCTAATCATCTCGTTTCTTGTTGGAGATATCGAAAAAGTGATAACGAATGAAATGTTTAAAATATTAAGGCAAACATTTTTGTTGTTAAAAGTTTTCTGATTTCTTTCACAGGAACCTTGGTCAAAGTTTACGGTTAAACGATACAACTCTCCCAAACCGTAAACTTTGAGCCAATTCATCTCGCTTCTGGTGAAATATATCAAAAAATGATACATTGACAAGATTTTTGTTATTACATCGAAAAATTTCGCCAGTTTACTACGTTTTGATATCGTTCACAGAAACCGAGATACATTGGCTCAAATTTAGAGGTGTCATTCTATTAGTGCGCTACACAAAACGTTTTGTCGAATTACTGTTACAGTAATCTTTCAATTTTTCGTTGTTCTAATTCGATTCAATCATTTGGTTCATATTGGCACACATTGGCACTAAAAATATCCTCCACCTTTGAGTTTCTGATATTTCTTTTAGTTGGAGAACAATTATCTCGATTCCTGTAAAAGGTTTCAAAAATCTTTCAACTGATAAAATGTTACTGATAACATAATAAACATTTTATCAGCTTCTCATATCTCTTATAGGAATCGAGATAGTTAAGCTCGAAGCCATTTTTACCATGGTGACCTAGAAAACCCATTTTTTTCAAAAGTTCGGCCACCATGTTTAAATGACTACTGCTGGAAGATTCTAGAGACTAAAACGTCCTAAATCCCAATGCTCATCACAATACTTCATACATATAAAAGAAAGGCGAATTCCATAGAGAAAGTACATAACATATAAAATTGGCATTTTTTTCGAGGAGGTTGTTTAGCGGAGTGGGGGAGAGGGAAAGAAGAATTATGGTACAAAATTTGTGGCGGTTGATTAAAAGGGAAAGGGATCAATTGATGGGAATATATCACGTTACACAGAAAGAGACGGTGAATCGCACAGATTAGACGAAAAAAGGGGGTTAGTGATAAGGCGAAAAAAATCTAATCAATTCAGGGATACAAAGGGAAAGCAAATAAATATTTTTTTATCAAACAAAATCGAACAATCAAAAATTATCAGTCATATCTAGCCGACAGTGCGCCCAGCTTGCTAGCGACATCCTGATAAAACGCGGCTTGTCTCTTCAAATAAGTGCCCATCGTGGATTTCAGATCCTCCACTTTTTCAGCAGTTTGATGCTGAATCTCGGCGATCACCGCGTAGCTCATCGCGTCGATTCGCTGCTTCATCTTCTCGGCTTCCATCGATGAGAGACGTCCCTCGCTTTCACGGAATTTTTGAAGGGCTTGCTGGAAAAGATTAGGATTGCTCAGCTTCAGCAGATACGGTAGCCAAAAGATACCAAATTGGAGCTCCATTATCTCGGCTCCTATAATAGATATCAAAAATCTGTCAACTGATAAAATATTGCTGATAAAATGATAAATAGTTTATCAGTTCACAATTTTCCTAAATTCTTGAAGGAGCCCAGATAATTAAGCTCAAAGTTGACGGTACGGTATCTCTGATGGATGGCTCTAAAATAATGCTCCTCGTTTTAAATTACAGTACCCTATGAACATGAATAATGTCTGGAACGTTCTGTACAGTCCCCTTGTACGAGTACAAATTCTCCAGCACCGGCTCCATGTCGTTTTTCGTGTGCGCGTCGAAAACTTGTCCAATCTCGTGATATTCCGATGCCGTGTGAGCGAGAGCGTCCGTCAGAAGGCGACTGGCTGAAGATGAGGCTTATTTGGGTAAGGAAAACTGTGGCCTAACTTTCACAAGTTAAGTTTTCTAGGCCATCATGACAAGATGGCCTAGAAAACGCACCAGATGAATATGAGACCGTTTCTATGCAATTTAACAGGATGACCTAACTTTCTCAACATGATTTTTCTAGGCCACCACTTCAAAATGACCTAGCATTGGTCTGATGTTCACCTGGAGTCTTTTCTTGGTCATTTCACCTTGCTGGCCTAGAAAATTCAACTTGCGAAAATTAGGCCATAATGTTAAAATGGCCTGAAAATAGCTTAACATACACCTGATGTGTTTCCTAAACCATTTTCTTTGGAGGCCTAGAAATCTCAAGTTGCAAAAGTTAGGCCACCATGTTAAATCGTCTAGAAATGACCTAATATAGACCTGGTGGCATTTCTAAGCTGTTTGAGCATGATGGCCTAACTTTTGCAAGCTCATTTTTCTAGGCCATCATCCTAAATTGACCTCGAAATGTCCTAAACTTCACCTGGGTTGTTTTCAAGGGCATTTTAACATGATGGCCTAACTTGTGGTATACGAGATTTCTAGGCCACCATATTAAAGTCGCCTAGAAACACACCAGATGCATGCCAAGCCATTCCTAGGCCATTTCAAGATGGCCTAGAAACCTCAACTTGCAAAAGTTAGGCCACCATGTTAAAATCGCCTAGAAGACACAAAAATCGCGATTTCCGGCTTAAAACCCACCAACAGTTTCATCGATCTCGAACGATTGCTGGAGCGTCTTGAACGCGCTGCCCATCTTTTGCCAGTTTTGTTTGACAGCTGAAAATTTGAAAATTCGAATTTTCGCGGGAAATTCAAATCTTACGTCCAGCGAACACCTTCTGGAACATGTTCATACGCTCTTGCATCACACGCATCGCCTCTTCCGACGTCTTCACACTTCGTTGGAATCGTTCCACTTGTTGGTCGCTGGAAAAATGCGATTTTTAACATTGTGGCCTAACTTTCGCATGTTGAGTTTTCTAGGCCACCATGGTAAAATCGCCTAAAAATCGTCTGACATACATTTTGAGTGATTTCTAGGTCATTTTAACACGGTGGCCTAACTTTTGCAAGTTGAGTTTTTTAGGCCACCATGTTAAAATGTCCTAGAAGTGCTCTGATAATGACTTGGTACGAGTTCTAGGCCTTTTCAGCATAGTGGCCTAGAAAATGTTACTTGAAAAAGTTAGGCCACCATGTTAAACTGGCCTAAAAATAGTCTGACATCAATGTAGTGTTTTCTAGGCCATTCGACATGATGGCCTAACTTTTGCAAGTTGAATTTTCTAGGCCATCGAGATTAAAATGTCCTAGAAAACATACCAGGTGGATATCAGGCCATTTTAGGCCATTCCAAAATGGTGGCCTAGAAAATTCAACTTTCAAAAGTTCGGCCATCATGATAAATACTAAACTTACACCGCGTTCGGGTCCAGTGGTTGCTGGGGTACGGTAATGCAGTTCAGGAAGCTTCCGCCAATGTACTCGTCCTTCTCGGCACGTCGTTTGCCGCTCTTCCAGTCCTTCTCGTCTGTACAGCTGATGAAGTGCAGCCAGACCTGCAAGAATTATCCATGGAGCGAGTTTGCGGTGCTGGTAGGGCTTATGCGCTCTACTGATTATTTTCAGTGTCAATAGAGCGATTTTGCTAATTCAAAGCTCCTAAAAAGTGGGCAATCAAATGCCAACTCACCTCGGACTGACTCAACACGGGATGCCTACAAATCTTGTTGACCCACAACTGAAGGATGTGCTTCCGATGATCGATGAGATCCTCCTCGTACCGTCCGGCGACTTGTTTCTCGGGTAGTGGGGGGATCGGGATGAAGATGTACTTGGCGGAGAGTTGCTCGTGGAGCCAGTCAAAGTGTTTGTAGCGACGGGACACCTGACACTGGTGGATGGTAAGGGATGGCTAGAGATGGTTTTGGAGGGTCCCAGAAGGTTCTAGAAGGTTCCAGAAGGTCTAAGAGCAACTAGGACCTTCTGAAACCTTCTAGATGGTTCTAGAAGAGTCACCTACCAGAGCATTCTAGACGGTTCTAGTACCTTCTAGAGCGTTCTGAAACATTCACGATCTTCCTAGAACATTCCGAAACCTCCTAAAGGATTTCAGAAAGTTCTAGAAGGTTCTAGAAGGCTCAAACTGTTCTTATGGATTCTAAATGATTCTAGATGGCTCCAGATGGTTTCAGAGGCTTACAGAATGCCTAGAAGGGTCAAAAGAGGACTCTGGAACCATCTAGGATCATTAAGAACAATCTAGGACCATCTAAAATGGTTCTAGATGGTTCCAGAGCGTTCTAGATAGTTCTAAATAGTTCTAGATGGCTCTAACTGGTTGAAGATGGTCCTAGATGGTTCTGGACCCTTCTAGAACATACTGAACGCTGATGCACAATAAGGAACGGCGCTAGATAATTCTAGAAACTTCTAGAACCCCCTAGGCCCTCCATGAACCTTCTAGAACCCTCTAGATTCTCCTAGAATCTCCCCACCCCACTTACCTGAATATTGGTCAAACTTGACGTGATCGAGTAGGCGATAAAACTCTTCAACCCCTTCAACTTCGACTCCTTCTTCGGCTTATCCACAACGCAAGTGTAGTACTGTTGAATGGGTTTCCACTGGATGATGCCCTGATTAATGACCACCTCATGACGTTCCGAAATCGGTGTGGACGTCTTCGAGTCGCCGATGACATAAGCTTCGACTCCGGACTTGACAAAGTTCGAGAAGCGATTGATGTTCTTGTTGACTTTGCTTGAGCCGCGGTCGGCTCCGTGTTCCGAGTGACTGCGGCTGAGGTCGCGGCGAGAGTTGGAGGCCAGAGAGGCGGTCGTGGTGGTGGCTGATGGACGCGAGGGTTCCTGGAACTAGGTCAAGTTGAGGATGGTTTCTGAGAGGATGGGGGCATGCAAAGAAGCATCGTGCAGAGAATTACAAGCAGTTCGATAAATTCTAAAGCTGAGCAATCTCACAGTCTTCACAGATAAAACCACAAGAACATTACGCCCGCAAGCGATTTGAAAGAGTCTAACGCTGAGCAATCGTAACTTAAAATGTATATGATCTTTAAGACCATCAGAATAATCCAAAAGCTGAGCAATCGAGTTCAAACATGGAATTCTGAACAAAACCCAAAATGTGGAGCTACAGTAGCTAACAGGATCTGCGAAATGACGCCTGAATCAACTACCGTATCACCTCTAAAAGAAGCACACACAAGCCTTCAACTTTGAGCTCAATTATCTCGCTTCCTATAAGAGCTATCAATAATTTGTCAACTGATAAATCACTTTCACTTTAAGATAAGCATTTTATCAGTTGGCAAAATTTTGATATCTATTATAGGAACCGAGATAATTGAGCTCAAAGTTGAAAGTTGCGGTGGGCTTCTGTTAGAGAGTACTGTAGTTGAATTAGGTCTCATTTTGTAGATCTAGCTGAGTAGCTGAGCTACTGCAGCTCTATATTTCACTCTATGATTCAAGCGGAAGTTCCAAGGGCTACGGTTACTGAGGAACAAGAATACCAACTACAAAAAACATCACAAGCTCCCAAGCTTGAACTGAATTAGGCTGACAGGCTACCATGGCGATCTTAACGATCTAATGAGTACGATAACTGAGGAGCCAACTACAAACTACAAAACGACGTCACGATCCCGAAGGCTCCGAACCTTGCTATTATCATGATGTCCAGAACGAAACGACGAACGACTGTGACTGTGTACACTACCACTTGTCGCCGATTTCTCTATACGTCGTCGGCAGGACCGCTCTTCGCTGGGGCGCCTCCGACGCGCGCTATCCTGTCGGGATAGCCGCTTTTTTGTCGAGTTCGCGGAGCCGACACTACCGTTTCGTATGGTATGGTCTGGAAACGAGACCGTAGCTCGGTTGGAACTACAAAATGGGCCTAAATTTGGGATTTTTGAAGCGTTGGCTTTTGCCCAAAAGCAGCTGATCAGTAGGGTCGATTTCGGGCTTAAATCGACCATACTTTTCAGGTGCCCTTCGCTCAAAAAGCCACCAACCAGAAACCTCCACATTTAGGCTCATTTTGTAGGGCACATCAAGCTCTACTCTCCAATTTTTGAATAGATCGAAAATTTTAAGTTTGAGCTGGCCTACTGTAGCCTAGGAGCCACAGTCTTGGACCAACCAAACGACAGTAACCCTCTCTGACCTTGCTGACTGCTTCTAGTCTCATCATCCGTCGACATGTCGGTCCGGGACCCACTGGCACGGTTGTAATGATTGGCGGAGACTAACGACGGGTCATGGACAGATAGGCGGTGTTCCTTGAAAAATGGACAATATTGGGATTTTAATTTCGGTAGGCGGTCGGTCGACCGCTAGACCATAAAATCCAAAACCAACCCAAGATGGCGAGAACGAGACGCTCGCCCGATGCACACCACGAATCGCGCTCAACGGAATCGGGCGGCTGTAGAAGAAGACGTCGGCATCGGACTGACGCAATCGACGCATCTCCTTCATAATTCGATATATGAAGAGAGATGACTAGAGGGGGTAGAAAGAATATATTGATGCCTAGAGTGTCTTCTGGAGTCACAACGTCTTCTAGAGATGATAGGGGGAGTCTTCTCCGGGAAGAGGGGGAAAAATGGCTCAAGAAGGCGCCGACAAGAAGAAAGAGAGAGGAACCAGAATCCTCTCAATAGCTGCAATCAAGGGGCGACGACGACGACGTCTTCTTCTTGGGTGCTTCTTGGGTTGGTTTTCGGGATTTCCTTTTCATTTTTTTAGTTTCGATTTTTTAGTTTTTTGGTGGCCTAGATAATTCAAGGGTCTAGGGCACGTTAGTTGACGAGCCTGTTGTGGCCGAGTTTTGCAAATTTTTAAGCCAAGTAACTCAAAAATGGGTAACGCCTACGTGGTCGAGTTTCGAACTTTTCTAGGCCACGTAAGCCACACAATTTGATGTGCCTACTGTGGCCTAGAAGCTGAAAACCAGCTGGCCGAGTTTTGCAAACTTCGAGGCCATGTAAGTCGTGAAAGATGTCGAGCCAACAGTGACCTAGAAACCAAAACCAGTTGGCCGAGTTTTTTGAAAATTTCTAGGCCACGTTAGTCGTACAAATCGGACGAGTTTTCTGTGGTCTAGAAGCCGGAATTCAGCTGGCCGAGTTTGAACGTTTCTAGGCCATGTTAGGGGTGCAAGTTGGACGAGCCTACTGTGGCCGAATTTCGAGCTCTACTAGGGCCAAGTAGTTCATAAAAATTGACGAGCCTACTGTGGCCTAGCAGCAGAAGACCAGCTGACCGATTTTTCCCCATTTCTAGGCCACGTTAGACGTAACAGCCAACGAGCTTAGTGTGACCGAGTTTTGCAATTTTCTTGGTCATGTAAGCCATACGGCTTGGCAAGCCTACCGTGGCCGAATTTTCCAATTTTCTAGGTCACGTTATTCGTACAATTGGACGAGCCTACTGTGGTCTAGAAGCCGAAAACCAGCTGGCCGAGTTTTGATCATTTCTAGGTCACAAATTTCCAAAAGTTTCCAATTTTTAAACCAAATTTACATTCTGAAACGTCGAGTGCTGCGCGCTGACTTGTAGATGGTCCAACGCGATAAAGCTGGCGGATCGACCGCGAGCGAATAGCATTTTTTGTAGGGGAATCTGAGTAGCTGACAAGAACAGAATAGAATGAAAAAAGACCCGACTCGGAGAGGCTTCAGAATTCTAAATGATTTTCGATTTTTTGGAGAAAACGAAGACGTCGTTTAGTTGAATAAAAAGCAGAAGACGTCGTGGAAGAAGGCGAAGACGTCGAAGAATAAAGAAGTGCTCCAACCGGAAGAGCGGGCATGTTGCGCTGTGCTTCCTTTATTTTCCCAAAAATTTAGGGTCCAAATTTTCAAATTTTCTCGATAAGAAGTGGAAAAAATAGGCAAAAAATTCGTGCACTAAAAAATCAAGAATTCAAAAAATAAGCCCCGCCCCCTCCCCAAGCCCCGCCCCCAAAAGCCCCTTCCTTACATGTTCCTCATCCTCATCGGACCACTCATCATCGAAATCGTCGTTGTTGGAAAGCGCCGGATACGAAGCACGTGGCACTTCTGGAAGTGACGTGGCAGATGGATGGGCGGCCGCTTGATAGGCTGGTGCCGCTGGCTCCGCCCCCCAATCGTCGTTGTAGTTTCGGGATGATGGGATGAAGCTGCTTGACGATTGTGGTGCCACTTGGGGTAGTGGTGGTGGGACGGTCTGGAAAAATGGGATTTTTTGGGTTTCTAGGCCAGACTGGAGTTTTCTAGGCCAGCTGAACTTTTTAGGCCATTGTTCATAACTCTATTAAAACCTGATAATTTTGAGCGATTCAAATTGTCAAAATGGCGCCAAAATCGATATATCAGCCTCCTAGCAGGACCCATTTAACTTGAGCCCATATATCTCGGCTTCTATCAGAGACATCAAAAATCTGTCAACTGACAAAATGCTAACCTTGTTATTAGCTACATTTTTTCAGTTGACGATTTCTTGATATCGTTAACAGAAAGCGAGATAATTGGGCTCAACGTTGGTTGGCAGTTTGGTTGGCAGTTTGGCTGATCGAGCTACAGTATCAGTTGAGCCAAGTTATCTTGCTTCCTGTTATTAATACCAAGAAACTGTCAACTGACAAAATGTTAATCATATTATCAGCTACATTTTACCAGTTGACCAATTTTCGATATCGTTAACAGGAAGCGATATAATTGGGTTCCAAATTTGAGGCTCAAAATCGATGGTTAGGGGGCTCTTCTATTAGAGGCTTAACGGTTTTTTCTAGAATACTTTTCTGGTCATTCTGCTTGTAGCTATGACCTAGAAGCTATAAGCTATGAACTAGCTAGCTTATCCTATTACATGTTTCCATCCTGCTCCTCCAGCAAGTTTAGGGCGATGCTCATCCTTCTGATGACGTGGCACCATCTCCTCCTCCTCCTCCATCAACGCTATCGGCATCGGCGCCCGCTTCTTCGGCGACGATGAGCTCTCCGCTGCTGGCTTGATCAGCGTACTACACGTATGACGTCGAAGCATCTGCTTCCGTCGTCGCTCCAGAAGCTGTCGATGCGCTTCGTCAGACGACTGACCGCCGGGATAGTTCTCCACGGCTTTGCGTAGCGACGAGGTGAACAGCATTGCGAGAATTTTACTGGAATGGAGCTAGAATAGCTGAGAAAGGGAGTAGACGAAAAAGAAGAAGACGTCGAAAATTCAGAATTCCAAAAGAAGCAGACCTAGATATTTCGGGCCGAAACATTCGGGTCGCCTAGGAGATCCGATTTTGGGAAATTTTGACATTCCAGAATATTCGAAAATGTTCAAATTGGTCAAATTTCAATGAAAAATTGAAGAAATTTCTGGAAAAATGGCATTTTTTCTCAGAGAAATTCCGGAAAAAAATTGCAGAAATCTCAGAAAATTCTAGAAAAATGGCTGAAAATGCCACGTGGAATTGGATTCAGAGTCTATTAACCTAAAAATTCAGAGTTCTTCGAGAATTTCGGCCCTTTTGCTAGATTTTTTGCCACGTGGCACATCGACTAACGACCGAAAATTTAAAAGGGCGGAGCCTGAAATAAGCTCCGCCCACCCTCAAATTTTCAGACGTGGCAAAAAAGCTAGCAAAAATCCAAAAATTCTCGAAACAACCTCAGAATTTTCAGGTTATAATAGACTCTGATTCCGATTCCACGTGGCATTTTCAGCCATTCTTTCAAGAATTTTCTGAGAAAAATTTCAAATTTTCCAGAAATTTCTGTTATTTTTCGATAAAATTAACCAGAATTTTTCGAATTTTCAGCGGAAAAAACGTGCGTTTCAATAGAAAAAATCTTGACGAAAATGTCTCAAATCGTTGTAGACGGGAAAAAAAACGGTGATTGTTTTCCATTTTTAGGTTTTTCTTTTAGGGGAGGATCCTTTTGGGTTATCCCATGGGACACCCTTCTCCCCAAAAAAAACCAATTTCAAAATAGTTTTTTCCCTTTCCCTTGCCTTTATGCTTCTTGTATTGTTGTTGGAACACAAGCGACAACTCAAAAGATGATGTTTTTATATGCATTTTTGAGTTATTCCTGATGGTTCCCTGTCGGCGGCGAGATGAGAGATCCAGAGAGAGTGTGGTGGAGGAGGAGAGACGCAGACAGAGAGCGAGAGAATGGAATTTCAATTTTTCAATCATTTCGCCGGACTCAATTTAGACGAGAAAGCCGGGATGGAAAAACAAGAAAACAAGAAGGAATTGGATTGGATTTTGTCTCTTTTTTCGATTTCGATTCTGCTGAAAATGAATTACCGGTGGAGGCTGGGCTCCGGCTCGTTGTGCTTGGTACGGAGTGACGTACGCTTCTGGGAAGAGCCCCACCGATCCACGAGCGTTTCGACCTTCCATCCAACCGCCGTCGATGCTCTGGAAGAGGATTTTTATAGGGGAAAGGGGATTTGGAGGGAAATTTGAATTTTTTGGGATTTTTGGGCAGAAAATTGGAAAAAAAAATGCTAAAAATCACAGTATTTTTTAAACTGAAAATTGGGAAAAAATCGAAAATTTTCAGCAAAATTTCACTGGATTTTATACGAAAAATGCTGAAATTTTGGAATTTTCCGCAAATTTTTCAGCAAAATTCACTGAATTTATTGTCAGAAAATTGACATTTTTCAGCGAAAATTGAAGAAAAACGATATTTTTGAAAAACACTTTTTCAAAAATCCGGCAGAAATTTTCGATTTGTGCGCCCTTTTTTTCAGATTTTTAGCTTAAAATTTGCCATTTTCTTCTCTTTTTGAATATTTAAAAAACCGCCGAACCTCTCGAATAACCGTGAGCACATCTCCAGCTCGTATACTAATTTCGCCGGAATTCGGCTGCGCATCAAAGTCGTATTCCGCCTTCACCTGCACCATTTTTTTGCTGCAAAATTTAACTTTTAGGCCAAAAATCAAGATTTTCTCGGAATTTATCATTAAAAAAGGCGAACAGGAATGGAGCGGAAAAAATCAATTAATCGCCGATAAAAAATTAAACAATGAGTCATAATATTGGAGGCAGACACAGGGAAAAAACTCGTGATGAGGAAGAATAATATGATGACGATGGACAGTGGAGGTGTCGAATTTCCAACTTTGGCGGGGAATATTGAATTTTAAAAATAAAATAATATATTTTTTCAGACAGAATTTTTGAAACATTTTTTCTTATCAGCTTCTGCAAACAATGATAATTTCAAAAGTTTGATATCTTTCCAGTTTTTTTTAAAAGATGAATTCTGAATTCCAGCTGCCATTTACACCCGTTGCTAGGTGCCTCTTTTCTGCAAAAAACGCGCAGAGAAAAAAGAAAAAAATCCGTTACGAAATTTGTGATTTCGCAACACAATACAGTTTCCTGCTGGCTTCCTCATCGTTTTTTATTCGTTTAACGAGCGCAAAAAGAAGCTTTATTGTCGCCCCGCGAAACACAAACACATGTGTGACCGACGAGTCGCAGAGAAGAAGTGAAAACCGAACACAGAATCGGCGATTTGAAAAAAAAATCAAGTTTTTTGGGCCTAAAACCGGTTTTGTCTTCAGTTCTTCTTGGTTTTTTCTCGAGATTCTCTTGATTTTTCCTCATATTCTTCAAATTTTCGGCGGTTTTCCCAATTTGATTTTCGAATTCTCTTAAAAATTCTAAAATTCCCGCCGCTTTTCGCCGAGAAAAAGAGGCACAGGCGGCGCGAAATTAAAGGCGCAAGCGATTCGAGGTGCGGCGGGTTTCGCCGCGAACGCGCTTTTTCTCTGCACCCTCCATTCGAAAATGCTGTCTCGTCGCGTCGCGGTCTCTTTTTTCGCATAGAAATTGTCGTTTTTTCTCACGGCTTTGGTGGGAAACTATTCGAAAATTGTGTGAAAAGTCAATAAAATTCATTCAAAAAATAGTTTAAATATTATTTCGGACATTATTTCGAACAACTTCGTCGATTTTCGTCTCCACGGCTCGCCTAAAAAATTCGAATTTTTTCCGCTGCACACACATCGTCGCTGTTTTGGACTTCATCAACCCATTCTACATTTCCTAACATTTCAGAACAAAAAACGATGTCTCAATTCGGAGGCGGTAAACCGCCCGGTCAGTGGCATCGTCCAGCTGCGCCAGGCGGAGCTCCACAACTCTCCGGCTTCCCCACCGTCAATTTCGGCGGTGTTCCAATGGTCGGCATGGGCGTCCCAATGGGAATGGTCAATCAGGCGGCGTTCTCCTCGCCAAACGTTCTCGGCATGCAAGGAATCATGGGCGCCGTCCCACAACAACAACTCGGTCAACAGCAGCCGGTAATAGTTCGTGTTTAGAAGTTTCGAGATGGAGCAGAGCATTTTCAGAGTTTCCAACAGCAAAACGGTCTTCAACAGGGCGCCGCAAGTCTTCAACAAGGAACTGGGGCGAAGAATCAACGAACTTTCGTCGGCGTTGTCACTAAAATGCTAGACACTTACGGATTCGTCGATGATGATGTCTTCTTTCAGCATAGGTTCGGGGATATTGAATACAGAAAAAGAAAGAACCTTTTTTCATTTTTTCAGCGTTATCCGAGGGTCCCATCCTCGCGTTGGCGACAAAGTCATGGTCGAGGCCAACTACAACCCTTCGATGCCTTTCAAATGGAACGCCTACAGAATCCAGCTTCTGAACGCCGCCACTCAACAAGACCAAGTTCGTCAGGCGCCACCACAGCAGCAACTCCCACCACAACGTCAGGAGACGCAGCGTTGGGGAGGTAATCAAGCGGCGAACGATCGAGGTGATCGAAATGGGCGGGGAAACGAATCCCCACTTCACCGCTCCAACGCCCCACGTCGTCACTCTCCACCGCCACGAAGACAATCCCCTCCACCACGTCGCAGTAGTCCGAAGAGACAGCCAAGGGAGTCTAGAAGATCTCCACCGCCACGTAGAGCATCTCCACGACGAGCTGCTTCGCCAGCTGTGCAGCCAGCTAAGAATGATAGAAAGCGAGAACGAAGTCCGAGTGGAAGTGTAGCTCTATCGATCCGTCGTGATAGTGCTAGTCCACCTCGAAGACGTGCCAGAATAATTCCACGTTACGAGTGTCGTATTCAGAAGCCCACCCTTTTATCCCAAATTGTCTCTGGCTCTGTTCTCCGTCATCGCTACTCGAAGCTCTATCTTCCATCAGACTACGTGGATCTCAGTTTCGATTGGGTTCGTACTATTCAATTGGATATGTCCATGGACCTGAACAACGCCATTCAATTCCACGTGTTCAATAAAGATGTCGATTGGATTGGAGATGCTCTTCCGGAGCTCGAGCCAGAGGATGCGGATCATCGTCATCAGGTGAAGGTGTTGCTGCTTTCGCACGCTGGAAAGACTGAGGTTGTCAAGAAGTCATTCTGTTTGATGGCCGATGGTACTACGGATGATCATCAGGAGCCGCAGAGCTTGTTGAAGAACTTGCATTTTCTTGTTGGTAGGTACTAGGTTGGGATTTCTAGGCCACCAAACCCAAAATCTGGGGTTTGGCCTAGTTTTGAATTTCTAGGCCACCGAAGTGACTTTAGGGATCTTAGGCCATTTAAACGAAAATTCAAATGACGGCCTAGTTTTGGGTTTCTAGGCCAACCGAACCGAAATTTTTCGTTATAACCTGATTTTGGATTTCTCGGCCATCTAAACAAAAATTTGAATTATGGACTTATTTTGGGGTTTCTAGGCCACCAAAGCCAAACTCTGGATAATTGCCTAATCTTGGATTTCTAGGCAACCAAGGCAATAGATCAAAAATAGCCTAATTTCGACATTCTACGAAAATTTTAGGTATGGCCTAGTTTTTAGATTTCTAGGCCATCTAACTCAAAATCTGGGCTATGGCCCAGTTTTGGATTTCTAGGTCACCAAGCTAAAAATCTGAAAAATGACCTAGTTTCGGGCTTCTAGGCCACCAGAGCCAAAATCTCCAAATAGTCTGGTTTTAGGCTTCTAGACCACCGAAGTCAAAATCTCAGTCATAGACTATTTTTTGGTTTTCTAGGCCATCAAACTAAAATTCTGGAAGATTTCCCATTCTAGGCCGCCGAACCCAAAACCTGGGTTGTGGCCTAATTTCGGAATTCTAGGCCATCAAAGCCAAAAAATGGGGTTTCACCTAGTTTTGGATTTCTAGGCCACCAAAGCGGAAATGTTAAGTATGACCGAATTTTGGATTTCTTGGCCGCCAAACCCAAAATCTGGAATGTGGCCGAGTTTTGGGTTTCTTGGCCATCCAAACAAAAATTTCATTGAAGACTAGATTTGGATTTCTAGGTCATCTCAATCTCTTCAATTTCCAGGCGCTCGTGGCAAAGAAACCATGGGAATCGGCGGTAGCTGGTCTCCATCGCTCGACGGAGCCGACCCAACCTCCACGACCACTATGATCCGTACTGCGGTCCGCACGACTCGTGCGCTCACCGGAATCGACTTGTCGTCAGTTTCTCAGTGGTAAGTTTCTATATTTTTTGGGATTTTTTTCAAATTAGGAGCCCAGGTGATTATTCTATGTGTCCAATTCTCTCTCTCTCTAAATCTCTAAATCTCACACACTCTCTCTCTCTCCAAAAAGTGTCAGAAGCTGAAGATGATCCATCTCTTGTCTCTCGAATATCATTTCGCATTAAAAACACGACACAGGTTCTCAATGGTGCAAATTCGCTACTACCGTGCCGATAAGCAGCGCATAGATCACGTCAACTTCCTGCTGCCCGACACCCAATCATTGGCACTAGACGATGCGACGTGGAGCAGTGCGGAGGCGTCGATTGGCGAGCAGCTCAAGGCGAAACTCGCCGAAGTCGACGCGTTGAAGATTGAGGAGGAACCAGAGGTGGTCGAGATGGTTGAAGCAGTGGAACCAGCAGCAGAAGTCGTCGTCACTCCAGAAGCCGCCGTCGTCACCGCGGAGACAGTGGCGGCTCCAGAAGACGCTCCATCGGATGTCAAGGAAAGTATCGTCCTGTTATATATGGTTATATATGGGGTTTTTCTTCTTCCGACGTGATGTTTCTATTTTTGGTTCTATACTATTTTTGTGCTGTTTGCTGTCCCTGTGTGATACGCTTTTACCCCGCCCAACTGCATGTCTATTATACCATTCCAGGAAAAACTATCTTTGAAGAAACTAAGATATCACACACATTTTTATAGGAAAACGTCTTATTTTTTGGAGCAGAAGAGCCTTGGCTCTTTCTGACGCTCTTCCCCATGTCCTTCCTCTACGAACCTTTCTAATTTTAGGTGGAAAATGAGAACGACGTGAGCATGAACAGCGAGACCGGAGAAGCTGACAAGCCAATCGTGGCTGGACAAGGGCCCACGAATTGGAGCAAACTGGACCCGAAGAGTATGAAAGTTGCGGAGCTTCGAGTTGAGTTGGAGCTGCGTGGATTGGAGACGAAGGGGATTAAGACGCTTCTGGTCCAACGTCTTCAGACAGCTCTGGACAGTGAGAAGTCGACCGAGGCGGCGGCGTCGAAAGATGTGGAAATGAAGGATGTGAAGGATGAGGTGAAGCAGGAGGCAGGAGCAGTCGCTGGAGAGGAGAATCCGGTAAGTTTGATCACTTTGGAAACCTATAATTTGGCGGAAATTTCATCTAGAAACCTCTGAAAATTCTAGAGTCCGCTAGCCAGTTTCAGCCGAGTCTAAAGTTGGCCAAAATTGGAAAAAATGGAAAAAATGCCTCTAAATGGTTTGAATAGGTCGAAAATAATCTAAAATGGCTTAAAATGGTTCAATGTTAGCCAAAATTAATCTAAAATTGACCAAAAATGATCTAAAATTGGCCAAAAACGATCTAAAATGGCTGTAAATGGTCCAAAATTGGCCTAAAATGGTCAGAAACTGGCAAACGAATTCTAAAATTTTCAGAAGTGTCTAGATGTGATTTCCTTTGTCTATCCTAACATTTTCATAGAAATCTAATTTTTAGATATCACAATGAACCATTTACCTATTCTTCCCATTTCAGGCAGCCTTCATAGCCCCACCTATAGAAGAGACCAAGGCCAAAACCGAAGCAGAGGCTAAAAAAGAGCAAGAGGAGGCGGATAAGAAGAAAAAGAAGGAGGAGCAGCTGGAGAAGGAGAAGAAGGATAAGAGAGACGCTCTTGAGAAGCACTATCAACTTCCAAAGGACAAGAAGGTCCTGGTTTTCCCATCCAAAACGTTCAAATCTGGAAAATTCGACTGCAAAGTGTTGAGTTTGAGCTCGCTGCTTGACTATCGTCATGATGATAACAAGGAGAGCCAATTTGAAGTTTCGCTCTTCGCGGAGGCTTTCAAGGAGATGATTGAGCGGAATTCGGCGTTCACGATTTATGAGACGCTGGTCAATTGTGGAGATCGGGATGCGGAGAAGAAGAGGAGAGATGAGGCGAGAGAGAAGACGGTGGAAGTAGTGGTTCCAGAGGCTTCAGAGGATGCTAAAGCTAAGACAGAGGGAACCGAGGAGAAGAAGGAAGAGGAGAAGGAGGTGAAGAAGGAAGAAAAGAAGGAGAAGGTGGAAGTCAAGTCAGTTGTTGCCAATCGCACTGTCTATGAAGCATTCTCGCTCTTCGACGCCAATCTCTGTGGATACATCACTGAAAAAGACATAGAAGAGATTCTGTACCATGGAGAGTTTGGAATATCCCGGGGACAGATTCAGAAGCTCGCTAAGAAGCTGTCAGTTAGAGATAGGATCAACTATCGTCATCTGACTGATGTGCTTACTGATATGGATGGAAATGTTAGACACACTCCGGGAGGTGCTGATGACGTCGTGGAGACGGATGACTTGATTCGTGGATATGGTGTGAATCTGGCGAAGAGTCTTGAAGTTCCAACTTCCGATGCTGCTGCCTCTGCTACAGTGGGATCTGATGGAGTGGTGATTATCAATGGAGCCGCCGTGAATGTTGGGCAGAAGTTGAAGATGTTGAAGCAGGTGGAGAAGGAGAGAGACGAGGCGAAGGCGACGGTTAATGAGCAGATCTCGTTGATTGGTGAGTTTTGAGACTTTATTGGCGCTGATAATCGTCTAGAAATGAGCTGAAATTTGGTCGAAAATAGACTAAGAATCATTAAAAAAGTTAAAATTTGGCTCAAAACGATGTTTGACCGATTTCAACTCATTTCAGACTAAGAATCTGCTGACATTAGCTTGAAAATAGGCTAAAAATGATTTTCTGTACTTTTTAAAACGATTTTTGGCCTAATAGTAACCGATATATGGTATTTTCAGTCTATTTTTGACGAATTCTGGCTTCTCTTTGGTTCAATTTTAACCTAAAAATATTGATTTTAACGAAGAATTTATCGAAAATGGGCTAGAATTGATCCGAAAAAACCGAATTTTCAGTAAATTCTGGCTGATTTTTGGTCGATTTTTAAAGCTAAACACCATTGAAAAGGAACTAAGATTAGGCTGAAACTCGACGAAAAACCAATTTTCCTCCAAAATCCAAAAATCTAATTTCCAGACCAACTCCGCGAGGCGAAGGCTGAAATTGAAAAGAAAAAGAAGGACATCGACGCTCACTACCACAAATCCAACAAGAAATTGAACGAGACAACAGCTCAACTCAAGACCTCCCAGGACGATAACTCATCGTTGAAACAGGCCCTCCAGGACTGTAAACGACACGCGGATCGCATTTTTTCGGTAGTGGAGAAGGCGATGCCGGCGCCCAAGAAGGAGAAGGTAGGGATTTTTGATGAAAAAAAGAACTGAAAATCAGAGGAAAACCCCCGATTTTGCGTATTTTTGCGTCCCAAAATCATAATATTCAAATTTTTCTATGGAAAAAATATGGCTAAAAATCGAGTTAAAATGACGAAAAGCTTAAAATTTGATTTTAAAAATGGCTGAAACTTGGCTTTAAATGACTGGTTTTGGCTCATTCTCGTCTTAAAATCACGGAATGAATGGAATCCTTATTTATGGAAAAATGGCTGAAAATCGGTTAAAAATGACTGATTTTGGCTCATTTCAGGATTAAAATCACAAAATTTAAGCCTTTTTTAGGGGAAAATGGCTAGAAATCATCTTTTTGCTCATTTTCCGTCTGAAAATCTTAGAATTCATTTATTTTTCCAGAAGGAGGAAAAGGAGAAGTCCGCCGAGAAAAAAGACGAGAAATTGGCTGAAAAAACAGCTGAAAAACCGGCAGAAGAGGCCTCCACGACGACTACAGCCGCTTCTGAATCCGCCACGTCTACAGTATCCGCCGCCCCCGCTGAGCAATCATCCGCCGCAGAGCCAATCGCTATTGATGAGCAATCATCTGAAGAGAAGCCAGAAGCATCAGCTGAGGAAAAGAAGGAACAATAATTTTGTGTTGAATTTTCGATATTTATTTAATTTTTAAAAAACCGTTTTTTTTTTTTTTTAAATCAAAAATTTCAAAATGATCTATATTATGATTTTTCGCGGATTTTTTTCTCTCTGTTCTAACCCCTCTATCCTCCCCCCAAAAAATGTATCTCCCTGCTCTCTGAAAATCCAAATTCAAATCCAAAAATAAAGGAAATCTGTGAATTTTGGAATTTTAGGATCGATTAGGATCATCCATTTTTATGTACTTTTTCCCCCCATTTTTAGCCCTTTTTAGAGATATTTTTAACCCAAAAATCCAGGCGAAAAAAAATGAGCGGAACGTCGACGAAGGAGAGCAGTGAGGACAACGAAGCGGTCTGGAGACACCGATGCTTCAAATGTATTCGTTGCAACGAACGAGACGACTGTAAAGTGTGTTGGCCGTGTAAATCGGGACGGACTTGTGATAAGCGGAGGTGCTTCTCGGCGAAGAAGTTGTATGAGGAATCGTGTAAGGAAGAATTTCAGATTAAACTGAAAAATGCTAAAATTTCAAAATTTGAAATTTAGAGCCCAAAAAGTGCTAATTTTCATGCGAAAATCCTGAAAGTTTGGAAAAAAACACGCTTTTAAAAAAGTATAGAAATTCGAAATTCCAGCTGAAAAAGATTTTTGTCTGGAAATTTCAAACTTTTCACAAAAATTGGCCTAAAAAATCTGGAAAAATCGCTTTTGGACGTCTCATTTTGGTTTGAAAAAATCACAGAAATTTTCAATTTTTCGAAAAAAAAAATATTCCAAAAATTGAAAATTCCAATTTCCGGAGAGCAAAGAAGGTGAAAAATTGAGCACTCCACCTGCCTGCCTGCTCGGCGATTAGCGTCTCCAGAGCAACGAGATTTTCTCATTTTCCTCCGATTTTCGTCATTTTTAGGCAACTTTTTCAGGAAATTTTGGATTTGTACGGCTGGAAAATTTATGAAAATTACCTATTTTTAACTGAAAATTACCTATTTTTGCTTAAAAATGACCTATTTTTGCCTGAAAATTACCTATTTTTGGCTGAAAATGACCTATTTTTGGCTGGAAATGACCTATTTTTGGCTGGAAACGACCTTTTTTGACTGAAAATGGCCTTTTTTTTAACTGAAAATGACTTATTTTTGCCTGAAAATGACTAATATCAGGAAATTTTTCAGAAAAATCTAAATTTCTGACGAAAAGGGAAGAAAAAATAGTCAAAAATGAGCATTTCTCCATCATCTCACTGCAAGAGGAGTTTCTCTCTGCGTCTCCTCTCTCTACAAACTATTACTCCGTTCTCTTTCTTTTTGTTCCTTTTTCCTTCTAAACGAACTTTAGCGCAGCTGGAGAAAGACGCACCCAAGGAAAGAGACAAAGAACAGGAAATGTTGTGTTTTTGGGCGCGAAATTTGAAAATATTGGAATTTTTCGGTGCTTGAGACATTTGAAAAAGGCAAAGCTTGAATTTTTTATAGATGATTTACAGTGAAAAATTCAAATTTCCCGCGTTTTTTTCCCATTTTTTTTCTGAAAATTCTTTCAAAAATTGCGTTTTCAGTGCACCGAGTCTCCCAGGAAAACCTCAAAATCATAATGGAAAAATCGGCGGCGCGCGAAGCGGCGCTCGCCTCCACGTCATCTGGACCTCTTCTTCTTCCGACGACATCCGCGCCTTCAGGTCCATCGACGTCTTCTTCAGGAGCAGGACGTCATCAGAGACCATCGACGTCTTCAGCGGTCCCATCGACATCGGCAGCACGAGAGCCCAAGAAGCGGGGACGAAAGAAGAAGAGCGAACTGTTGGCTCTACAGGAGAAGAAGATCAACGAGATGGACTATGTACCGCATCGACCAACGAGACAGCAGTCGGCCGATTTGAGGAAGAAGCGGAATCAGATTACTGTCAGTATCTGAAAAAAAAACCCAAATTTTGGTCAAAAAATCCAAAAATTATATCTCAAAGAACCAAAATTTTTGGTGATCTGGGAGATTTTGAAAATCGAAAATTCTGGAAAATTCGGCATTTTTCAACAAAACCGGTCCAGAAAATTTCTCAAATTTTCACCAAAAAATTCGAGCATTTCGGCTAAATTTGAGATTTCGAACTGCGAATTTCAGATATTTTTGACCCAGAAATACAACGAATTTCTACAAAAATTATCTCAAAAAATGGGTTTTTTGAAAGATCTAGGTGACCTAGAAAAGTCTGAAAATCTAGGTCAGAATCTAGGCCATGACCTAGAAAAAAACCTAGGCCACAGCCTTAGAATCTAGGTCATGACCTACATATATAGGTCAAATTCTGAATATCTAGGTCATGACCCAAATTTGAAAAAAAACGAATTTCGATGCAATTTTCGATGTTCCAGACAGTCCAATCGCAACCGGAACGTGCGCCTCGCCAATGTCTCAACCCGGACTGCATCTACGAATCGCGCGCCGACAGCAAGTATTGCTCAGACCCATGTGGCCTAATTCTCGCGAAAATGCGTCTCGAGGAAGTGCTCCCATTCGAGTCAAAGAATACTACACACCCGGACCCGGGGGACCCAAGATCATCGAATCCGAACTGCAAGCTCGGCAGAAGGCGGTGGATCGAGATTTGGAGCAGTTGAACGAGTGCGAGAAGAATATTAATGCGTTTTTGGAGAAGTTACAAGTGTTCATTGAGAAGCAGATTCCGCTGCAGCCTCTGGCGCCGAACGATAAGTTTGATGATAACTTGGTGAGTTTTTGAGGGGTAAAAATGCGGAAAAAGTGAGCTGGAAACAGTGCAGTTCTAAAATGTCGCAGTTTTGAAACGTCGCAGTTCTAAAACGTCGCGGTTCTGAAACGTCGCGGTTCTAAAATGTCGTAGTTCTAAAATGTCGTAGTTCTGAAACGTCGCAGTTTTGAAACGTCGCAGTTCTAAAATGTCGTAGTTCTAAAATGTCGCGGTTCTGAAACGTCGCGGTTCTGAAACGTCACGGTTCTAAAATGTCGCGGTTCTGAAACGTCGCGGTTCTAAAATGTCGCAGTTTTGAAACGTCGCAGTTCTAAAACGTCGCGGTTAAAAAATGTCGTAGTTCTAAAACGTCGCGGTTCTAAAATGTCGCGGTTCTGAAACGTCGCGGTTCTAAAATGTCGCGGTTCTGAAACGTTGCAGTTCTAAAATGTCGCGGTTCTGAAACGTCGCGGTTCTAAAATGTCGCGGTTCTGAAACGTCGCGGTTCTAAAATGTCGCAGTTTTGAAACGTCGCAGTTCTAAAACGTCGCGGTTCTAAAATGTCGTAGTTCTAAAATGTCGTAGTTCTGAAACGTCGCAGTTCTGAAACGTCGCGGTTCTAAAATGTCGCGGTTCTGAAACGTTGCAGTTCTAAAATGTCGCGGTTCTGAAACGTCGCGGTTCTAAAATGTCGCGGTTCTGAAACGTCGCGGTTCTAAAATGTCGCGGTTCTGAAACGTCGCGGTTCTAAAATGTCGCAGTTCTTAAATGTCGCAGTTCTAAAACGTCGCGGTTCTGAAACGTCGCGGTTCTAAAATGTCGAAACCGCAATTTTTTACTCAAAATCTATTTTGAAAACCATGAAAATCCTATCGAAATTTATCATTTTTGAACCTGATTTTTTCAGAAAAAGTTCCCTTTTTTCCCTTAAATTCAAAGCCCAATTTCCAGTATGAAACTTGCGTCGTGTGCGGTCTCAACGATATTCCCGTCAGAAAATATGTCAAACACATCGAGCTGTGCTGGTCTCGAAACGAAAAGCTCATGTCATTCGGAACAACCGATCGGACGCACGAGAGAATCTATTGTGAGCAGTTGGACGTACGTGCCGGAACGTACTGTAAACGACTGAAATCCCTGTGTCCGGAGCATAGAAAACCGGGAATCGAGCATTCGTTGAAAGTGTGTGGATATCCAAAGAAATGGGAGACGGGTACGGGAATGTACGCCAATTCGTTGTCAGAGTTGATCGAGGCAGAGAAGTAAGGGTTTTTTGGGTTTGGGGGGGGGGGGGGGGTGGTCTGGAGATCCGGACAGACAGACAGATAAATAGACGTGGAAAATGACTAAAAATGTCCCAAAAGAGTCAAAAAAATCTGACAAATGGGACATCCGGACAGACAGACAGACGGAAAACGGAAAAATTGCTTTCATCACCAAATTTCTTGAATTTTTTTTTTGAAAATTTAGAATTCCCGCCTGTTCTGTATTACCTAAAATCTTCAATTTTTTCAAACTTTGTGACAGAAATTGTCTCAAGAAGGTCAATTTTCTGCTCCGAAAAATGGTACCTTTGAATGCTGAAATGGTAGTACCATTATGGTACCTTTTCAAAAATAATGGCACCTTTTATCGGTATAATGGTACCTTTCAATGGTAAAACAGTACCAGAAATGGTACCTTTCATTGGGAAAATGGTACCTTTTCATGATAGTATGGTACCATTCAATAGTAAAATGGTACCTTACCGTCATAAAATGGTGCCTCTAAATAGTGAAATAGTACCTTCCAATGTTAATGGTACCTTTTATTGGAAAAATGGTACCTTTCAATGATACAATGGTACCTTATTATGGGAAAATTGTACCTATTGTTAGTAACATTATACCTTTCAATAGTATAATGGTACCTTTTTGTTGGCATAATGGTACCCTTTAATGGGGAAATAGCACCCATTTTCCCTTCAAAAACCCCACTTTTTTTTCAGTCCATTCGGCGACGAAGGATGCCGCACAAAACGCGACCTGTGCCATAAACACCATAAATGGGTCCCATCGCTCAGCGGATCGATCGAACTGGAACAGGCGAATCTGGTCGTCAAAGTGTACGAACTGTGTCAGGAGCAGAAGAATCTAAGGACCCAGTTGGATTGGTCCAATAATGCTCTCTCGATTTTGATGCACAAGCAGCCGAGTGGGTTTTTCAAGTTTTTGAGAATAGGAAAGCTTTGAAAATGACCCAAAATTTGGCGGAAAAATGGGAGAAAAAGTAGATTGAAAATGAGAGAAATCCTTGGAAAATGCTCTCGAAATGGCCCAAAACTCGTTAAAACTGCCTGAAAATTCCCTTTTTTGGCTAGTTTTGGCTCAGCTAGAATTTCAAGATTACTGTAGTTTGGAGATTACTGTATATTTTTGAAATTCTGGACAAATTGAACTTAAAAAAAAAAAGTTTTCAGATTTCCCGAATCCCGAGCTCTTCCGTGAGAGTGTCGAAGAAATGCGATCTGCTGCAGCTAGAGCCGCCGAGGATCCAGAAGATCCACAGTCGAGATCCACGTCGTCGTCAAAGACAGATGATGAGTTCGCAGAGACCGCCGATTTTATGGCAATGTTGGCTAGGCAGAATCGGGCGGCTGAGGAGGCGCAGAGAGCAGCTGAAGAGGATCCAGAAGACGTTGACGATGAGGAGGAAGAAGAGGAAGGGGGTGAGGAGCCGATGGAACAGGACGATGATGTCGACGTTGGAGGAGGACCAGAAGGAGCAGCTAGGCAAGGTAAACAAGCATCCAGTGGAGGATCCACGTCATCATCCACCACGTCGTCAAGATCTTCGACGTCGTCAACGACGTCTTCTAATTCATCGTCACCGATTGATGTGGATTAGAATTTTATTTTGGAATTTTTCAATATTTCGATTTCCCCCAAAATCAAACAAACTACAGAAAATTGACCCCAAAATGGAATTTTTTGAAATTTTCGCTGAAAACTTTTTTTGGATTTTTTTCAAAATTTTTAAATTTTTCGTAAAAATTGAAATTTTTGAAATTCCACAATTTTCATTTTTTTTTTTGGAAATTTCAAGTTTTGGCCCAATTTTTCAGAATTTTAAATACAATTTTTCAAAAAAAAAAAAATATCACAAAAAATTGGCCCAACAACTGGAATTCTGACAATTTTTGCAAAGTTTTCTTTTCGGATTTTTTTCAAAATTTGTGAATTTTGGAAACTTTTGAAATTTTAGAAAATTCAATTTTTGGCTCAAAAAACGATTTTTTGTCTAATTCGATTTGAAACTTTCAATTTTTGTAAAAAATTGAAAATTTTAAAAATCCAATTTTCAAGATTTTTGGCCCCATTTTTGAGAAAATTCAATAAAAGTTTGTCTGAAAATTGGTATTTTTGAGCCAAAAAAAATGAAAATTCGGAATTTTTGAATTTTTAAAAATTCGGATGTTTTTCTTCAAAAATTCAAATTCAAGCGATTTTTGAAAATTCCAAAAAAATTTGGCTCGATTTTCTTGAATTTTCCCGAATTTTTAGTCAATTTTTAGGGATTTTTTCAACGAATTTTTAAAAATTTTTACCCCAAAAACCGCTTTTCTATGCGCTAATACCTTCCCTATGTTGCCTACCTATCCCTCAGTCTCCCCCGTTTATCCCCTGCCGAATTGCTCATTTTGGGTTTAGCATGATTCCAGAAGCTTCTCCACCTCTACCTTCACCCGCTGACGTCACTACCGCTTCTACAACTAATCCAACACCACCACAGCTTCTTCTTCTTCTACCACCACTACCACTGACAATCGATCCTGCCGTATCGTCTGTTAATCCCACCAGCATCCCAACACCATCCCCATCGAAATCTCAGAATTTCTCGATTTCCCGCCTTTTGGAATGATTTTTCCGTTTTCTAACCTCGAAAATTTGAATTTTCCGTCTTTCTTTTACCCCCCAAGTCTTGGTTCTTTTCCCAGTTTTTTCGGTTTCTAACCTTCAAAAAAATTTGAATTTTTCATTTTTCCCGCCTATTTTTAACACGGAAATTTGATTCCCCCCCCCCTTTTTTTTCAAATTTCCCGCTAATTTTCCCTCCATTTTCCCTTATTTTCCTGTAATTTCCCACTAATTTCTAGCCTAAAAAGGCGCGTATTTTTGACCGCTTTTTATTTGATTGTCCCTATGTGGCGAGAGAGTGAGAGACGCGGACGCAGCAGACACACAATTTTCTAACGACACGTCGCTTTGCAACGTGGCTTTTTGATGCTGACTGTCTACTGCTGCCCCGAGACACTCACTAATTTATTCGTATTTTTTGTTTAAATTTGAATTTTTTCCTTAAAAATTTCCGGATAATTTTTTAAAAATTCCCAAAAAAATCGAAAAAATTTAATTTTTTTCACTTTTCTCCCCCGATCCTCATGTTTTTTCTCATTTTTTTTCCGATTTTTTTCTCATCACTCGGTTCCTATATTTCCTATTTTTATGTCATTTTCTTTGCGAATAAAAATTCTGTGTCAAAATCTGAAAATTCCCATTTTTTAATCGATTTTTTCATTTTTATATCTGTAACTTCCGGAGCCACGCGGCTGTTTTAGGTATTTTTCGCCGATTTTTAGCCAAAATGTTTCGAATTTCTTGCCCGATTTTTTCAGATGAGCTCTCCGAAGACGATTCTGGTGTTTGATGTAGATGGAACACTGACGGCGGCGAGACAGGTGATTTTTGAAAAAAAATTTGGATTTTCCCTGAAAATTTCGGATTTTCATCAGCTTTTTAGGCATAAAAACTGAAAAATTCGGGCTTTTCAAGCCTAAATTCTCCCAGAAAAGTCCATTTTTCAGGGAATCACCGCAGAAATGCGCGAATTTCTCGCCGAGACCCGCAAACGCGTTCCGTTGGCTGTTGTAGGCGGTTCGGACTTTAAAAAGATCACCGAGCAGCTTGCAGGACACGATAGGGATCTTTGTGAGTCGGAAATCCTAAAAAAATCCCCAAAACATTCGGGAAAAATCGCTGAAAAACCAAAAAATTTGCTGAAAAACCACTTTTCCACGAGGACTACACTGTGTTTGGGATGTCAGGCCATGGGAGTTTTCTAGACCGCGGCCTCGTCATTTTTTTGGCGCAAGTTTGAATTTTAAACGATTTTCCGCGAATGCTTCAGTTTTCACTGATTTTTTCTGTTAAAAACCGAATTTAAAAAAGTGTTTTCAGTTTTTGAAAAAGTGTTTTCAGTGCTCTCCTCGTTCGACTACGTCTTCTCAGAAAATGGCTTGCTGGGATTCAAGGGCACCGACGCCTTCCCAGTCCAATCGATTCAAAAAGCCATCGGCGATGAGAAACTTCAGGAGTTGATCAATTTTGCCCTCCGCTACATGTCGGAAATTCGGCTTCCGAAGAAACGTGGAAATTTCGTCGAATTTCGCAATGGAATGATCAATTTGTCGCCGATTGGGAGGAGTTGTTCCCAAGAGGAGCGAATGGAATTTGTGAAGTTTGATTCGGAAAATGGGATTAGGTTGAAGTTCGCGGAGGAGTTGAAAAAGAATTTCGGCAAATGTGGGTTGCAGGTAAGATTTAAAAATTTGAAAAAAATGCTTTTCAGTTGAAAAAAAATTTTTTCCAAAAAATCCAAAAAAAAATCATTATTCCAGTTTGCAATCGGCGGTCAAATATCGGTCGACGTCTTTCCTACCGGATGGGACAAGACATTCTGCCTACAGTACTTTGAGAACGACTACGATGTCATTCACTTCTTTGGTGATAAGACCGCGCCGGGCGGCAACGACCATGAGATTTTTGCCGATGAGAGAACGATTGGGCATACTGTAGAGGGACCGGAGGACACCAGGAAACAAGTGGAGGCGGTGCTGAATGCAATTTAATTTGTCCTTGTGGATGATTTATTTTTTGCTGATTTTTAAATTATTTTTCATATTTATTTGGTCTTTTTTGGCATTTTTGTGATGATTTCATTTTAATTCTGTTAATAAATTGGTGGTTTTCAAAATAATTCGTCTTTTTTCCATAAAAAACGCTGAAAAACCGAGAAAATTCGCTGAAAAACGTCTTTTCCACGAGGACTACACGGTGTTTGGGATGTTAGGCCATGGAGTTTTCTAGGTCGCCGCTGGGATTTTTCGGCGCGAGTTTGAATTTCGAACTGTTCTTTTTTTGTATTTATTTTGCGATTTCTAGTATTTTATAGAATTTTTATTGAAAAAATGAACAAAAAATAATTTTTTGAAGCAAATTTTAAATCCAAATATCGGAAGTACAATCTCCTCCTGGATAACGCATCTCATGAGCCAAATATGGGCCGCCGGGGACTTTTCCAAAATCGATGAGGAAATTTTTATTGATTACCATGTGTCCCGTAATCGGATCAACGTCAATTTGGAGCATTGTGGCGCCGGATCTGGAATTATTTTGAAAGTTTTGAAATTTTGGATTTTTGGGTTTTACCTGAAAATCGTCATATTTAGAGACCTAAAAAAGCGTCTCAGAATTTTACGATTCGTCTGAAATTTTCAGAGCATACTGTACAAAAATAAGGCTTTGATTTTGTAGTTGACAAATTTTTTCTAGCTGCCGTAGTTTTTGAGATATGCGCCTTTAAACATGGCTAGTTCTGGAAGTTTCTAGCTCAATCTAGAGGGCTCTCCCTGTTTAAAGTCGCCTATCTCAAAAACTACGGTAGCTAGAAAAAAGTTGTCAACTACAAAATTAAAGTTTTATTTTTGTTTAGTGTATTTTAAAATTTTCAGAAAAAGTAAAAAAATTTTGGAATACTTTTTTAGGACCAAGGTTGAGTGTTATAATAACGTTTGTCAGGTACGCTCTGTTTAAAGACGCATATCTCGAAAACTACGGTAGCTAGAAAAAAGTTGCAAACAATAAAATTAAAGCTCTATTTTTGTTTAGTATACTCTGAAATTTTCAGACAAATTGGAAAAATTCTAAAACACTCACCTCACATTCTCCGGATAGAACTGATCATCCCACTTTTTATACAACGACGTCGACACGTACAACCTCTTCCCATCTAGAGACAACTGCAGCATCTGTGGACCACCCTCGATTTGTCGACCCTTGACGTAAAGGGCTGGAATCTCATCATGATCTTCTTCCAGGACCTTCACAGTTGTCTCTGAATGAATACTTCCTCCAATAAAGACTTGAGAATTGAGCTTAGGGTTTTTTGGATCCGAAATGTCGTATTGTCGAATATCACCATGAAGCCAACAGGACACATAAAGGAATCTGTCATCCATGGAGATTAGGATATCAGTGATAAGGGCTGGCATATCGGGTAGTGCCCAGTTTTCGACTTTTTTCGACGGGATAGTGGCGACAAGGCTGGCAGTTTGGACTTTTGGGTTCTGGAATTGGCTTTAGTTAGGCGATCATTAGTTTCCAATTATCCTGCTTTTTGTGACAAAATGTTTATCTTAGTTACTTTTCGATACCTTTTGCAGGAACTGAGATAAATTGTGCCAAAGTTGATAGTTGTTTGGAAATTGCTTTGAATTTTTTACGGTATCTTACTCTTAATTTAGGTGTTCTACATATTTTCAAAAATGTGAATCTGTTGAGACCTTGTTCTTGAATACGTCTCGAAATCTGAGCTATGACCAACACAAAAATTAGATTTTCAGCTTATTTTGTCCATTTGAGATACTGTAAAATCGGTGGTTACAGTATCGCTCTAAAGAAATCAAAATTATATTGAATTTAGAAGTAAGATGTAGGCGTAGCATCTACTTCGACCCAATACATCTCAGTTCCTGTAATAGATATCAAGTATCTGTCCACTAACAAAATGTTTACCATATTATCAGTAACATTTTATCAGTTGACTACGTCTTGATATCTTTCACAGGAAATGAGACAAATTGAGTCAAAGTTGATAGTTATTTGGGAGCTTAAACATTCAGAATTTTTCACGGTTGATTGTGTATGAAATATAACAAATTGAAATATTGTTTTTGTTACATTGCACGGCGATTAATTTTGAAAATCGAGTTTTTCTGATTTTTTTTTTCTGATTTATTGGCGCTTTTCTCGATACAGTGAAAAATCAGCTTTTTCGGCATAAATAAATTCTGGGTCAAACATTTTTTTCAAAATAGGTAGAGATTGTAGAGAATTTGAAGACAAACAGAATGAGCTAAAAAATGTCAATTTTGACCCAAAAATAAAGGCCCTGATAGATTTTCTAAAAAATCAACTGAATTTTGTCATTTTTGAAGCTCTTCGAGGATTTTCGAAAAACCTGTTGATATGATGAAAATAGGTAGAATTTGTGCAGAATTTTACAACAATTTTTTTGATACTAAAATCAACTCATAAAAATTAGAATTGATAAGATTAACCCCTGATAGGATTTGAAGCAGTCAGATTACTGTAGATTTGAGGGGAAATTATAATTTTTGCTCAAAATTCTCTGCATTTTTATTTGACTTGTTATTTTTGGCGTGGAATTTTCGGCATGTATTGGCGTTGAATGATCTAGAAGAGAGGAAATTGAGAGAAAAAAAGTGATACCCAGAGCCTCAAATCCCTTACTATGTCGGCTCACGAACAAATTAATTTCTTTTGAACTTTTTGAATTTTGCTTTTTTATCCATGCACGAGAAAAGCGCCAGCAATCGCCGTTCCACGTTTTCACAAATTGTTTGGCGTGCATTGTGGTGTATTTGCAAATCAAAAACACTGCTCAATCATTATTTACAGTATCTCTATAAAAAAAAAAGAAATATTTGACTTTTTCAGTAAAAAATAGCCAACTTTTGGGCCCTACAAAACTATTCCAGAGATTTCCCATTTGCATGAAAACTTCCAATCAAAGTAAACATAAATATTACTTTACTTTAGTAGTAGATAACTTTTTTCTAGCTACTCTATTTTTTGAGATATGCGCCTTTAAACAAAGCATCCTGGCAAACGTTTTAGAAAAAGGTAGAAACATCTCAAGATAGCACTGTTTAAAGTTTAAAGGCGCATATCTCAAAAACTACGGCAGTTAGAAAAAAGTTTTCAATTAGAAAATTAAAGATCTATTTTTGCTTAGTATAACCGAAAATTTTCAGACAATTCGAAATATTATAGAATACTTTTGTAGAACTTCAAAGTTGGCTATTTTCCAGGCACTGTAGTCATAGTGTTTTCCAAAAAAAATTTTTATCAAAAAATTTTTTCTGATTCACATCGATCCTAAAATCCTACTTGTTCTACTGAATTAATGATAGGATCGTATCGAAATACAACGCTTTTAGGATAATTCGAGGTACGGAATTCCCAAAAAAAAACTAAAACAATTTTTTGTAACCCCAAATTGCTATACCCTCCAAGTTTACTGCCTACTTCTACCGTACCCTTACCTTCTCATCCGGATGAATTCTGAAAATCGCCGAGCCCAATGCACAACCAACAAACGCGTGCTCACTGGTTGGCTCATGAAGGAATCGAACTTCCAGAGGCAATGCACCACGTGGCATTGGCAAGTCAATGGTTTGGAGGTGCTTCTTGGTATCCCATTCAAAGATATGCACACTGTTTCCATAGAGACCTTCTGGCACGTGAGCTGGAATTTTTTTGGATTAGCCAAAGCTCAAACTACCGTAAAACCTCTAATAGAACGACACCCGGATCGTCCACTTTGAGCCTATATATCTCACTTCTTTTAAAAGATATCAAAAAGTGGTTAACTAGTAAAATGTTTATCAGGATATCAGCAACATTTTACTAGTTAGCCACTTTTTGATATCTTTCACAGAAAATGAGATATATAGGCTCAAAGTGGACGATCCGGGTGTCGTTCTATTAGAGGTTTTACGGTATGTGAAATTGTTTATGATGATCTACTTCTTACTAAGAAAACTTTTCTGTGTGTGTGTCTGTGTGTCCGTCTCGGACATTTACTTGAATAACTCCAAAGGGCATGGGACTCCTATAATGGTGTGTGGTATGTAGCCATGGACTACCGAGCGCTTCATGTCCATGGTGTCCTGGGCCTTCTAGCTAACCGGGAACCTATAGGGTTGAGAATCGAAAATTTCAAAATTATGTTGAAACTCACTAAAACTTCAGGGAATTCTCAAAAACGGTTTTCAGGCCTATCTATGTGCTGCCCACAAAAAATTGGGCTGAAAGCTTCGCAACAGAATTTTTTTGTAACATTTTTTTCGTGATTAACTCAAATTCTGTGACCTACTGTAAATTTGGTTGCCGTGTTTTTTCTCGACTGCAAAACATTCTAGAGAATTCCAGGACAGTTTAGAATACTCTCGAAAGCTCTACATCATTCCAGAAAATTCTAGAAAATTCCAGAACATTAAAAATTCCAGAACAGAAAATTCCAGAACGGCGTAGCCGCGAATTTTCACTGGTTTAACACTAATGAGAAACAGAAATTCTTTCGGAAATTTTTTTGGTCGGTTTTTGGTTCCTTGCTAACGCTTAACTCAAAATATTTGGATACATTTAATATCATTCTGTAGCTCTTTTCAAATTCTACAGTATCCATTTTGAAGTATAATTTTGATATTTTTCAAAGATTTAAATTTCAAAATGTAGATCTTTTAAATTTTCACAATATAGACCACACTTAAAACACTTCTAGAAGGTTTTAGTGCGGATTTGATTAAAATACGCTCTAGTAGACTACAAGAGTGCCTTGCACTATGAGCTTAATTACCTCGGTTTCTATTAAAGATATCAAGAAGTTGTCAACTAACAAAATATTGGTGATATAATGATTAAAAATTTATCAGTTGACTGATTTCTGATATCTTCTATAGTAACTGAGCTACGCGTTCACAAGGCTTGTCTCCCAAACTATTTGGCTGTTCATCTGGTTTAAAGGAGGCCAGACACCAAAAAAAAAGTTTTCCTGATATTTCGTATAGAGAACCCCCATGAGGGGTTGAACTCATGACAGGCAGATCAGGGGTACAGCGCCGCTACCGGCTGAGCTACGGGGGCGCGAAGGCGCCTGACGACCGATGGTCTACATAAGCGCGGCTCGATTTCGGCACCCGAACTGCCCCCGAAATTTTTGCTGTCTCGCCTCCTTTAAGACGAAATCATGAACATTATATCCAAAATTTTCGACAAATTGTTCAAAATAAAAAGCCCCATAATTTCTGAAAAATTCGAAACAGCAAAAAAATAAAACTCACCCGGATTAAACCCCTTCTTGATATGATTCGGCGATCCCCATTCCGTCGAAATCATGATATTTCGTCTCGGCTGATACCAAAAATCATAATTAAACGGAACAACCTTCCCATCCGCTGGCCATGTTCCTTTTGGTTCAAAAGTTTTGCCATCCAGGAGTAAGAAATTTCCAGATGGGGATCCATCGGCTTCTCCAAGGGTACTTATCATAATATTTCCATCGGCCAAACAGTGAGAAGTATGGGGGAAGGAGAGGTTGAGAGCGTGGAGTTTCGATGGTTCAATTGTGTGTTGGAGGTAGATTTCGCGTTCGTTTTCAACGTTGATGACGTAGATACGATCGGAGTTGAGGCAGGGAACGATTAGGTGGGATCTGTAAAAGGCGATGTATTTTTTTCCTTATTTTCACGATTCTTGCAATCGTAAATAAATAAATAAATAAACTCATCGGAGATGTATTGCCTGAGCAGATATTGTCCAAACTCATAGGATTTATAAAACCGTAGATTTTTTTTTAAATTCTCATGATAGGCTACCTAATTGGAAGAAGTTGAATTTGAACTTCTAAGAGTGCTGTGGTACAGCTACGCAGTTGCAAAGTTGAGCCTTTATACCGGGTGCTACGCGGTTGCGAATTTGGCTGTACCCTACATACACTGTGACTCGTACTAGCACACTGTCACCTTTGAGCCAATTTATCTCATTTCCTGTTAAAAAAATTTGAAAACGATAAACGGATAAAATAATGCTGATATTATGATAAACAACTTATCAGTTGGCAACTTTTTGACATCTTTTACAAGAGCCGAAATGAATTGACTCAAAGTTAAGAGTTAGATAGATCCTTCTATTGGAGTGTTTACGGTTGGAAAGATAAGCGCTGCATGATCTCAGAGGTAGATTTTTTCAAACTCATAGAATCCGTGAAACCGTGGATTTTTTTTTATTCTCATGATAAGCTACCAAGTTGTAAGAGGTTGAATTTGAACTTCTAAGAGTGCCGTGGTACAAGCTACGCAGTAAGTTGACTGTAGCCTTTAACTGAGAGTTAAGGAGATCCTTCTATTAGAATATTTGACAACAATAATCCTAATGTAAGAGGAAGGTATGGTCCCAACTCCTAGGATTTATGAAACCGAAATTTTTTAAGTCTCATGTTTCAATTAAGAAATTGAACTCAAAAAGCGCCGTGCAGCTACGCGGTCGCAAACTCAGCGTTGAACATTTTCAAGCTAAATCAAGAAAAGCGAATAAACATTGAAAAGAAGTCTTCAATATGAAGCAGGAAAAAAAATTTCAGAAAATATCAATTCGGTCATCCAACCGTATTTCTTAAGACCCATTTTCGAGCCATGTTATCTCATTTCCTATAAAAGATATCAAAAAATAACCAACTGACAAAATGTTTAACATGTTATCGAAAAATGTTTTATCAGTTAACCATTTTTTGATATCTTTCACAAGAACCGAGATAAATTTAGTTGAAGCTAGAAGGTAAGCAGAAGGACCCTCCCCCACAAGGAGCGTCTACTTTGACCCAAGTTATCATGCTTTCTGCACTAGTTATCAAAAATTATCAACTAACAAAATTCTCATAATATTAAAAGAAACAGTTTGTTAGTTGACAACTTTCTGATATTTTTGAAAGTTGACAACATCACAGGATTATTCCTACCTCTTCTCAGTCGGTTTATCATGACAGGATGAGCAAGCGTTCCAGCCAGTATGATGAACTTCGTCTCCAATGTTTGGAACATCCACTCGACTGATTATCTGTAACAAACGAATTTAAGGAACATATTGTTTGATTGTGTGGATGATGTAACAAAATGGGGGTGTGGCGACAGTGAAAAAAATTTTGTGGTCGCTTTGAACCAAAATTTTCCTGTTTCAGGAACTAGGTATATATGAAGCTATTTGCGCAAGTCATTAAGATACTACTATACAACTGTAAAAAATTAGTTTGAAAAAGTTATCAAGAACGGGGCGATTGGCGGCTGATGGATTCTTTGAAGCATAACTTGCTTCAAACTTGACATTTTCCAAAAATTCAAATTGCAAAATGTAGATCTTGAAAATTTCTACAAAATGATATAACACCCTGAACACTTCTAAAAGACATTAGTTGTGAAATATGTAGAATAACAACCTATACCCCCTTTTAACTAGTAAGTTTTAAACAACTAAATTTCAAATTCTGCTGTTTCACGATCTTCAAATTTACCTGGTATCGTGAACGCAAATCATTCATCTTTCTTTATTTTCCAGAAATATAATCATCAAAATCGTCTTACCTGACAAAACGTC
This sequence comes from Caenorhabditis briggsae, assembly GCF_000004555.2. Lineage (NCBI taxonomy): Eukaryota > Metazoa > Nematoda > Chromadorea > Rhabditida > Rhabditidae > Caenorhabditis > Caenorhabditis briggsae. Next base: position 2,562,346 of record NC_013487.2, on the reverse strand, counting down.
TCACTCTCCGGATTCACATTTACCGTAAATATGGCATCAGGTCCATCTCGGGCGTGTGGAGCGGTCACAAATAGAACTTCTTCTCTGGGACCTTTAATGGCATCCGCAGGGGATGCGTAGCCAGGACCTCCGTGACATTTTAATGGGCACGGCATATCTGGAAGTTATCCGAAAATGAATATAGTTATAGGAAAGAAGATAGTTAGAGAAAGATATGAAGCAGAGAAAAATGTAATAAAACAAGCCGTTTTACCATAAAACGGCGATATCCAGGGTATACCAGCACTTCGAGCTCAAATATCTCAGTTCAGTAAGAGCTATCAGAATTATGTCAACTGATAAAATGTTTGTCTTATTGTCACCAATATTTCATCAGTTGACCACTTTTTGTTATCTTTTATAGAAACAGAGATAATTAAGCTGCAATAGCGAAGTTCTAGAACGAGGGGCATTTTTGAACACAACCCCTATGGAAGACGAAAAACCAAAAACACCGACTAACCACAATGAAATAGATAAGATACCTCTATATATGGACAGTTCGATTTTCTTATCATATCTATTTTTCTCTAATTCTCTGTTCTGGTGTATTTTGTATCTATTTTTGTGGCGTATGTGAGTTTATCGAGAATAGATTCTAGGGGTTGCAAAGATACAAAGATGAGAAGGTGATTTCTGTGATAAAGAATGCTATCGTTTGGATTTTGTAATCTAGTTGCTTATCAAGAAAAGCAAGTAAAAGTTGGAGAGAAGTCTTTAAGATGAAACAGGACAAAAATCGGAATATCGTTTCGACTGACCCACCAATGAAAGGCTCTATTCCGTCCCAAGTTATCCCGGTTACTATAGGAGATATCAAAAAGAAAATAAGTTGATGAATATTGCTGGTGTTGTGATAAAAATTGTGTTAGTTGATATCTTTCACAGGAACCGATATAGATCGAATGGAAGTTAGAAGATGCAGCAGCTGGACAGAAGGCCTCTCATGTAGCGTCTTATTTAATCCGAGTTATCTCGGTTCCTGTAAAAGATATTTGAAAACGGTCAACTAACAAAATGTAACTGATATGATGATAAACATTTTATCAGTGGACAATTTTTCTCTAACAGGGGCCGAGATAAATTGAGTTGAAGCTAGAAGGTCCACCTAAACAGAAGGACCGACCACGTAACGTCTATTTTAATCGAATCTATTAGGTTGGCGGGAAAGTCTTTGTCACTTTTTCAATAGTTTATTTCTCAAAGAAAAAATAACCGAATAATTAATTATATTGTCCATCATTATCAACACATGTCTCCAACGTTCCCTCAATTTATGGATTCCATTGCGGTAGAATCCAGCCGGGCGTGAGGCAAAGTATTGTTTGAGTGCCGCTTCGACCGCTCCACAGGAATTGAAGCTTCTTCCTTCGAAGGCACGTGTCATATCGCCAAATAACCAATAGTCGGAAGGAGCAAGATCAGGAGAATACGGGGGGTGAGGGAGAACATTCCATCCATATCCCATCAGCTCCTGCTTCACTTGTTTCGAAACATGTGGGCGAGCGTTATCATGTTGATAGTACACTTTCTTGTCTTTCAGGGCCGAACGGTCGACTGCTTTCTTGAGGTTTCGTAGTTGAGTAGTGTAGAGGTCTCCAGTTATTGTTTTGCCCTCGGGCAGAAGTTCCCAGTAGATGGGGCCGTCCACTCCCCACCACACAGAGAGCATAACTTTTTTCGGATGAAGGTCGGGTTTGGGGACATCCTGTGGGCTCTCTCCTTCTCCAACCCACTGGGATTTCCTGTGGTGATTATCGTAGAAGACCCACTTCTCATCTCCGGTTATTAGCCGGTCCAGCCATCGATCGCCCGCGTGGAGAGTGAGAAGAGTAATCGAATCGTCGACTCGGCGGTCAAGGTTGGCTTGAGTCAGGTGATGAGGTATGAATCGACCAAAAAGTTTTCTCATTCCAAGAGACTTCAAACCTTCAAGGACTGTGCTATGGTGAACTCCGAATGTGACAGCTAGTTCACGGCTAGATTGAAATGGATCCGATTGCAATGCGTGCTTCAGCTTGTCCAAATCCAACTCACGGGGTCACCCAGAGCGATCCTTTTCATCGAGCGAGAAGTCATCTTTTTCGAAACGATGGAACCAATTGCGAATAGTATTGTAGTGGGGGGCATGTGTGTTGTACACATTCTTCAAGAAAGTTTCCGAATCCTTCATCGTGGTGTGAGATAGGAAGAGGTAAATCAAAACATGTCTGATGTGAATAGCAGTGGGAACAAACATATCGTTTCAATTACAGATGAGGAGCAGGGAAGGAGATGGGGACTTGTTTATATGGAAGGTTCTTATCACCTTGTTATTCACTAGAGTCGATATCATACACAGCCTCCATATACGAGAACAGTGATTAAACAAACAGAGTGACAAAGACTTTCCCGCCAACCTAATATCTCGGTTTCTGAAAGAGGAATCAAAAATCTAATAATTAAAATTGGAATTTCTGTTTGATTTAAAAAGTAAAATGTAGAAATTGACAATATCTACAAAGTGACATAAACTTTGACAGTATTCAAAATCTGAGTTTTGAGCCCACCACCGCAGACGAGCTGATGCTACCTTTCGCCGATGTTTCACGGTTTCTGGCTTAAAACTCGATACTTTACTATAGTCAAATCTTATTTCATTTTGTGAATTTCGTTAAGACCTACATTTTATTATTGAGATTGTTTAGAAATTCCAATTTTGTGCCGATTTATGTGCTATTTTAATTTGCAATCTGTATTTTCCAGCACATAATCATACCCATGTACTACAACGCATCGTTCCTCAAACTTCGATTCATGGAAATATCAGGAGACACAGAAGAGTTGGACACTGGAAGATATGTTCTACAAATGACGGTTCATGCAGACCTACAGTATTCCTCTATAATTGCTTTGCTGAATTTAGATAAAAATTTATTTTTAAACGTTGTTCTCCCTGCCACAGGAATCCAAACTTTCGATGAAGATCACAAAACAACAGCTCGAATACGGACAGGTGATAATTTCGTCAAAAATAAGACAGGTGAAATATAACCGAAAAGCTATGGGCTCAATTTATTCACACTCATGAATTCTACTGGATACTTTGACTCTCCCGAGTTTTTATCACGGGTTCTCCATATAAATACAATTATTTCCACACCAATTCATCTATTCGGCTTCTATTGTATTATTTGGAGAACTCCATCGGCTATGAAGTCAGCAAAAGTGTATCTGGTGAATTTGCACCTCTGGATTGTTTTGTTCGATTATTCGTTGAGTCTATTAACCATCCCGTTTTTGCTAATACCGCATATTGCTGGTTATCCCCTGGGGGTGTTGAGTTGGTTTGATGTATCAGTCTTGTTTCAGATTAATATGATGTTCTTTTTTGTTGCGAGTGAGGAGTCATTCATGATTTTCATTAACATCCGATTTTTTTTTGTTTTTTTTGTGATTTTAACGTATGTGGGACCTGAAATGAGCTATACCAGTAGTCTGAATTAGTCCGAATTTCGGTCTAAAAGGATCTAATTTTGGTCTATAATAGCTTGAAATCAGCCCAAAATTAGTCTCAAAAGGTCCAAATTTCTGTCTGAAATGATTCGAAATCGGCCCAAAATCAGCTTAAAATTGTTCAAAGTTAGTCTACACTGCCTGAAAATGGTCTGAAAC